>NW_011494954.1:3384628-3432196 GCF_000754665.1 Bison bison bison | reverse complement strand
CTATTTGCCATGAAGTGATGGGACCGGATGCCATGATCTTAGTTTTCTGAATGCTGAGCTTTAAGCCAACTTTTTCACTCTCCTCTTTCACTTTCATCAAGAGGCTCTTTAGTTCTTCTTCACTTTCTGCCATAAAGGTGGTATCATCTGCATATCTGAGGTAATTGATATTTCTCCTGGCAATCTTGATTCTAGTTTGTGCTTCCTCCAGCCCAGCATTTCTCATGATATACTCTGCATATAAGTTAAATAAGCTGGGTGATAATATACAGCCTTGACGTACTCCTTTTCCTATTTGGAACCAGTCTGTTGTTCCATGTCCAGTTCTAACTGTTGCTTCCTGACCTGCATACAGATATCTCAGGAGGCAGATCAGGTGGTCTGGTATTCTCATCTCTTTCAGAATTTTCCACAGTTTATTGTGATCCACACTGTCAAAGGCTTTGGCATAGTCAATAAAGCAGAAATAGATGTTTTTCTGGAATTCTCTTGTTTTTTTGACGATCCAGCAGATATTGGCAATTTGATCTCTGGTTCCTCTGCCTTTTCTAAAACCAGCTTGAATGTTTGGAAGTTCACGGTTCACATATTGCTGAAGCCTGGCTTGGAGAATTTTAAGCATCACTTTACTAGCGTGTGAGATGAGTGCAACTGTGCGACAGTTTGAGCATTCTTTGGTATTGCCTTTCTTTGGAACTGGAATGAAAACTGACCATTTCCAGTCCTGTGGCCACTGCTGAGTTTTCCAAATTTGCTGGCATATTCAGTGTAGTATTTTCACAACATCATCTTTCAGGATTTGAAATAGCTCAACTGGAATTCCATCACCTCCACTAGCTTTGTTCATAGTGATGCTTCCTAAGGCTGTGGAAAATTCTTAAAGTGGTGGGAATTCTTTGCAGGAGGAATTACTTGCCTCCTGCAAAACCTGTTTGCAGGTTAAGAAGCAACAGCTGGAATCAGACATGGAACAATAGACTGGTTCCAAATTGGGAATGGAGTATGTCAAAGCTCGTATACTGTCACTCTGCTTATTTAACTTATATGCAGAGTACATCATATGAAATGCCGGGCTGGACAAAGCACAAGCTGGAATTAAGATTTCTGGGAGAAATATCAATAACCTCCAATATGCAGATGACACCACCCTTATGGCAGAAAATGAAGAAGAATTAAAGAGCCTCATGATGAAGGTGAAAGAGGAGAGTGAAAGAGCTGGCTTAAAACTCAACATTCAGAAAACTAAGATCAAGATATCTAGTCCCATCACTTCATGACAAATAGATGGGGAAACAATGGAAATAGTGAGAGATTTTATTTTTTTTTGGCTCCAAAATCACTGTAGATGGTTTTTGCAGCCATGAAATTAAAAGACGCTTGCCCCTTAGAAGAAAAGCTATGACCAACCTAGACAGCGTATTAAAAAGCAGAGACATTACTTTGCCAACAAAGCTATGGTTTTTCCAGTAGTCATGTATGGATGTGAGAGCTGGACTATAAAGAAAGCTGAGTGCCAAAGAATTGATGCTTTTGAACTGTGGTGTTGGAGAAGACTCTTGAGGGTCTCTTGGACAGCAAGGAGATCAAACCAGTCACTCCTAAAAGAAATAAACTCTGAATATTCATTGAAAGGACTGATACTGAAACTGAAGCTCCAGTACTTTGGCCACCTGATGTGAAGAACTGACCTATTAGAAAAGACCCTCATGCTGGGAAAGATTGAAGGCAGGCGAAGAAGGGGACGACAGAGGATGAGATGGCATCACCAACTCAATGGATATAAGTTTGAGCAAGCTCTGGGAGACAGTGAAGGACTGGGAAGCCTGTCATGATGCAGTCCATGGGGTTGCAAAGAGTCAGACATGACTGAGTAACTGAAGAATAACAACAAATATGTAAAACAGCTAGTGGGAAACTGCTGTACAGCACAGGGAGCTCAGCTGAAGGCTTTGGATGACCTAGATGGGTAGGATGGCGGGTGGGGTGGAAGGGAGGTTCAAGAGGGAGGGAAATTTATACATATATAGCTGATTTTCTTTATTATACAGAAGAAACTAATACAATATTGTAAAGCAATTATACCCCAATTAAAATAACATACAAAAACCATGAGACCACGTAAAAGAACAATGTATTTTTTTCTAGGATCAAAAGGTCATTTGCATTTAGTATCTGAAAATATCTAAACTTATTTTCCATTCTTAAAACATTTCACACCTTCTTTTTCCCTCAACAGAATGTCTATCAATGTTTAGGTCTGAGCTACTAGTTATATGGATTTTCCATACACTGTAGCTTCTCTCTACATCAGACATCTTTCTTTACAGTGACACATCTGGATTGTATGTAAGCATATATAGTGGTCCCTTGATAGCCACAGGTGATTGATTCCAGGACTCCTGTGCATCCTGAAAAATACAGACGCTCGAATGACTTCTGGAAAATAGGGTTTGCATCTAACTTACGCACATCTTCTCAGATATTTTAAATCATCTCTAGATTACTTATAATATACAATAAAATGTAAATGCTATGTAAATAATTGATGGCCTGCAATAAATTCAAGTTTTGCTTTTTGGAACTTTCTGGAACTTTTTCCCCTCAAATATTTTCCATCTGTGTTTGGTTGAATTCATGGATGTGGAACCTGTGGATATGGAAGGCTGACTATACGTTCTTTGAGTCCCCTGTTACCCATAAACATGCAAATACAATTTTCAATTTGCATGACAACCTTGCCCAGCTTCAAGGTTCTCTAAATGGAGCTTCTGAGGCACTTTAATCATGTACTAGGACTGAAATTCAATTGAAAGCCCAAGAAACCATCAATGGTATGCAGCAAACCATATGATTTCGTGTTTCCCCGTTCACTTTTAGGTCTATAAAAAACCTAAATGCTTGGTTATTTCTAATCATATTTTTTTCACTATATGGTTTTAATTATATATGGATTTGAAAAAAGATTTAGAATAACAATAAAAGAGTAAAGTGAAAAAAAAAAGAGTAAAGTGGTCTCAGATACTTTCTTTAGGAAAAAATATTATAAACTTCTCTATGATTTCACTGTAATCAGCACCCAAATCCCTCCAAATATTGTTTTATACTACAATTATTAACCAAACATTTCCCTCATTACAAAAGTAACATTTGTCTCTTTGACATATTTCTATAACTTATTCCTTGAAGGTACAGAGATTTCCAAAATGAAAAATGTACTTTTAAAACTAAAATGTAGTTTAATTTCAGAGATCAAATACATAAAATTCTTTGGTATTCATTAGAAAGTATAAAAAGCACTGAAAGTACCAAGCTATTTATTTTTAGCTACACAGTTTTTTAATTTAGATCATTTTATTTGTTTTAATATTTTTGGCTGTGATGGATCTTCAGTGCTGTGTGGGCTTTCTCTACTTTCAGCAAGCAGGGGCTATGCTTTAGCTGCCTTGCGTGGGCTTCTCTTTGCAGTGGCTTCTCTAGTTGCAGAGCATGCGCTCTAGGATGTGGGCTTCAGTAGTTGGGAGCATGTGGGCTCAACAGTTGCGGTTCCTGGGCTCTAGAGCACAGCCTCAATAGTTGAGGCGCATGTGCTTAGGTGCTCTGTGGCATGAGGGGTCTTCCCGGACCAGGAATTGAACCCTTGTTTCCTGTATTGGCAGGCAAATTCCGAGCCACTGGGGAAGCCCCCAAAATATTTTATAGAAAAATTAGCTGAAATCACTTTACTCTTTGATTTTGAATTTGCAGGTTTAAACTCAAGAATTCACATACAATTAAAGTGACACAACAAAAAAACTCATTTCTTTGAATGTTTCACAATAATAATCAATAGTCACTGGAATTTCAACTTACCTTTATATGACTTAATGTAAATGTTACTTTTTCAAGTTCGTATAATGTGGGTGGGTTTGAGCTAATTGAGAGTGAAATTACTGAAGAGATGACTCTTCCCTCTTCTTCAGCTTTATCATAACTTTGAGGTTCCAATAAGTTGTCAGATGATGAAAACAGAGGACCAATGCTCTTATAATATAAAAATGCAACTGCAACACTGCCTGTCAATCAAATAAAGGCATTCAGAAAAATTCTTAAAATAAACATAGAAGAGGCAGTTATACACATTCCCAGATACTGAAATGTGGGTCTTATTATATCTATGCTCACATCATCAAACAATATTAAAACAGGTTCTCTGACCTCTATGACTCTGATCATGGACTGTAGCATCTCCCTGGCACAAACTATAGTTAGGAGAAATTCTGTCCTAGATAAATTTACATCTAAGTGCTGAGTAAGAACCAAGGTGTTAGGTATACTTACTTGAAAAATAAAATCTTGACTTACTACATTGCTGGACAAGTGTATGAATTAGAAAGATACTGGTAAAAAATTATTGTATAACAAAAAAGATTTATAGTGTTAAGAAAGTTTATAACTGAAGAGTTGTGAGATGCCACTGAGTTCAGCCTCATGCCCACTGAAATGTTTCCTATTTAAATTGATGACATACACAGTCTCAGGATAGGGAATTTATTGTCTTTCAAGGCAGCCATTTATCCGCACCCTCAGACTCCCCAGATGTAGCACATAACCCAGTACTAGGAATGTTACCAGATCAGTCCATACTATCTCATGACTATTTTTTCCTTAGCCTGGACTCTGCACCTACTTTACTGGATCTCAAATTGCCTCTGTTTTTGTAGAAGTTCATTATCACTGACATTAATTGTGCGAACAACTCAACATCAGCATCTATTGTCTTTTAAAATTCCCATCTTCACTTAGGTCATGTAACTTCTCTGCTGTATAGAATAATAGACAGTAAATTGAGGAATTTATATTCAGAATTTATTTATTTAGAATTAGAAGTTCTGGT
Organism: Bison bison bison; assembly: GCF_000754665.1. NCBI lineage: Eukaryota > Metazoa > Chordata > Mammalia > Artiodactyla > Bovidae > Bison > Bison bison. The sequence continues at coordinate 3,427,323 of NW_011494954.1, read as the reverse complement.
TTTAGTCATTGCTTACACTTGTCTGTCCCTGGGTAAACGTGAACATTCTCATGTAAAACATCATGAGTGAATAGTGATACTCCCCCTGGCTATTTACTTGGATAAGGTGGAGACCATGTACTATCATTATATGAGAGAGCTGTCTGTAAAATTTAAGATGCTATATTAAGATGATTATTGCTATACTTAATAACTGGAAACATTATATGCTTGCTTCGATGCTTGAACAACTTAGGAATAACTCTACCATATTCATTTGTTTCCTCAAATTTGTGACACCAGTAAATAATCTGAAAAGCACAAAATAATCACAATCATTAATACAAATGTGACAATGTCATCAAAAACAAAGGATTGTGATACAAAGCTGGAACTCTCCACATCACAATTTAATATATTTATTAGTAAACAGTATTCTTTGGATATCATTATGTGAGCTAGAAGTTGCAAAAATATATCAATATGCTTTTGTTCTCAGTCTAGAAAGGTACCAAAGACACCGCTAAGAGTATTGCTGACATTCAGATACGTTACATATTTTCCTAAACTGTCAGCTCAGAGAAATGTTAGTATACCATGTTTGATCTAGTGAAATTATGATGGCTCTAGGAGATTGGCAGCTAACCCAGCATTTGCTATGGACAGACCTGGGTCAGAAGCAGAACCTGGAACCCTCTTAGGTGAACCTGACTTAGTCCAGTTGATGAACAAATTCATACAAAAGCAACTTCTCAGAGGTTGTAGGAGGGGATGGTTCAAAATCAAATGAAGCAGCATAAAGATAACATGGTTTAAAACTATGAATCACTCCTATCTTTTTTAAAGGAAACTATTTTTTAACATCAATTTTGAGTAAAAGAAGATGCATACCACATGGAATGGCTCAAAATACCTTTTTAATTTTTTTCTGAATATAGTTTTAAATATTTGTTCATTTTTATCATTTGGAACCTATTTTAATTTCCTATTTTAATTTCTCACTAATTCTAGGCCTGATCTGGCTTTTAATTTTCATATCAGTTCAGTATCTATTTTTGTAAACTAGTTCATTCATTAACGACAGACACCAAAATTCAGTACATAAAAAATATTAAAAATCCATCTGGGCCTTCTGTATTTTCCTACTGATGACATTATGCAGCTTTTAACTAATGCGTGTTTTCATTAACGGATTTTGTCAATAAACAAATAATCGCATGTAGATATCATTGAATGGGTTTGATCAGTTTGTTACACTTGTCCTTCTTTTAAAGATTCAACCTTGAGGAAAACAAATTTTCTTCTTCTGCATTCTTGAGAGCCAGTATTACTGTTCCTTTCAAATGTCAGAGTTTGCATGCATGATTATGAAATATAACAAACCTACTGTACACTCAGACAGGATCTCTTTGAGATATTAATTCCATGACAATTTTATCATCTGTCACTATGACAAGTATTTTCAATGTCTTTATTCTCAGTTTCTAAATCCTACTCAAATTGTCTTTGAAAATACAACAGTTTAACACATTCTTTGGATTTGCTCCTAAATATTATGTGTGTGCTTGGTTAATTAGAATATGATATAATGGGGTAAGAACCATGGGTCCAATGGCAGTATGGCTTAGTTATTTTTGCTTTTTTATGGCCATCTGTTCCCTACTTTTGAATAAAAAATGACAAGAAAAAAATTGAGAGGACAATATCAATGGATTAGAAACACATTTCCCATTAGTGCTGTAAAAATTTTTTTAAAAAGATATTTTTTCTGAGAATGAAAGCACAAACTGCTTTTTAACAATAAAGACAATGTATTTTTTAAAATAAAATGATGTCTATAAAGTGACATATGTGTATTATTACATATATTTTCCATTTTATGTATGATCACCTATACTTGCTTTGAGAAAATATTATAATCATGCTTTCTTTAGGTAATATATTTTGACCTATATGAAAACAACAATATTTCTATTATCAGCAGGGTTGTTACTTTTTTTTTTTTTCCTAAGTGCATTGCACTGAGGACAGATAAATGGTTAAACTAGAATAGCAGCTGCTAGCTTGTCTGTGGTTAGGTGACAAGGAAAACCTGTTCAGGGCTGATTTCTATGTTAACTCCTTCCCTTCAAGTTTTAGTTCTGTATTATCTGTTACATATATAGAGATAAATCCATTAACTTCTCGTGCTTTAGTTTTATTGTCCATAAAATGAGGATGTTAGTTAGATAATTATAAAGTCATCTGCTAGTACTAGCACTCTTGGGTCACATTTCTTAAGAAACCCTGCCTTTAGTGTAGTTGAAGAGTTACTGTACAAAGACTAAGAAATGAACAGAAGAGAAATTCAAGCTTAAACAATAACTTTCTACCTTTTTTGAAAACTATTTCCATTTGTCTTCCTCACACAATCCCAAATTCAGGCTCACAATGGGGAATATGAAGGATTTCTGAAGAAGAACTATTAAAAGGACTTTATTAAAATTATGGCATCCACTGACTGCTGCAAAATGAGGAATAAAATGACAGTTCCTTTGTATATTTCCACTGGGATCCTAACAGTGTTAGACAATTACAGATTTGGAGGGTCAAGGACAAGAAGAATCTAGATATGAGCTAAAATTCTCCCCAGGTATTTTTATCATAATAAAAATATCAAATACAAATATAGAATTTCTATGTATAAACATATTTTTCTATAGAAAACCACACATGTTATAAGCAAATATGATACAAGCAAATCTATGGTATTTATTGCAAAACATTGAAATATTGTTTATAAGTTTGTTAAAGTCCTACCATTTGAATCATATGCAGTTTTTCTCTTTGGAAATATCTTTATATTATCTCCGTCCATATTCATATGGGGATGAATATATTTTATGTGATGTGAATCAAAAAAGAAAGCTTTGAGAGCTGAAACAAAAATATGAAAATAATAAATTCTCTGACATTAGTTTAATTAATATATTTAGTTAGAAAGAACTTGATCCATCATTATCATATTTCAACTCTTAATTACATCAGGTGGAATGAATGTATTCTGAACATGATGTCTAGACATTATAATGTGTATTTAAAAATTTAATTCAAATTTATAGTTTTTTTATTACACTACAGCATTCATCATTTAATTCTATCTCTATTAATAAAAGAAAATATGTACACAAAGAAGCTATAAATCATAATTACTAAAGCAGACAAGAAATTATAATGTATTAGAGGGTTATATCTACAACGTAATTTATTATATACAGAGTGACTGAATTAAATTCTTGAGTGATAATTTCCTTACCTGTGCATAGTCACCTTTTTCATGAACGGATACAGAAATTTATGAGTCACAATGCTTGTTATCTTAATTTTGAGTAACTGGTGAGTCCTGATGACATAAAGATTTTTGTATATCTACTACTGTACAGCAGGATAGCATCCAGAAAATATAATAGAGGTGTATGCGATGATTATTTCAGAAAGTGTACCTTGTTGCCTCAGAGCAACTTTACAGGCAAGCTCAGTTTGATCCAGATTCTTAAAAGTGTCAAGCATGAGATTTCATAAAGCAGGAAATATTCTAATTTGTTATGTTAATTGCTTTATATTACTGAAAGGCAAATGATTCCTAATGAGAAATTAAAATATACTACATTCATGACAAAGATATATGCCCAAAGGATTTCAATGTTAAAAATAAGAATCAGATTATTGCAGAAACAATAAAAATTATGCTTGTGAACTGGTGTTAGAAGTCAGGATGGCATTACCTTTAGGGGTCAGGAGTGGTTGGCAAGGGGGATGAGGGGTCTTCTGAGGTGTTATTATACAGATGTGTTCATTTTGTGAAAATTCATCAACTTATATTCATTTGATAAGTACATTTGTCTTTATATGGGTTATAATTCAATAAAAGTTTGACTTTAAATATATTACATCCAGAAAATCTATTTATACTATCACCAGTCAAGACAGATCCTGCCAAGTCATGAGATGACAAGGAAGTAAGGTTCTCTGAGCATTTAAATGATAAACAGTTCAGAAATAGGAAAAGGTGAAAGTTGCAAGTAGGAGACAAATCTCATGCATTCATCCTTTTTATTCAAACTTCATTCACACCCACTCTTGTGATATGCTTCATCATTTACGTCTGTACTGCCAATTTAATTAACGGCAGTTTAGATACTTTTCATCTCTTTTGAGAATGGCTTCTTTGGAAAACACTATTGCCTTGAAATTGACCTTGACTTCTTACCTATATCACTTGAATTAGTATCAAACTGAGTGGTCTTTTGAAAGTTCTGAGATATCCTTAAGGTAGCCTGCTCAGCAGTATGTATCAGTTTTGTGAGATGAGTTATTCTCTGATTTGTAGATAACTTGTCCCAAACTGTAAATGTATCCTTTTGAACAAAATTATTCAGAGTTTTTACAAATTCCTGTTGAAAAAAAGTGTACCTTTTAAAAATGTTGGAATCTTACATTAATCACAGATGTAAGGAAACTTTTAAACTTATATTGAGTTAAAGCTCAACATACTTACAGTAAGAGTTGAATTAGAAGAGGTGTCCTTGGCTGAATTCGAGCTGTTCATATAACCCAATAATGGGGATGATTCAGCTAATACTTCTGTATATGCAATTATATCCATCGGTGAAAGATCTTTCAAAGAATTTCTATAGACTTCTCGTAGCAAAGCCACAGGTTCTTCTATGTGTCTAATCTGAACAAATATGAGTTCAGAAAAAGAAAACCAGCTTAAAGCACTATTGGGTCTTTGCAAGAATACAGGTTACATGTTAAATATGTTTTTTTCACTCCTACACGTAAGCTATCAGACTACAACTAAACCCCAACATGAAGCAATGAAACCTGAAAGTATTTATAAAGGATTAGCAAATAGCTTAAAAAGCATAGAAGTTACTTCAGAAAGGCAATGTACATTTGAATTTATCATTTTAAACTAGCTTTTAAAATGTATAATAAATTATGACTTAATTTGAATTAGGTTTAAGTAAACCAGAAATTTTTTTACATGATAAGATGGCAATTTGCTTTACCTGATTGCTAATGAGTCATACTGAAACTCACTTCTAATCATAGGACAATAATTTCATGGACATCTTACTCTTTGGAATAATATTGCTTTGGTGCACAAAATCCAATTGCATACAACTATGTCTCCTTAGAATGTGGAAATGGCCTGTGATCAAAATGTGTTTTTACTATTTTACCCATCAAATTTCTTAACACGTTGTAATAACTTGCCAGTGTATAGAATAGTGAAAAAGTAACTTACATTAAATACATGTCTTCTTCAATATTTTGGGGATTTTCAAATTAATTTTATCTGACACCCAAACAAAATACTCGGATCTTTATATGTAAATTTTTCAACTCTACATGAAGATCAACAGTTTGTTACTCTTAAAAAAAATGTGCCTTTGGAAAGATTGTAACTGAAACTAAAATGTCAAAACAGAATAAAATTTAATTCAACTCTTTTACTCACTTTTGTTAAAGTTTTATTAATATTTTCAGCAACACAGGCATTATCTAAATGGCAGTCTGGATTCACAATTTCTGTAGAAAAAAATAGTTATGTATTAAGTTTCAAAAAATATTTTCCCTAAGATAATTATATTGATTCCAATGATTTTGCTCACTTATTTAGATATTAAGACACATTCTTAACATTTGAGTTTTATTTTTATTTATTCATGAAAGTTCATTTATTTAAAACATTTTTTATTATTATTTAAGTTTTACTCCTCATAAAAATTCACTTATTTTTATTTGTTAAAATGCAAACTATTTTATGGAAAATAGAAAATTACAGTTACTGAAAGGAATAGGGTATATGGGGTCAGTGGTAAAGAACCCGCCTACCAGTGCAGGAGATGGGGTTTGATCCCTGGGTTGGGAAGAGCCCCTGGAGAAAGAAACGACAACTCACTCCAGTGTTTTTGCCTGGGAAACCCCATGGACAGAAGGAGCCTGGCAGTCTACAGTGCATGGAGTCACAAGAGTTGGACATGACTTAGTGACTAAACAACAATTACATAAAACATGTGATCTACATTTGCCATTAAATAAAACATCTTCCATTATTTCATTTTATAGATAAAGGACTACTGGCACGTTTCTTGGAAGGTGTAGCTCTTTGATACTTCAAAACTATGCAGTCATATTTTATATAGTGCTTTAAGATTTTGTTTTTTGATGTGGACCATTTTTAAAGTCTTTATTGAATTTGTTACTAGTGGCTCTGCTGGTAAAGAATCCACCTACAATGAGGGAGACCTGGGTTTGATCCCTGAGTTGGGAAGATCGCCTGGAGAAGTGAAAGGCTACCCACTTCAGTATTCTGGCCTGGAGAATTCCATAGACTATATAGTCCATGGGGTTGCAAAGAGTCAGACATGACTGAGTGAATTTCACTTTTTTGGCTGTGAGGCATGTGGGATCTTAGTTTCTCAACCAGGGATTGAACTTGCACCCCCCTGTATTGGAAGGTGAAGTCTTAACCACTGGACCACCAGAGAAGTCCCCATAGGGCTTTGATAACATATAAAATTAAATAGTATATTTATTTTGGCAATAAATGCTATCAATAGGTATAAACAGTGATTTCCTGTGGATGTCTGATAACCTTCCCTGCAGGAACATTTATAGCCACCATTAATTTTTTTACACAGTTCATTTTCACCACAGGCAAATGATTCACTGTCCTCATCAATATCTGGAAATATTTGAAAAATAAAGATTTTAATCTAGTGCTCATATAGTTGCTACTTTGTTAATAATAGTATTACATACTGTTAGTAATTTAATATCAAATTACATAAGAAAGCAAGACAAGTGCCATCATCTGGAAAAGGACAGGGCAAACTTAGCTGCATATATTTTCAACTTTCTTTTGGTCAATCCATTTGGACAGTATATTGAAAATGTTATTCATAGACCAACACTTGAATTGCTTTCTGAACAGCAGGATTCATCAGCAAAATTATTAAGTCATAATTTCCATCATTGATGATGCAATGTTTATTCCTAATTAAATAATAATCTAATTTCAAAAACACATTTAGAAACAAACGTTCTCTGTTTTCTAGTATTAAACTGATTGAACAACTCAGTTTAGAATAATCTGGATGGCAAAAAAAAAAAAAGAGTAGCCCATTTTCTTTCCAAAGCTTCATTTTTCCATATGTGCATGCTAAGTTGTTTTAGTTCAGTTCAGTTGCTCAGTTGTGTCCAACTCTTTGCGACCCCATGAACCGTAGCATGCAAGGCCTCCCTGTCCATCATCAAATCCCGGAGTCCACCTAAACCCTGTCCATCGAGTCGGTGATGCCGTTCAACCATCTCATACTCTGTCGTCCCCTCCTCCTGCCCTCAATCTTTCCCAGTATCAGGGTCTTTTCCAGTGAGTCAGCTCTTTGCCTCAGGTGGCCAAAGTATTGGAGTTTCAGCTTCAACATCAGTCCTTCCAATGAACACCCAGGACTGATCTCCTTTAGGATGGACTGGTTGGATCTCCTTGCAGTCCAAGGGACTCTCAAAGAGTCTTCTCCAACATCACAGTTCAAAAGCATCAAGTCTTCAGTGCTCAGCTTTCTTTATAGTCCAACTCTCACATCCATGCATGACCACTGGAAAAAACATAGCCTTGACTAGATGGACCTTTGTTGGCAAAGTAATGTGGTTTTTTAATATGCTGTCTACGTTGGTCATAACTTTCCTTCCAAGGAGTAAGCGTCTTTTAATTTCATGGCTGCAGTCACCATCTGCAGTGATTTTGGAGCCCAGAAAAATAAAGTCAACCACTGTTTCCCACTGTTTCCTCATCTATTTGCCATGAAGTGATGGGACCAGATGCCATGATCTTAGTTTTCTGAATGTTGAACTTTAAGCCAACTTTTTTACTCTCCTCTTTCACTTTCATCAAGGGGCTCTTTAGTTCCTCTTCACTTTCTACCATAAGGGTGGTGTCATCATGCACATATGAGATTATTGATATTTCTCCCAGCAATCTTGATTCCAGCTTGTGCTTCATCCAGCCCAGCGTTTCTCATGATGTACTCTGCATATAAGTTAAATAAGCAGGGTGATAATATACAGCCTTGACATACTCCTTTTCCTATTTGGAACCAGTCTGTTGTTCCATGTCCATTTCTAACTGGTGCTTCCTGACCTGCATACAGGTTTCTCAAGAGGCAGGTCAGGTGGTCTGGTATTCCCATCTCTTCAGAATTTTCCACAGTTTATTGTGATCCACACAGTCAAAGGCTTTGGCATAGTCAATAAAGCAGATATAGATGGTTTTCTTGAACTCTCTTGCTTTTTCAATGATCCAGTGGATGTTGGCAATTTGATCTCTGGTTCCTCTGCCTTTTCTAAAACCAGCTTGAACATCTGGAAGTTCACAGTTCACGTATTGCTGAAGCCTGGCTTGGAGAATTTTAAGCATTACTTTACTAGCATGTGAGATGAGTGCAATTGTGAGGTAGTTTGAGCATTCTTTGGCATTGCCTTTCTTTGGGATTGGAATTAAACTGACCTTTTCCAGTCCTGTGGCCACTGTTTAGCTTTCCAAATTTGCTGGCATATTGAGTGCAGCACTTTAACAGCATCATCTTTCAGGATTTGAAATAGCTCAACTGGAATTCCATCACCTCCACTAGCTTTGTTCATAGTGATGCTTCCTAAGGCCCCCTTGACTTCACATTACAGGATGTCTGGCTCTAGGTGAGTGATCACACCATCGTGATTATCTGGGTTGTGAAGCTCTTTTTTGTACAGTTCTTCTGTGTATTCTTGCCACCTCTTCTTAATATCTTCTGCTTCTGTTAAGTCCCTACCATTTCTGTCCTTTATTGAGCCCATCTTTGCATGAAATGTTGCCTTGGTATCTCTAATTTTCTTGAAGAGATCCCTAGTCTTTCCTATTCTATTATTTTCCTCTATTTCTTTGCATTGATCACTGAGGAAGGCTTTCTTATCTCTCCTTGCTATTCTTTGAAACTCTGTATTCAAATGGGTATATCTTTCCTTTTCTCCTTTGTTTTTCGCTTCCCTTCTTTTCACAGATATTTGTAAGGCCTCCTCAGACAGCCATTTTGATTTTTTGCATTTCTTTTTCTTGGGGATGGTCTTGATTCCTATCTCCTGTAGTGTCATGAACTTCCATCCATAGTTCATCATGCACTCTGCCTATCAGATCTAGTCCCTTAAATCTATTTCTCACTTCCACTGTATAGTCATAAGGGATTTGTGTCCAGCTCTTTCCAACTCTATGGACTGTAGCCCTCCAGGCTCCTTGGTCCATGGGATTCTTCAGGCAAGAATGCTGGAGTGGGTGGCCATTTCATACTCCAGGAGATCTTCCCAACTTAGGGGCTGAACCCATATCTCTTATGCCTCCTGCATTGGCAAGGAGGCTTCTTTACCACTAGCATCATCTGGGACGCCCCTCATTTTTCTGTATAAGTTAACTGAAAAAATTAAGATGTAGCAGAATGTGTGATTCAGTGTCCTTAAAATCTTATTCAAACTTACAACTTTTGTTCAGGGTATATTTTGCCATCATTCTTAATACGTAGTCATCATAGATAAAGTAACAAATTGTACAGAATTAAGTCTTAGATTTTCAGTATATATCAAAGCTACAATAAAAGTGACAGGTTATAAACTCACATAATTTATATTCTTAATTTAAAATTTTACATACTATAATGAGGAGTGAAATATATCTTAAAATTACAAAGACAGTATAAATACTCTGCCAGTAGGCAAAGATCCAATATGGAATGACTCCAAGGGACTGAATAGTCCAGATAATTACCTTAAATTAATGCAGAAATTTCTTTGCTCCTAAGTCTAGCTCTCCATGTTAGAGAATAAGTCTGTAATTCTGAATATATAATTTGATTTTTTAAAAATGAATAGAGTAGCACGATACTGTTTGCCTTTTTATAAAGGGAGAGTAATCAAGATACAATTAAAATGTCATCTCATTAGATATATAAAATGTAGCTGATCCAAATTTCTCATCTTAAAAATGCAAAATGGTATAAACACCCTCCTCAACCCCCATTAAACCTCACACCACCAGGTAGTAAGTCTCATCTGTTCTTAAAGAAATTTCCATTTGCTAAATAGGTGATGGTACTGGATTTAAGAAGATGATTAGCGGGCCTGGAAAAGCAGTAGAAAACGCCTTGTTCTTCTGCCAAGGCTATTTGGTCATGATCTGTCTGTGTGTGCTCATTCAGTCAGTCATGTCTGATTTTTGGCAGCCACATGGACTGTATCCCACCAAGCTTTTCTGTCCATGGAATATTCCAGACAAGAATACTGGAGTGGGTTGCCATTCCCTCCTCCAGGGGATCGTCCAGACCCAGGGATTGAACCCACATCTCCTGCATCTCCTGCTTTGGCAGGCAGATTCTTTACCACTGTGCCACCTGAAAAGTCCCCAGTCATGATCTGTATTACCCAGATATCCAGTCCTCTACTTTTAAAGGAATAAATGCTGCCCTAGCACCTTCACTCTCTTCCTGAATTTCTATACACATGTTATCATAAACTGTCACTTCACACACACACACACACACACGACAGAAATAAAGGAGGGGGTGACAGCTGTTGGCTCTTGAGAATCATTAGGGAAAACTTTCCAGTTTGGGCTGAAGTAAAGCTGCTAGTGGACAGCAGACTAGAATTAATATTTTTCATGAAATCAAGAAGTGAGAAAAAATAAAAGAAAGCAAAAGACTAGTCTTTTTTGGAGCAGTGTTGAATAAATTATTTGTGTAGCACCCAAATAAGGATAGTATCCCAATGAAGGTGTGAAGAGATCCATGAAGTATCATAAACAGAAAAATTCATTTCATGGGAAAGAAAGCTATATTCTCCGAATACCCTTATTTCACATTTTCAGATGCCTTCTACGGTTAATTGGAAACGAAGTGTTGATTTCTCTCAATTTCAAAATCATTTAGAAAGGTGCAACTTTTCTTGGGAACTTTATCCAAATCCAATCTCTGAAAAACATACTGATTTTAACTTTGCAAATGCCAAATTAATCCTCCCTCATGCCTTTGGACATAAGTGTACACAGTCTTGGGGTTCCCTGGTGGCTCAGACAGTATCATTGCTCTTGACAGTTTCAGCTTTCCCCCGTGTATTCTATACACCCTGTGGTCCTTATTTTGGGTTCTCTGCTATGGTTTCAGCTCTACCAGCATCCACTCAGCTGTTTGCTATCCCAGCATGTCAGCCTTGAACCAACTAAGGCATTTCAACTTCTGAATTCACCAAGTGACAGAATGTTAATCTTAAAAATAATGATTTTTAAGGGTCATACCCTTGGAGATGAATATTTGAAATTAGGATTATGCAAATTTTATATTCTGACTCCAAATATTCTAGAAGAATATTAATCACCTTACCAAAGATAGGTTTTTTAAACCTTTGTTACCCCATCAAAGACATGTTTTCTGAATTATATACTTTCCTTGTTTACATTATTGTTCCCCTAGCTTTTTACTAAAATATAGATATTAAGTTTGCTATCCTTCTCACTCTGGGCCTCAGTAGTAGAACCTACTGAGTTTAATGTAGTGATGGAGTGTGTGACCACCACAACTGGCTGTGTGCCAGGATAGTCAAGGAGCTTCCACTATCTTCAGAATATCACTCTATACCTCCTTGCTACCTAGTAGTATGAAAAGATTCATAAAATACTGAAAAAGTATCTCATGCTCAAATAGGATAAAACTGGCTTAGCCCAAATAAGTGTGACTGCCATTTTACATCACGGTCCACAATAATATCTCTTGCAATTTCTTGTAGGACCTAGGATCTGACAAAAACCAGTATGTATCCTCCTTCCTACAGGTAAAAGTCCTGTGGAAGACCTTACTTCAAATCCTGACTCTAATTTTCATTAGCTCTATGACCCCGGGTGACACCATAAAATACCCTTATAGCTAACAAACACATGAAAAGATGCTCAACATCACTCATTATCAGAGAAATGCAAATCAAAACCACTATGAGGTACCATTTCACACCAGTCAGATTGGCTGCGATCCAAAAGTCTACAAGCAATAAATGCTGGAGAGCGTGTGGAGAAAAGGGAACCCTCTTACACTGTTGGTGGGAATGCAAACTAGTACAGCTACTATGGAAAACAGTGTGGAGATTCCTTAAAAAACTGGAAATAGAACTGCCTTATGATCCAGCAATCCCACTGCTGGGCATACACACTGAGGAAACCAGAAGGGAAAGAGACACGTGTACCCCAATGTTCATCGCAGCACTGTTTATAATAGCCAGGACATGGAAGCAACCTAGATGTCCATCAGCAGATGAATGGATAAGAAAGCTGTGGTACATATACACAATGGAGTATTACTCAGCCATTAAAAAGAATACATTTGAATCAGTTCTAATGGGATGGATGAAACTGGAGCCTATTATACAGAGTGAAGTAAGCCAGAAAGAAAAACACCAATACAGTATACTAACGCATATATATGGAATTTAGAAAGATGGTAACAATAACCCTGTGTACGAGACAGCAAAAGAGACACCGATGTATAGAACAGTCTTATGGACTCTGTTGGAGAGGGAGAGGGTGGGAAGATTTGGGAGAATGGCATTGAAACATGTATAATATCATGTATGAAACGAGTTGCCAGTCCAGGTTCAATGCACGATACTGGATGCTTGGGGCTGGTGCACTGGGACGATCCAGAGGGATGGTATGGGGAGGGAGGAGGGAGGAGGGTTCAGGATGGGGAACACATGTATACCTGTGGCAGATCCATTTCAATATTTGGCAAAACTAATACAATATTGTAAAGTTTAAAAATAAAATAAAAATTAAAAAAAAGGGTTCTTTTTCATAACAAATGAGGAAATGTATGTAAAGGTGTTTGGAGGGGTGCCTAAGATACAGTAGGTGCCTGATATTGTAACTGAGAATCAGGTTCAATGATTCTATTCAGATTGTGTGTTCTCTTAATAGCATAAGCCCTGTGAGTATGTAGGTTTAGAGAAAACACAATGATAATGAGTGTCTTGTTAAATTGCCATGTTTTGGTACTCCCTAGAGCTGTAAAAGAGAAAAAGCACCCTTTCCCCCATTTTAATGAAAGATAAATTGCTGCCATATAATTATTTCAACTAGGCTAGAACTGATAAGCTGTATTTAATAAGTGATCCACTTTTTCCATTACCAAACTAACACTCAGTTTAATACCAATAACTTGATTTCACTAAATGTAAGTATGTCATAATATGCACTTCCTTGTTCTGCAAATAAAAAAATTCATTTGCTTTTTCATTAATACAATTATGCTTGTTTTTCATGTCTACAATGAGCCAAACCAGCAGCATTTTATCATAATCTTTTTTCAAAGCATGATTATATGATTGCTTTAATTTTCATAATTTTCATCAATACCTGAATTTTCTAATGTTGTGTAACTCACAGACTGCAAAAAAAAAAAAATAAAAAAGATAAAATGTTCAATTACTGGAAGTAATCTGCAAAGACAAAATTGAATTTTAACAGTATTCAAAGCCAGAAAAAAACTATCAGAGTACCTAAGACAACAAGACAAAAAAATGACAAGTAGTAAACACTGCTCTTATGAACACAGAAAACGTGAAATCCTTGGGTTCTACTCATTTGGTTTTGGAAAGTCATACTACTGAATGCTTCAGTTTCCCCACTTGTGAACAATATCTCTTGGGACCTGGGCACCAGAAGTTCTATTTTACTGTGATTCAAAGGAGAAGAAAAATAGGAATGATGCTCAATCTCACTCAAAGACTTCTCCAAAGGATTATTTCATCTGTTTAAATAAGTATTTCAAAAGACTAAAGATAAAGAATTTTGCTTGGGTAATTTCTTGTCATGTGCTGGAGGTTTTCCTTATATATTTATAGATGTTCTTAATGACTATAATTGGGCTTCCCAGGTGGCACTAGTGGTAAAGAACTCACCTACCAATGCAGGAGATGCAATCCCTGGGTCGGGAAGGTCCCCTGGAGTTGGCATAGCAACCCACTCCAGTATTCTTGACTGGAGAATCCACATGGACAGAGGAGCCTGGTGGGCTAAGAGCTGGACACAACTGAAGTGACTTAGCACACATGCAATCACTATAATTACCAGATATGTCAAATTCAAGGATTAGCTAAACTTTCAAATCATAGGCAGTACACTACAAGGTAAAACACTAAGGTAAAAAGAAAATAGAATTATGCTTCTCTGTTCAAATTCCCTGAAGATTATCATAGTTAACAATGAAAATTACTACAGGACTGGAAAGAAAAAAAAAAAAAAAAACAGAAAAGAAACAGTTACTCTGCTTCTGAGAAAAGCTTAATCTTTGAGGACAACAAAACTTGTGAGAATAACAATTTTCCAGAGAAAGATTTTTTTCATTGAATGATCCATCAAACAAAACAGGTGGAAACTGCAGAACTCAATATTGGATGGTATACATGGTAAGTTGCTTTAATTGTGTCCGACTCTGCGACCCCATGAACTGTAGCTCACAGGATATTGGATATTGGGTTTTAATCTAAGTTATTGTGTTTACTGAGCTCTTAAAAGAGCTAAAAGGAGAATTAGCAAAAATGTAGGGCTCTTCCACAGTATCTCAATAATAACTGAGTATTGGGAGGAAGTCTTAAATTACAAATGTATTCAGTTTAGTCGCTCAGTCATGTCCAACTCTTTTGGAATGCCATGGACTGCCACATGCAGGCTTCCCTGTCCATCACCAACTCCCGGAGTTTACCCCAACTCATGTCCATTGAGTCGGTGATGTCATCCAACCTCTCATCCTCTGTTGTCCCCTTCTCCTCCTGCCTTCAAACTTTCCCAGCATCGGGGTCTTTTCCAATGAGTCAATTCTTTTCATCAGGTGGCCAAAGTATTAGAGTTTCAGCTTCAATATCAGTCCTTCCAATGAATATTCAGGACTGATTTCCTTTAGGATGGACTGGTTGGATCTCCTTGCAGTCCAAGAGACTCTCAAGAGTCTTCTCCAACAACACAGTTCAAAAGCATCAATTCTTTGGTGCTCAGCTTTCTTCACAGTCCAACTCTCACATCCATACATGACTGCTGGAAAAATCATAGCTTTGACTATATGGACCTTTGTTGGTAAAGTAATGTCTCTGCTTTTTAAAATGCTGTCTAGGTTGGTCATAACTTTTCTTCCAAGGAGCAAGTGTCCTTTAACTTCATGGCTGTAGTCTCCATCTGCAGTGATTTTGGAGCCCCCCAAAATAAAGTCTCTCACTGTTTCCATTGTTTCCCCATCTATTTGCCATGAAGTGATGGGACCGAATGCCATGATCTTAGCTTTCTGAATGCTGAGTTTTAACTTTTTCACTCTCCTCTTTCACCTTCATCAAGAGCCTCTTTAGTTCTTCTTCACTTTCTGCCATAAGGGTGATGTCATCTGTGTATCTGGGGTTATTGGTATTTCTCCTGGCAATCTTGATTCCAGCTTGTGCTTCATCCAGCCTGGCAGTTCGCATGATGTACTTTGCATATAAGTTATATAAGCAGGGTGAAAATATGCAGACTTGACGTACTACTTTCCTGATTCGGAACCAGTCTGTTGTTCCATGTTCAGTTCTAACTGTTGCTTCTTGACCTGCACACAGATTTCTCAGGATCTTAGGAAGCATCACTACAAACAAAGCTCATGGAGGTGTTGGAATTCCAGTTCAGCTATTTCAAATCCTAAAAGAAGACGCCGTGAATGTGCTGCACTCAATATGCCAGCAAATTTGGTAAACTGAGCAGCGGCCACAGGACTGGAAAAGGTCAGTTTTCATTCCAATCCCAAAGAAAGGCAACACCAAAGAATGTTCAAAGTACTGCACAATTGGACTCATCTCACAGGCTAGCAAAGTAATGCTCAAAATTCACCAAGCCAGGCTTCAACAGTACATGAACCATGAGCTTCCAGATGTTCAAG
The DNA here is from genome assembly GCF_000754665.1 of Bison bison bison. NCBI lineage: Eukaryota > Metazoa > Chordata > Mammalia > Artiodactyla > Bovidae > Bison > Bison bison. The sequence continues at coordinate 3,411,331 of NW_011494954.1, read as the reverse complement.
CTGGTTTTAGAAAAGGCAGAGGAACCAGAGATCAAATCGCCAACATCCACTGGATCATCAAAAAAGCAAGAGAGTTTCAGAAAAACATCTACTTTTGCTTTACTGACTACACCAAAGCCTTTGACTGTGTAGATCACAAATGTATTACCCTTCCATAAAATGTTGGCTTTCAGTCATCTTTGTGTGTGTTTTCTCTGTGCTTATGATTAATTTTTCTCTAAATAAGAATTCTTTATGTTTAAGAGATACAGACAGAGAACTATATATCCCTCTGTGGACTGAGGTGTATCAAAAATAAACATAATCAGATGAAAAGACAAATGCCTTGTAGAGACAAGAGGGAATGGAAAGTATAGTTAAAATTGCATTAAATTTCAGTAATTAAGGTGTTCCAAGTTAGATTTTTTTCATTAACTGAAAATTTTCTAGTTATATAGCTACAAAGTTAGAACTTTACTAAAGTTAAAGATATGTACACATTATATAACATTCTAAGACTAGAAACATGAGTTTAGGTTTGAGAAGAACAAAGAGCAAGGTACTATACATTTTCTGGGAAGGCTTTAATTTCTCGAATATATTGTAATGATGTAATCCAATAAAAATTTTTGCTGCAAACAATCCAGATAAAATCATAATTCAACAGAAAGAGATTTATTTCCTCATATTTTACATCATGTATGGCCTTGTAAAGTTTGATTCACTATATTTGCATCATCCAGATTCATGTGTGAGATTTAAATGGTCACCCATTTGAGATTCCTGTGGAAATATCAGTGGCATTCTAGGTAGAAGACTGTGGTTTTAACCTTCCCTTTATCCTAAATGTGTGACTTTTCACTTCCCTTGGCTATAATAGGAGAATATGATCTTCCTTATTTAGGTGAAAGAGAAAACGCTGTGAACTCAAAGTACACAAGACAGGATAATTTCTTTGATACAGACATTTCAAGGAGAAATTCTCTTTGAACATTATCTCCTGACTTATCATGTGTGTTTGCCTGGAAAAATCCCATGGACGGAGGAGCCTGGTAAGCTGCAGTCCATGGGGTCGCTAAGAGTCGGACACGACTGAGCGACTTGACTTTCACTTTTCACTTTCATGCACTGGAAAAGGAAATGGCAACCCACTCCAGTGTTCTTGCCTGGAGAATCCCAGGGACGGCGGAGCCTGGTGGGCTGCCGTTTATGGGGTCGCACAGAGTCGGACACGACTGAAGCGACTTAGCATAGAATAGCATAGCATAATAATAACATTGCCAGACTTCTCCTTAGCTCACTGATGAGAACTTTACTGGGGCTGATCTAAAGCTTTAGTGTGATTGGATGTCTCTCATTTAACTATGAAAGGTAGAAGCAGTACCTTACCCCTGCCCATGGTGCATGTTCCGTCCTGAGCTTATCTCATATCTAGTCCTGGCTATGTGATCAAACTCTCAGGGCCTCAGTTCATCCACTAATTTTATACATAATTGTCAATTATAATCATACTAGCTACTGGTAAACTAGGCAATTTTTAGAAACCATGATTAAGATGATTCATAATTTGTTTTCAAAGTTAAAGTCTTTGGTTCCAGAGAATCTCTCTGAAAACTGTTCATCTTTTCTACAGTTTTCTACAATTTTTTTCTCAGACTATAGTATCTGATAAATCAAATGTGTGACCAAAATACAATAGAATGACATTAAAAAATCTAGATACTCTCTCACAATATTTTACTTAGGAATTGAACTGCAATTACTTTTATCCCTCCAGAAGACACTGTAGTTACTTCTAAACAGGTCGGGGTTCAAAAAAACTGAATGCAGGTCTTAAACGTGACAAACTTTCGGTGGGCAGCAGCAGTGCTGCCTAGAGTGAACATCACTAGTGTTCACAAGCAATGACTATCTGAACGCTTTCCAGGAAAACATGGGGCCCCTCTCAGAGTGCATATTTATAAAACTATTACTATCTGGTGATACTAATAGTAATTTTCTGGAGTGAATATATCACTTTAAAGTGTAAGTATTTATTCCGTTATTTGCCACCTTGCTAGATCTCATAACATCACAATTTTTTTTTTTTTTTGTAAACTGATATTCTTCGTCTTATATTCTTGGATAAATATGCCATAGTAACTGATATCATATTGGAGAATTAAAAGAATTAATGAAGATTCTGAAAGTATTAACAACGGGGGTACAATCGACTGACAGAATTTGATTTGGATATTATTTAATCTGTGGAGGTATAAGCAATAAAAGATAGGTATAAATTTTAAGATAGGTAGCTGAACTTACCTACGCAGATGGTTCCATCATTAGTAATAAACTTGTCCTGGTTGTTGCTGGATCTGAAACCAGGTGCACACATACAGTAATAACTTCCCTGTGTGTTCGTACAGTTAGCATTTTCACCACAGGATTGCGTTAAATTTCCACACTCATTATCATCTGTGGACATATCAATTTAAAACATTATTCTTGTAGAATTGAGATGGATTCCTAATATTTTCCATCAGTTTTGGGGAATTTTCCCTGTTAAATAGTATAAGGTATGTGATATTATTTCTAAGAAAAACTGGTAAGAATTCATGTTACATACTTGATTATTCTTGTTTAAATGTAAAACCTTTGCAGTTACAAAGCAAGGTAGAAACTCTTACTGCAAAAGCACTAAACAGAGCTATTGAATTTTATTGGATTATTTTTCAAATGTTTACATATAATTTAAATATCACAATGTTAATAAATATCTTATTGGTGAACTTACAATACTCAGTCAATAATCAGTCACAATAATACTCACAATAATCAGTCAAAAGCATACCGTAAGATAAAAATGAAAAATCAGAGATCAGAAATTGATTTTTTAATCATTTATCATTTATTTTTGTCACTCTCCACAAGAATTTTGTGTTATCAGGTTTGTATCCCTTCATTTGTTAATATATCTATTTGTTATCATATGCATTGTGTGATATATGAAAGAGTATACAAACAGAAAAAAATAATATCATGATCCACAATCCTTATCCTTATACTCTTATAATGTAATTTATCAAAGAAGATACATAGGTTCATAAATCTTTTTTAAAAATTAGAAAGCAGATTCATATTACCTGTCCAATGAATGAAATAAAAAATAAATGGTTCTCAGAAGTAATTACGATTGGTTGGAGGAGACATTAGATCCCCTCGTGTGCTGAAATGTGCGTCCCAAAAAGATATACTCAAGTCCTAATCTCTAGTGTCTGTGAGTGTGACCTTACTGGGAAATAGGGCTTTTGCAGATATAATTAAGTTAAGATGTTCAGTTCAGTTGAGTCGCTCAGTCGTGTCTTTGCGACCCCATGAACTGCAGCACACCAGGCCTCCCTGTCCATCACCAACTCCCAGAGTTCACTCAGACTCACTTATTTAACTTATATACAGAGTACATCATGAGAAACGCTGGGCTGCAAGAAGTTAAGATGAGGGCATACTAAATTAGGAGGGGCCCAAGAGTGGTGTCCTTATAATACATTATAACATAATATAATGGTGTCCTTAGAAAATTCAGAAATGGAGCCACGGAGGACAAGGCTATGTGAAAACAGTGGCAGAGACTGAAAGTAATGTTGATGCAAGCCAAGGAGTCCCAAGGACAGCTAACTAGAAGCTAGAAAGACATAAGCAAAGATTCTTCTCTAGGCCCTACAGAGAGTGTGGACCTTCCAACTCCAGGATTTCAGACTTCCTTCTAGAACTGCGAGAGAACAAACCTGTGTTGTTTCAAGTCACGGAGTTTGTGCTAATTTCTTACTGCAACCCTAGGGTACTAATAGACCCAAACTGGCTAATCTCCAAGACAGATAAGTACTGATTAGACAGAGAGAAGCAAAGTAATTAAAAGGAAGGTAAAATCTGGGGCAAATATTCAAACATAAGGGTGACTGAGATGTTTCTGAAGGCTGAGGGAAGCCTAATCAGCGGGCCCAGGGAGAAGTCATAGGGGAACAGTTGTTTGAATTGAGTTTGGAGAATGTCTTGAATTTTTATTCTCCATTTTAATCAAACCAAGGTTAATCTGGGGGATTCCGGGTAACTCAGCTGGTAAAGAATCCACCTGCAATGCAGGAGACCCCAGTTCAATTCCTGGGTCGGGAAGATCCCCTGGAGAAGGGATAGGCTACCCATACCAATATTTTTGGGCTTCCCTGGTGGCTCAGACGGTAAAGAATCTGCTCACAATGCAGGAGACCTGAGTTCGATCCCTAGGGTGGGAAGATCCCCTGGAGGAGGACATGGCAGCCCACTCCAGTATTCTTGCCTGGAGAATCCCCGTGGACAGAGGAGCCTGGCAGTTACAGTCCATGGGGTTGCAAAGAGTCAGATTTGACTAAGCACAGCACAAGGTTATTTTTAAAGATTTATTTATATAACATTTAATTTATATACAGGTTATTGAACACATATATTGATAACTAAGAGTTGGAAGTTTTCCTAAATATTTCATAAATATTACTTCACTTGTTGTTTACATACATTCTAAGAAGCAGGTGCCATTATTACTCTCTTTAACTGATGAGGAAAATAAGCCATAGAGAAGAAATGTAACTTGTCAAGGTCACATAGCTATTTAGTTAGAGCCTAGTAGTTTGGTCCAATGCCTGTTCTCTTTGCTGTTGCATCTTGCCGCCTCTGCAAGGATAATTTTACAAAGCAAATATATAAGGTAAGAATGTATTTGATGGATTATGGGTCTGTTTTGAGAGAGGAAAAGATATTGAGGTAGAGATTTCAGAAGAAAAATAGAAACTTTATTTGTAGTCTGTCTCTCACTTAAATTTTATTTCCATTTAGTCATTTTCAAACATTACAGATATAAGTACAGAAGTTACCATATGACAGACAACTAAATGTGAAGTCCTCTTTTTTTTTGTTTTCAAAAATTACTACTATGGTCACGGCAGGTAAGATTTGGAAATCCTATTTTTTTTTAAGATATTCAACCTATGAGGCTCTATTACACAATTTTATTTTATTATCTATATGTTTTATCACTTTGACTTAGTATATTAATAGGCCAACTGCTACAAATATATTCAAACATGTAATGATTCAACACAATAAAAGATTCTTTGCTGCTCTAGTCAGAAGCCAAAGTTAGTATTCAGGTTGATGGTGTAGCTTCTTGCATAATGGTTCAAGGACCCAGACTTGCTTCATCTAATGGCTCCACCACCCCCATCGGGCCTCCACATTGTCTGTATTTATCCTGGTGGGGAGCTGGGTTCAAATAGAGCATAAGAGAGTAATAAGCCACAACTATAAATGGCACCCATCACTTTTATCCACATTCTATTTACCAGAATTCATTCAAATGTCCACATCTAACCACAGGGAAGCTGATGGGTGTAGGCCAGCTGTGTGCCAGGAATAAGAAAGAAGACATTTTGAACAGCTAAAGTTCTCTGCCATACTTATTCTTTCACAAGTATGTGCTTGGTTGCTTCAGTCGTGTCCCTGCGACCCTATGGACTATAGCCCGGTGCCTCCCTAGAGGCTCAGCGGTGAAGAATCTGTCTGCAGTGCAGGAGCCACAGGAGATGTGGGTTCCATCCCTGGGTCAGGAAGATCCCCTGGAGGAGGGCTCATATACATATACAACATGCCTATGAGGCAGACATTATTGCTATTTTCAAATAAAAAAACCTAAAGTATAAAAAGCTAGATTAATGTGATCAATGGCACACAGATAAGTGGCAAATTCTGACTACAGCCTTAGGTATTCTGACTGTCAAAGAGATCTCACTCTTCTTAAGTACTATGCTATAAAAAGAGTTCATATTAGCTATTATTTATTGAGTGTTTGTTGTATGCTAGACACTGTGATAGGAAGATTACCATAAAATGGAAATACACTGTGACCACCTCAAAAGGTTGTTAAGAGATTACAAGGGGTTCATGAGCAATGCTTACAGTGGTGCTTAGCATTAGTATGCAATATACAGGTATATTATTTTCTGTATACTGTTATTATTTAAGTTACTAGAAATATGATCCAGTTACACTCCACTTAAAATTCTTAACAGCTACTTGGCCTTTAATATGTAAAATAAGTCCTTCATAAGTGACCGAGACTTATCCCTTCTCGTGAAGAAGTGAGCTTCCAAAGTCTGGAAATAAGTTTAAGTTGCTTATCCTTAGATATGTATAATAACAAATGTATTCTTAAAATATCTATAACAAAGATCTCAAAAAGTACAAATTCCATTAGTATATGGATAGAATATATCCACACTAAATACAAAGAATAAACATCAAAATTTGTTTCCTTATAACATTTTTACAAATTCCAATAATACAGTTCATGATAATTTATTGAAAAGCCACTGGGAAAAAAAAATAAAACCTATTTGTAATTTTATTACATGAAGATAACCACTCATTCCATTTTAAAGATAATTCAGATTATGTAGACTCTCCACTTCTTTTGTATATGGCTTTATATAGTACTTTATTTTAAAGTTTTAATATTAACTTTATTTTGCTAAAAAATATTCCATGTTCTTAAAAGTCATTCAAAACATCAATAAAATGGTATCATTTCATTTTGACATAGGAAAAAAATACAATTTACTTATAATATATCTCTGAAATAGACTTTCAAATATTTGAGACCTGACCTTGACTGTTACCCATGAGGTTCCAAGCTTAACAAGTGAAACACCTTTATTGCTCCCAGAATAACCTTCAATTCAGGCCTATCTCACAGTGAACTGTAGGACCCTGTGTCAAATTCATTTCCTAGGCCTGAGGCAGGCCTGTCCTTACAACAAATGTGGAAGGCTCTTTGCTCCAAACATAGGCCTGAATCTACTTTCCTCACAGGACTATTTCATTTGTGTATAACCAGTTAGTAAGAAAAACTCGTCAGTCTATGAGAAGCAAGATCATTCTCTCCAAAGCCTAGAGCAAAGCTAGGCCAGGCCTCACACCTAGTATCTTCTTCACGTTAAGACTTCAGGCCTCTCTTCATTTCTCCATAGGCACCTCTCTGACATTTTGGGTTCAATTCCATTGTTTCCTCAAAAGTTCTAATTTTCAGTATGTGGTCTGATTTACTCTAAAGTGAGTAAAAAGCTAGAGTACCAAGAGAAGACTTTTGAGCTCCCCTTAGAAGCTTCCCTGGTGTCTCAGACGATAAAGCATCTGCCTCCAATGCAGGAGACCTGGGTTTGATCCCTGGTTTGGGAAGATCCTTTGGAGAAAGAAATGTCAACCCACTTCACTACTCTTGCCTGGAAAATCCCATGGACGAAGGAAGCTGGTAGGCTACAGGGGTCACAAAGAGTTGGACACGACTGACTGACTTCTCTTTCTTTCTTTCTTTACAGGCCAACAACTTGGAGACGTGTAAATACAAAGATTGAGTTCTCAGAAGCTTCGTTAGGCCAGGCAGGTGGGTGACTTAAGTCTGACTCCACCAGGAGCCAGACAATAGAAGGAAGTGTGGCTTATGATACAGGGAAGCACACAAATCTAAAGGATTTAAAATTTCAAAAATTTGAAAATCATATTTAAAATTTTTTTCAGATTTAGCATTTGGCTAGGCATTTGTCACCCCTAAATTAAAGCATATAAACGTTGAGGGAGTTAAGTAAATTTGCTGAAAATATGATAATAAAGTAAGAGAAATAGAAAGGCCATCATATAAAATGTTGGAGTTCATACTTTATTAACATGTGTGTATTAATTATTAATTTATCTATTCTGTATACAGATGTACTGTATAACTTTAGATGACTATATGCACACATATACTCAGAAAGCAAACATTTATGTCTATATAGTCATACAAAATAAATTAGACTAGTTTATTAAAATTACCTGAGAGCATGTCACAAATTGACACAGAAGTATCTAAATCAAGTTGAAGAAAACTACTTCATACACATTGGATTTGACTCAATCATTCAGTTACTCAAATATTTATGGAACTTCCCAGTTCCCAAATGTGAATATGTCCACATTGGGAAATAAGTAAAAATTAATCAAAAAGTCAGGATCTGTGCCCTGCTGTCAGAGTTCACATTCTAAAGCAAGTTAACACAGAAGCATGTAATTGAGTTCTTATTAAAAGTTTCAATTTTTATCTCAAAATTTGACTCCTTTCACAGCATACTGGGAGAAGTTTATATTAACTTTAAAAGGAATTGTGCTCTCGGATCAGTTATTGGTAATATAGAAAATGATGAAGATTGCATCCCTTGTGGTCTATAGCTGCAAAAATGATATGCAAAAATACAGAGGAAAAGAATTCACTAGATCTGAGTTATTGGTCAGAATCCAAGAAAACCAGCCATTTTATACCACCTGATTGTTTCTGAAAACAAATTAATGTACCAATATATCATTTGATTTCAATTTATTTTCAAGTTTTGGGTAACACATTAACCAGAAGAAAAAAACCAAACAAAATAAAAAACAAAGATTCACACTGACTTTTGTGTTTCTCCCTACTATGTAGTCTTGAGCACTTGACCTCTTAGCTTTCTTATCAAGAATTTGGAAATAAAAACATTTTCTAATCTATCTCCCAATCTTCTGGGCTGGATATATGATATAGGCGAATTCCCTAAATGGTCTGATTCCAATCTTGTTCCTTGAAATACCACTTATCTGAAAGTAACCTCTTCTCTTCCCCCAAGAGAGTGGAGATGGGCAAAAAATTATCTTTGTGAAGTACTATATAAATTTGAATTATTTAAACAGCTTTAAACTTCCAGTGTCTAACATAACAAAAATTAAGTTTCAAGGAGAAAATTTATTTGAATGAGTATAAGAAAATATATGACTGTTTCTTTTGTGCTCTTGTCTCCATTGTTTATATCAATATATCAGTTTAGTCACTCTCTGTGATGTTATATTTAATTCCTTGTAAGATTATAAAATAAATATTTAGGATTTCACTTGAAAAATTCATTTTAATACCATTAAAGAGAAGACACATTATTTAAAAATGATTAAAAAATGTTAATAAGGAGAAATATTTGGCATTCTTTCAGCAGAAATTCTTACTGGCTCCCGTTTAACACAGCAAGCTGAGCACTACAAGAACAAAGACACACACCTAACATATAACAACAGGATCCATGGCTGCTGGAGAAGACAGACAAAACCTCAAATTATTAGCATGTGCTGTATATAACAAATAAACAAGGTATTTAGCCGTATACTGGTAACTCAGAGAAGCAATGGTTTCCTTAGCAAGTTTTCAGGATAAAAGGGGGAAGGTTATTCTCAGAGGAGGTTTAGAAAAGGAAGAGATGATTAAGCCAAGCATTGAAGTATAAGAATTAACACAAATGAAATGGGCTCCAACAATCCATTCAGCACAAGGGAAGAACTCACCCAAATGCCTGAAGCCTGCAGGAAGAGAACAACTATTAGGCTGCCCAGGTGGCTCAGTGTTTAAAAATCTATTTACCAATTCCAGAGAATCAAGAAACGCGGGTTCAATCCCTGGTTTGGGAAGATTCCCTGGAGAAGGAAATGGCAACCCACTCCTGTATTTTTGCCTAGGAAATCCCATGGACAGAGGAGCCTGGCAGGCTACAATCCATGGGGTTGCAAAAGGGTTGAATAGCGAATAAACAACATATTGTGGAACACTGGGTAGGATGGTAGAGACTGTAGGGCAAGATTCTATGCAGATATGTATAGTCTAAAGTGGGAAAATACTTGCTAAACATTTTGGACTAAATTCAGTGGGTAAAGGATGAGCATCAGCAGATTTTATGTAGAAAAATCTGATTTGATTTGATCTCAAAACAATTTTTGAAACATAAGGAAAATGAGGTAAGACCCAGGTAAATCTGCTAAAACACTGTAAGACATGAAAAACTAAACATAGTCAAGAAGAAATTAGTAAAGTGGTTAGATCAGATATGTTTAAGTGTTAAAAGTCAGTCATCTGGGGATGGAAAGGAAAGTGGGTAGGATTCAACTAGATTAGGCATAAACTGGAAACTGTCATCTGGATGACTACCATCTGATCTTCATATTCTTTTTTTTACTTATGTGACTTCAAAATTTTTCACAGTAAAATAATTTTAAATTATTAGTGTGGCTTGGAGACTAACTGGATATGAGTTAGTTGGACAGAGGAAGCAAGGATGATCCACGGGTTCTGATTTGGAGGGATTTGCTGGGTATATTGATTCATGAGGACAGAGAGAAGCATAGGAGGAGAAGCTTTGTGGCTAAGAGCGAGTTCATTTTTGGATGGGGAGACTTATTTAATCACAAGCTGGAGCTCAAGACTCCCTACTTCTCTTCCAAAGGATGGGTCAGAACCAGGAGCCTGGCAATTATTAGGCTCCAGTACTCTTGTCTGGTAAATCCCACAGATGGAGGAGCCTGGTAGGCTGCAGTCCATGGGGTCGCTAAGAGTTGGACACGACTGAGCAACTTCACTTTCACTTTTCAGTTTCATGTATTGGAGAGGGAAATGGCAACCCACTCCAGTGTTCTTCCCTGAGAAACCCAGGGACGGGGGAGCCTGGTGGGCTGCCGTCTGTGGGGTCGCACAAAGTCTGACACGACTGAAGCGACTTAGCAGCAGCAGCAGCAGCAGTGCAGGGAGCAAGCTTGCTGTCTCCTTTGCTCTCATCTCTAGATGGATCCTTTCTCCTGACTCCTCCTGCTTTGATCTCAGCAGTTTGAACGAATTCTGCCTTGGCATTATCACACTCCCTTGTTTTCCTTTTTTCTTTCCCGTTGTTTTTTGTTGTTGTTGTTGTTGGTGTGTTTTTGTATGATTCTACTTACTTGAGTTTGCTTCCTTAGGATGTGAGAGTAGGTAAAAAGGACCAAAGGAGTCCCTTAAACTGTGTTTGGTCTCAAGGTTGACCAGAAAATTCCCTGGGGTTCCACATGATTCAGTCCAGCCTATCAGAAAACTACATAGGGCTTTAACATAATGCATAACCATCAACCACAGGTTAGTTGAGTGCTAACTAAGCTTCCCAAAAACATATGCCAGAAATATCTCCTCTTAATATGTTTTTGGGAAGCTTACTTAGCACTCAACTAACCTATGGTTGATGGCTAGTTACTTGTTTATTGTGGACTTATATTAAAAACTAGGTCAGCATGATTTGTACCTCATAATCTGAAAGAAGAGAGAAAATATTTTTCAAGTATTCTGCTAGATGGCTCATTTCAGTTTATTTAATCATTATAATAACATGATTGATATGATCCTCATTTTACTTACTAGAAAATTAAAGCTGAGATGGGTTAAATCATGGTAGTTTAGAGAATCTGCTGTACATGGTTTTTATATTAATATTTAAGATTGCCTGACTCTAAAAACCAAGCTATATCTTTGTATTGTAGGGTGAGGTGTATTTTGTAAAGTGTTCTTCTAAACAAGTCATAGTAGTGGGTATCTAATTCTCTAAATTCAAGAGTGATACATTTAGGAATGACACATTTTGGGCAACAACCATATAATTATATTACTTCTGTATAATAAAGTAGAATTTTACTGGTTTTATGTCACTGGCATTCCAGAATGTGAACAAGATTTTAGTTTATATTCCATTTTTCAATCAACTGACCATAGGTGTGGTAATTTAGAAAGAGAAAATATTCCCCTTTCTTTTTCTAGCACTTGAAATATTATTGGCTGGGCTCAAATTGATTATAACAACTTGAAAGCCAGAGAACTTTTAACAGCAGCATCCCTCTTACACACATTTTCCCTCTGGACACGATTGCCAGGATTGCTCCGTAAATTTGAACACTAAAATGACTATAACCATTATGTGATTTCTTGTGAAACAGGCCCTCTAAGTCAAAGGTGGAGCAATGCAGAAGCTTCCCCCCCCGCCCCCCGCCCTATTTCTCCCCAAGGCAGCCTACTGGGCTCATTTGTTTTCAGTAACACTGGTAATTCTCTTCTCATATCTAGCACTCTCTAATGAACTTAGAAAAATCTTCCTTACGAGTCCCCTCAATTATAGACTTCCTACAGTTTATATTTTTCTGGGGAATATGAAGGTAAACATATAGTTATGAGGTAAGGGGGAGGAAAAGGTCAGCAGAAGAGAAAGAAAAAAAAGCAGAGCTGCAATGAAACTAGAATGAGTTCAGTCAGTCAAGAAAAGTAACGGAGCTATTGTTTTCACACTGGAACTGTCATTACCAACCGTTCTACAAGACAAGGAAAGGTATCAAAGGAGAGATGTGGAATTATACCTTTTTTCCCCTCTGGGAATTTCTTCTGTGCCTGAATCTTTAAGTGCAGCCCAGACTACACATATGATATACACATAAACCACCCCTCCACATAAACATACTGACATCTGCAGAATAATTAAGAAGACAGAGAAAAAAAATAAATTCAATAGTGAAGATATACTTTAGTACATTACTTCCTACATTACCACTGTTGACTATAAAACACACAGTATAAAATGTACATTTCCCATAGCCATATAGTTAGTCTGATTTAGTAAAATAAAAGTGAGATATATCAAATGCAAAATATGAGAATTTATCATGGTAAAGACAGAAGAATTACACAAAAATAAAGGGTTCATGATGGGTATTTAATATTAAAAACAAATTTTTAGTAGAAATGTGTTTGTTAAATTGTTTGAAGCAAGAAGTATCGTTTGAAAATTTTCTGAAAGGAAAAGTGTGCCTTTGACTATGGATCAGATTTTGCAAATGCTATATAAACCAGAAAAGAAAGATATGTAGGAGGGTCTCTGTCGCTCTTTTTTGCATTTACTTATTTTCTGAGGGAAAGAACTTAAGAAAATATTCTAATTTTATACTACTGTCATCTTTTCTGTCCCCTCTTTCTCAGAATTGTTAAAACACACGTTTTAGAACAAACAAGCAAAACCGAGTATAAGAAAAATAGGCAAATAGGAGAAAAACAAACCATTTTATTTCTCTAGACACTGGAAACCACTTCTCTTGTTCATTTGATACAAATGGTGGGATGAAAATCCTCATACATGTATTTTAAATTATAAATCAATTATTCTGAAGTTTTTTCATTTCACTCTATCTATCAATTCTAATAGTAAAAATGAATGATACTCACATATAGTCCTTCTGGTGCTGTTGTGATGGTTATGAAACACTTTTAAAGAAAATAGCTTTATTGATTTTTGTTTCTAATCATTAAATAATATATATTCAAGGGGGAAATCAAATCCATGACAGAAAAATCATGCAAACTTGAAACTGAGTCCCCTGAAAACTGAGTTTCCCTGCAGAGTTTGTAATAAATCTCTCTATCCCCCTTCTCTATAACACTGTCTTGTTCTGTTCCTGTTCTCCTTAGGATTGACAAGTATAAAAGAAAAGAGGGAATGTGAACCAAGAAGGACTGTGCAGGGGCCTTTTTAGGTACAGTAGCCCTCAGTATCCCTGTTTCTTTTTGTAGAGAAAAGGTTTTAGTCTCCTAGTTCTTCCCCAAGTTCTAAGGAGCAGATTCAAGTACCTACTGATGCAACAATAAGTCATAGGACTTAGTTCCTCCAGAACGGACATAGATAATAACCTGAATCCTATCTTTGAGTGGTTCTGCAGAAACTAAGACCTTCTACCCATCAGAAGATGGTGATTGCCTGCTGACCACAGAACACAGACCCAGACTGGTTCTGACCAAAGGGCTGGTGATTAAGATTTCTGAAACATCACCCTGCTGCCTCACCACCAACCAACCAGAAGAAGGTTCATGAGCTGAGCACGCATCCCTGCTCTCCTTGGTTGGTGCCCTTCAATAAATGCTGTACTTTCTTTCACCATAAGTCAGTAGATTGGCTTTGCTGCACTTTAGGTAAGCAGATCTAAGTTTGGTTCAGTAACAAGCTCTTGGTTGCTAAAGAATTTACCAGTTTACAAAGAAAAACAATTAGAATAGTATCAGAATCTTGCTAACATAATTGAGAGACTGTAAAGTACAATGTGTAAGTCACTGAGATAAAATGACTGTGAGACCAGTTCTGTAATTCTCTAACCAGACAAATAAATCTGAAAACATTTGTAAAAACATGGATTCAAAGAGTAGGTCACCCACACCTTCTGTGAAGAAAGCATTCAAGATACCTCCTGAATCAAATAATAATGAATTTAGAAGACAGATGTCAACAAGGGAAAATGAGATGGAGGTGTAACAATGTTGTAGACAATAAATTCTGCAATATATAAATTCAAATGAATGATTATTATGATTATTGTGTAATATAAAAGATGATAAGGATTCTTATAAAAATTTACTGAAAGAAAACCTAATAAATAGCCTGGATATAGTGGGTTCATAGAGTACATATTACTTTTGTCAGATTGAGGACAGTACAATAGCAAGTAAAACACCCTGTAAAAAGGAAGTTTTGTTACCTGATTTTGGTAAAGTGCAAAAATGTGAGTTTGATTGTGAGTAAGAACAGGAAATGGACTGAAAACTTACAACTGAATTTTCAAAAAAGAAAAAGTAAACTGATTAAATAAAAATTAAAAGAATGAATGAAACTATAAGTAAAAATAGCTAATAGAAATAATTTTGATGACATAAAAATATCAATCAAAAACATCAACTGTCATGCTAAGTGGAAAAGACTAATATTTCCCCATTAAAAGATACAGCTTGTTAGTTTCCAGATGAAATCCAGATCTACTCTGCTAATAACAAACACACAGTTTAAAGCAAACTTAAATCGGAGGAAAACAGGGATGGTACTTTTAATACGCAAAATACCCACATTACTAACAGTCTAATTTAATTCTTAATGAAACCTTGTTTCCTTAATTTTAAGACATCATGCATTTTATAACACATCATTGATGTAATAAAATATTTTACATCATACATTTTATAACACTTCATTGATGTAATAAAATATTTTGGGGAAAAATTATATCTGATCTATACTTACTGAAAGTTCAAAGTTCATTTATCACACAGATACACAGACCTCTGTCATAAAATTGGCTCTAATCCTTAACATTATATTCTAATATAATTTGTAGTTACCTTTGGAATCCAACAGTACATATGTTATGATAATGTGATGCTTTCCTTAGCTTGTGATCATAAACTTGATCTCTGTATTTACTGCATTAACATGTGGCAGAAGTTATTAAGATACAAAAGCTGTCAAGAGGTCTGTCTGCTTTTTCTTTTTAGCTAAAGTAGGTTTCTTTTTTGTTTCTTGTTTCAGTGCATTGAATAGCATTGAAAATTACATAACTTCTCAGCACTCAGCTTTGGTCTCTGACAGACAAGACTCCCCATGCCTGAGAAATATTTGTTCCTGATCCCCGTGTTGGTTATATCAGCTTTCCCAAGCCTTGTTTATTTTACTATTGATTGCTAAAGATATGACTGTTACTATCTGAGCAAGAAATGGCAACAGACTTGAAATTTATTTCCCTATCAACTAGTTCATCTTGATGTCAAATTAACAATGAAAAATAGTATTTGTCTAAATTTCAAGTCTATCTTACCTTTTAATTTGGGCGAAGGCTCATTTTTCAAAATTCTCAATCTAATATACTTTTTCCTTATTTTTCAATTATTTCATGCAAAATTAGGTTTCCTTATTATTATTTTTCATAATATATAATATAAAATAGTATTGCTGACAACAGTGAATTAAATTAGTTATCAACAGCATTAAATGCTAACAAAATTTTTTAATTAAAATTATCCAAAGTTTTAGAAAACAAAACAAATAAAAACCAAAAACTTATAAATAATCCATAAGACAGAAGAAATCAGAAAGTTTAAGAAAAATTTTGTAGCTTTTTCATAGTGGAAATGAGTACATAATTCACAAAAGAAACTTAAAATATATGATTGCAAATAAATATTTATCCATACCAATATATAAAGAAACTCAAAATAGCAAATGCAAGGTCAATTATCATCTATAAAATGTGCAAGATATCTAAAAAAATTGTTACCTTTTTTATTAAACTTAGAGATTTGTTGTTATTTTGTGATCAATAAATAGTCCTTAGTCATTGGTTATGACATTATCCCAAACTATATTCCTTATCTGTTACTAATAAAGTTTTGTAACCAGGACTAGGGCATAGGGTGGAAAAAGCAAAGACACATGAACATCTTCCATGACATCGTACTCCAATCCTGCCTCCACTCGCACTTTAGGATACGTTTTTATCTTGGGGAAAATGTCAGAACAGTCTTTGGATTGGTTGGCAACCTGGTATCACGACTTTTTTTTAAATCACAATTTACTGAAGTAATGGAATTCAACTTGTACTTCCTTTGATCTTATTGGTCTGAAGTCATTTTGCATTACTTGAATACTTCAACTTTTAAATTTCCCATAACTGTAAATGAGAAAATAGAGGAATTTACGAGAATGCTGAACCAGAGCTGGTGTTACAGGAGCACTCACATATTCTGCTAATGGAAATATATTCAGTGATAAATCAAGAGCCTGAAGAATGGCCAAATTTTTGCCCCAAGAATTTTTTTTGTAGGTGTTTATTCAAAGGTTCAAAGATACGGCTAAAGTTAGTTCAAGAATGTTCACTGAAGACATATAATGGTAAGAATAAGCAAGCACCTAAATGTCAATGCAGGAGACATGAGTTCAATCCCTGGGTCGGGAAAATTCCCTGGAGAAGGAAATGGCACCCCATTTCAGTATTCTTGCCTGGGAAATCCCATGGACAGAGAAGCCTCGCAGGCTATAGTCCATGGGGTCATAAAAGAGCCAGCTACAACTTAGCAACTAAACAGCAACAACAACAACAACAAAATACCCATCACAAATCTTTTGAATTATCTGATAATTTACAACCATTCAAAATAGTGTTTGAAGAATACTGGCTACCTTTAGATAACATTCATAGTTTAGTAAGTGAACCATCCTGAAAAACACAATGATGAATCCTAACTTTGCTTACTAATAAGTTGAAATATCTCTGATATTTTTTAAGAAAGATGCTTACCTGGAGGCATATCCTTATATGAATTATTTCACTGAAATAAAGATGTGGCTTTTTTTTTTAAAGTATCTGCTCGTACCATGATTTTTTCCAAAACTTTACAAAAGTTATTCAGATTTTTTTAAAACTATTCCTGTGCCCATGAGCACTTTATGATTTTACATATTATATGTTGTAAATAATATCTAGAGTTTAAAATTATCACACAAATGCCATAATAAATATTTAAATCAGGTTCCTGGAAACCATAAACCTTTGGAACAGACCATAAATCTGACAATGATACCTTGCTACTGAAACATCAATTATTGCCCTGACATCCTTATTGAGTGATCTAACATATTTGCCTCTATCCCAGACCATACAGATTGAAAAGCCAACTATGAATGGGGTGCAGAGTTAAATTTTGAGATTGTCATAACTCTTCTACTTATTATATTCTTCTTAAGTTTTGCAACTTTTTTTTCTTTTTTTACAGTCACCTATCCATGACTAGATACATTTATAAACATAGCAAAACAACTTTTAATTAAAAAACAATTTACCCTTCTCATTTACTGTGATTTGATATTTTCAATTCTGTATTATTTCAGTATGTTTTACAAAGCTGGTCATGATCCACTCTATTGATTTTGTGGCCCTTTAACTACATAAACTACACTCTGATAAGCACAGATGGCTCAAGTCACTTGATTCTGTTTAGTGTAAGTTCCACATTTCATGACACCATGTACTGATGACTGTATGCCAAAGGCCAAGCAATGTTTTTTACTGGCAGTCACAACAACCCTGGAGCCAGGCTGGGGCTGCAGATATAGCCTTTATATGGCACCACTGTATATACGCCCTTGATATGGTGCCATTGTACGTATTAGAAAGATGTGCCCTCCCCAGACAGACACATCTTTGTAGGCGTGGGAGTAGGTGAGTATCCGAACCTTTTGCAGCAACGTGTAAAAAGCATCCACTTTCTGTATGAAGGCAGCCCTGCATCTTGAACACGGCCTGGATAGCAGAACATGGGCAGGACTTTAGACGACATTGCAATCAGCATCCCTAAAGTGCCTCAGTCAGCAAGCAGCCTTTGTCTTTCTCCCTTGAAATCACATTCACTCCCTGTAACATGCTTACATTTTTTTTTCTCCTACATCTTTGATCATTCTCTGAATTTTAATTCAATAGCTACTAAATAGTCCCACATCTCCTCAGCATTTCCCTACAGTAAATATGGAATATTTTCATTTATTATCTCCTTTTTCAAAATGACAACCATTCTACCTCCCTCAAGTTCTTGTAATACGCACTACCCTTTCAGGAGTGCTCCTGCCGACCTATGTTGAAGACAATTTTGATTCTTTTCTATCCCCTATATTCTCCATCCAAACATCAACTTTTTTGTCATGATAATGTCAAGATGACATTTTTTATTTAAATATTTCCATAAATCATATTGAATATTCTTCAAAAATATGTCATTTATATATATATTTAAAACATATATATATGTATGTATACATACATAGGTTTTATTTTCTGAAACAAAGAATACAGAAATTTAATTTTAATAATATTCCCATCTTTCTGGTAACATATCCTTTCAAATCTGACAGATAACTCACTACATACCAAATAAAGTACAATAATGGTGAGGACATTATAAATCTATGGCCAATAGAACAAATCAAATAACAAATTTTAAATAATACATATGATGCCAATATATTTTTCATGGGAAAAATGCCCATGTAAGCTTACCTTTTCTAAACAAAACTTGATATGCAGAACATGGCTTACATAAAAGCTTGTTTTCATATTTCATTATTATTAAAATATGGTTTCTGTATTTTATTATTGTACATTGATGAACCACCTACAAATATGTTGCCTGCTTTAAACTGTAAGATTCTCAAGGAAAGAGACCATGTTTTTGATATTTATATTTTTAGTCAAGTGTACATATCCGGCATATAGTAGACACACGTTAAATGTTTGCTCAATAAGGAGATCACAATATTGAGTCTTCTTGCTTGCTCCCAAATCAGAGTATGTCATGCACCTTTTATTGGCAAACTGTTGAAAACTTAGTATGTGGTTTGTAAGAGGTATGAATCATACCAGTGTTCGCACTGAAACAGAGAGGTGTTGCTTGCTAGGCAACTCTTGATGCATGAGTTTTGCTCCAACCCCTCTCTGCTCCTTTGTATACCTCTGTCTGCCTTTCCTATCTGATCTCCAAATCCTAAGAGTCAGAAGAAAGGTAAGGACCCTGCCTAGTTAGGAGTATACTCACTCCCAGGGTGCTGCTGCCAAGATTATCTTCCTCTGCCTTTTGAAGTCTCTTTAGTGAAATGGAAACCTCTAACTGAATTTGGGTATTTGAGGTCTACTTTGGGATTGTGGAAAATGAACCTTGCACTCCTAAGTCTTCATTTTAGCAGGATTAAATATGACATTTGTTTATATTTTAAGACAAATCTGCCTTTATCCTGAAGCATGCTACAAAATGGTTATCTTTTCTGGCTGGTCTCAAATCATCAGTCACATGATTGTTTTACAGGATTTCTTAGTAAAAAAGATAAAAATAAATTTACACATGATAAAATCAAGGCCCAAAGAAATAATTAGAGCATCTAAAGAAACACTGTTTTATGGTGCATATGATAAACATATGGACCTTTCTTCAATTCTTAAAAGAGTTAATTGATTTAAGAAATTGTTGCTATTCAAAAAAAGGTGAGAGTAATTTATAGCTATTTGAGTTGAAATGATACTGGGTGTAATCAAACATCACACTTCCAGCCTTAACATAAATGCCTTAAGGGTCAGTTAGAAATTGCTTTCCACCATCAGTTTTGCAGCCTGAATACCACTGTTTAGGTACACTGAGCTGTGTGAAGATGATTTAGCTAATAGCGCAGACCCTAGGAAAAGATGTGATGCCTTATTTTCCAAACCAGTGATCTGACCCAACATGGGATGGTAAAACTGATTCTATAACTTGAGATACGAATACTTGAGAGCAAAGGAGACTGATTCAAAAACTCTGTTCAACTTGGAAATAAATGTTCAAGATCAGAGCAATCCTGATATTATTATATAATGTACATTACTTTATCACTCTAGTGCCTTTCTAGCTCAGAGTATGCAGTTACTGAATTTTTTTATGTTTAATAACATCTTTTTATGACAAGCCACTGAAGTCTTAGAGGTATCTTGTTTTTATTTTAGACACTATTTCTGATTAAATTATAAAGCAGAAAAGGTTGCAACAATAACCTTAGAATTAAGTTGTTTACATCCCCTTACATGATGCAAGAGTAAGTGAAAATGGCAAGGACGTTCTAGGCTGTTGGGATTAGGTTGTGTCCTTACTATCTACTTAAAATGTTTGTTTTCATGTTTATTTTTCTCCTACCACAACTGTTAGCAATGCCATTTCAAAAGCTAATAAATCTTCCATTTAAGTCCTTTCTTTTCTTTCTAAAATATTTCATCAATCATAGTACAACTGTGCTCTATCATGGGGTAGTTGCAAATTGGCATGCGAAAAAAGGATCTACATGTTCTCATCCCCCTTATCTCAACCTGGGGAAAGGATGACAGCCAATTTATTAGTTGAGATATTGTTAAGCTCATCAAATAAAATACTGCTTTCTGCATCTGTGATATTTTATGTGACAGTATCAAAATTGTCTCTTTCAAAGCCCACTTAAAGATAGCTGTGATAGCAGTTAGTTACGTCTAATGCCTTCGTTGTATAGACGTTGAAAATGTGGACTTCTCAGTTCTGGCTAAATGACTCCTGCTAGATATTTTGGAAGACAAAAGACATGTCATCAGAATGCAAAACTGTTTGTTGATGTTAAAAAGTATGAAGACTTTTCAGGAAGATAGACCTTATTTACAACCAGTTGTTTATTTCAGTCAGGTCATTTAGTTCTATTTTGTGTATCCGTTTTCTCGCATGCAAGCTAGTGATATTAATATTGATCCTTTTAAAATTTCTGCAGAATATTTTCAGCAATAAACAGGAGAGTCACTGTAATGGGACTTGAATAAGTTAAACTGTGAAGCTATTTTACTCCAAGCATTTTAATCTTTGAAAACAGAAATTCACTTAAGTCATAATACAGAAACCTAACTGATGCTTATAACAGTATAGTCCAGAGTTTCAATTCAATTTAAATATATATTTTTAGACATTCTTTTTTAATGTGAGAGCAAAATTTTTAAATTTCTAAAATAATCACTCTTAAATATGACTTACAAACCCTATAATCTGAATAATGCTTTGATATAAGAATAAAATGTAACTGAAATATTAACTGATGATTTAATTTTAACTATGCTAGTAAAGGAGATATTTGGAGACTAACTCCTTGTACTTTCTTGTTCATAGCTGGCAAAACTTGCTGGCTAACATAAAAATAAATAATATAGAAAAACATGCTAACATTTCAGTTTTTATAGTATTCTTCGAGAAACCCAAAAATAAATTGTTCATTTAAGGAAAAAATGGACCACTCCCTTATCTCAAAAACCCAACATTTTTGCAGAAAACAAAAAAATGATTCCCAATAAAAAGTATAAACAGAATTTCTTTTAAAACAACCCTCTTTAAAAACCAATAGCTGGAAAGAACAAAAGTTTGTAAGCATTAAACTTACTGTACCCATTTCCACCACTCTCTTCTAATAACGACAGTGTGTGTGTGTGCTAAACTGCTAGAACTCTTTGAGATCCCATGGATTGCAGCCCTTCAGGCTTCTCTGTCTGTGGGAATGTCCAAGCAAGAATACTGGAGTGGGTTACCATTTCCTCGTAAAGGGGATCTTTCCCACCCAGGGATTGAACCCATGTCTCCTGAGTCTCCTAAATTGGCAAGTAGATTCCTTACCACTGAATCAAAGAATGACAACACAATGATATATATAGTGGTTATATTCTAATAATGACATTATAATAATGATTAAGCACTTACTGGAAAAGGTCAATTTTCATTCTAATCCCTAAGAAAGGCAATGCCAAAGAATGCTTAAACTACCACACAACTGCACTCATCTCACATGCTAGTAAAGTAATGCTCAAAATTCTCCAAGCCAGGCTTCAGCAATATGTGAACCGTGAACTTCCAGATGTTCAAGCTGGTTTTAGAAAAGGCAGAGGAACCAGAGATCAAATTGCCAACATATGCTGGATCATCGAAAAAACAACAGAGTTCCAGAAAAACATCTATTTCTGCTTTATTGACTATGCCAAAGCCTTTGACTCTGTGGATTGCAATACACTGTGAAAAATTCTGAAAGAGATGGGAATACCAGACCACCTGACCTGCCTCTTGTGAAACCTATATGCAGGTCAGGAAGCAACAGTTAGAACTGGACATGGAACAACAGACTGGTTGTTCCAAATAGGAAAAGGAGTATGTCAAGGCTGTACGTTGTCACCCTGCTTATTTAACTTATATGCAGAGTATAACATGAGATAATCTGGGCTGGATGAAGCACAAGCTGGAATCAAGATTGCCAGGAGAAATATCAATAACCTCAGATATGCAGATGACACCACCCTTACGGCAGAAAGTGAAGAAGAACTAAAGAGCCTCTTGATGAAAGTGAAAGAGGAGACTGAAAAAGTTGGCTTAAAGCTCAACATTCAGAAAACTAAGATCATGGCATCCAGTCTCACCACTTCATGGAAAATAGATGGGGAGACTGTGGAGACAGTGGCTGACTTTATTTTTTTGGGCTCCAAAATCACTGTGGATGGTGATTGCAGCCATAAAATTAAAAGACGCTTACTCCTTGGAAGGAAAGTTATGACAAACCTAGACAGCATATTAAAAAGCTTAGACATTACTTTGCCAACAAAGGTCCATCTAGTCAAAGCTATAGTTTTTCCAGTAGTCATGTATGGATGTGAGAGTTGGACTATAAAGAAAGCTGAGCATCAAAAAAATGATGCTTTTGAAGTGTGGTGTTGGAGAAGACTCTTGAGAGTCCCTTGAACGGCAAGGAGATTCAACCAGTCCATCCTAAAGATCAGTCCTGAGTATTCATTGGAAGGACTGATGCTGAAGCTGTAACTCCAATACTTTGGCCACCTGATGAGAAGAGCTGATTGATCTGAAAAGACCCTGGTGCTGGGAAAGATTGAAGGCAGGAGGAGAAGCGGACAACAGAGGATGAGATGGTTGGCTGACATCACCAACTCAGTGGAGATAAGTTTGGGTAAATTCTGGGAGTTGGTGATGGACAGGGAGGTCTGGTGTGCTCAAGTCCATGGGGTTTCAAAGAGTCGGACACAACTGAGCGACTGAACTGCACTGAACTGAAGCACTTACTATGAGCTAAGCAATTACAGTAACTGTGCCATTTAAATATTAAAACACCCCTTTGAAAAGTACTATCCCCATTTTATAGATGCAAATTCTGAAAGCACAGAGAGGGTAAGAAGCAGGCTGAAGGAGACCACACTGTAGTGTCAGAGCTGGGTTTTAAATCTGATAGTTGAGCTGACACTCTAAAATATTAGCAAGGTTTATATTATCAACATGAAACCAAAAGAATTATTCTCCAATTAGAAAGTAAATTTTATTTCAGTTTAAAAGTGATGATGTGTGCATGCTCATTTATAACTCAAGTATGACTCTGCAACCCCATGGACTGTAGCCTACCAGGCTCCTCTGTCCATGGGATTTTCCAGGCAAGAATACTGGTGTGAGATGCCATTTTCTCCTCCAGTGATCTTCCTGATGCAACAATTCAATCCTCTGTTTCCTGCATCTCCTGCATTGGCAAGCGGATTCTTGACCACTGAGCCCCCGAGGAAGCCCCAGAAGTGATAAAAGCCCAGAGCTAAAATGAAGCTGTTACTGTATCTGGAATCTTGGCTGAAAAGAGCCATCATAAGACTGAGAAAAAACACAGACTGAAGACTTAGGTAGACATAAGTTTGATTTCTATGTGACATGTCTGTATTGTAATTTCTCCATCAGCAAAACGGAATTGCTAATGTCCACTGAAAGGGTTACTGTAAACATTGAACATTCATTGCAGTTGGAAGGAGGGATGGATAGGCCAAGCACAGAGGATTTTTAGGGCAGTGAAAAGAGTCTGTATGATAATGTAGTGGTAGAGACATTTCATCATTTATGTTTTCAAACTCATAGAATGCACAACACCAAGAGTAAACCCTAGCATAAAGTCATGGACTCTGGATGATGGTGATGTGTCAATGCAGGTTCACCAATTATAACAAACGTCCCATGTTGGTGGGGGTGTCAGTAATGAAGACAGCTATGGTAGTGCTGGCTTAGGGGGTATAGAGAACATCTCTGTATCTTTCTCTTAATTTGCTATGAATCTAAAACTGCTTTAAATATGAAGACTTTTAAAATAAAACAGCCAATGCCCTCAGGGAGTACTTGGTACTTTGAAGGTGCTGTACAAATACTATGCATAACAAAGCATACTAACTTCTGAGTAAACATGTAGGAAAGTAAATAATTACTTTTAGCCCACCACTTAGGTTATAGAATTCTATCTCTCCTTCTGTAAAGCTTGTTTTTATTACCATACTGTATATACTGTATCAACAGGATGAGAAATCTGACTGGATTTTATATATCAATATGAATGCTAAGGTCGAATGCTATGGTCAAATCGTCATTAAGAGAGTAAACAGAAACACATTACCGTGCAATTCTAAGATGAGAATCAGTAAGTTTCTCTGTAAACTTTATTGACTCATAAGCTTTCTAATGCAGCATATTTAGAACAAATGGAGATTGCAAATATGTTAAAAAGAATAAAATCCAAAACATAAGGAACCGGCATAAAAAATAGTTTCATTCCTATAGCAAACTTTAACATGTAAGGACTAAATATATTCACAACCAGCACACTGACAGGAGTTTGCTGAATTAGAAAGGGAACATGTTGGGAAATAAAATTTATTACTTGAAGACGAGGAGGATGGTGTTGGCTATTTGGTTTCACAAATGTAGTCTTATTGCCAAATCTTTCTCAAATTCTCTGAAACGGTTCTGTTTTCTGATTCATTTCTCAAATTGCAAGACCTTTCACATAGTTTCATGGCCAGCATACATCTGCACATGTTTTCCCCCAAATGTTTTTTGTTCCACAGCGACACTCCATCTGTTGTTGCTGCTTCACTCCTGCTACACCAAAAGTGTGGGAAGTCTGGCTGAGGAGTAAGATTACCAGTGGACTCTGCTCCCACCAGGTGCGGGCCTCTCAGCTTTGAATGTCAGACTGAATTCATCTGCAAAGCACATATTTCTGTGGTTTTA
The DNA here is from genome assembly GCF_000754665.1 of Bison bison bison. Lineage (NCBI taxonomy): Eukaryota > Metazoa > Chordata > Mammalia > Artiodactyla > Bovidae > Bison > Bison bison. The sequence continues at coordinate 3,386,040 of NW_011494954.1, read as the reverse complement.
AAGGAATCCAGACAGGTCGCATGCATCCTTAGCCTGTTAGCATTTGCATCTTCAGATATCCAGTTTGTTCCACTTTATTCCTTTGACTTCCAGATTTACTCTTCTTTTCCCTCCTTATGAGCTGGTTTCAAAGCATTTTAAAAAACAGCTTCTTTAATTTTGGTTCAGATCTTAGAGTTAAACCAAGAACTCTTTTTACCACCTAATTTACACACCTTTTTAAAAATGAGTGTATTTCTGCTCCATGTAACAGAGCAAATGTCTAGTAACTCCTTTAATATATGTGTAGGTATTATATATCAGCTATATACAGAGAGAGACAGCCTACATTTCTAAAGAAATGAAAGACTCTGAGTGACTGTTCTGCTTGTAATTAAAAATATTTTAAAACCTATCATGCAAACATACACAGCTTTAAAAGGTATTCTTATGACTACATTTGAAGTTTCAAATAAGGGATATTTTATAAGCAAGTATAACATATTGAAAATACAATTTGAATAAAATGTAACATATATCAATTTCTCCTAAGTGATGTGAGATAAAAAACAGTTAAATGTCAAATAGAAATAGTTAAAGAAGGAAGTCTATTTATATAATGTTAACACATTTTTCAACAAATTTTGCCATCTAAAATCTTTATGATAAATTGACCTGTTTGTTATTCTTTTCCACTTGTAAAATGTGCAAAAATATCCATTATTTCTAAAGGCTTATTGTTTTATGTTGTTTTCCTCATGTACATTCATATTTTACAGTTCTCCTTTTCAACAACTGCAAGAAGACTTCCAACTAATTTGCATAAAAATTAAGGTTCAGATCAGATCAGATCAGTCACTCAGTCATGTCCGACTCTTTTCGACCCCATGAATCACAGCACGCCAGGCCTCCCTGTCCATCACCAACTCCCGGAGTTCACTCAAACTCACGTCCATAGAGTCAGTGATGCCATCCAGCCATCTCATCCTCTGTCGTCCCCTTCTCCTCCTGCCCCCAATCCCTCCCAGCATCAGAGTCTTTTCCAATGAGTCAACTCTTCACATGAGGTGGCCAAAGTACTGGAGTTTCAGCTTTAGCATCATTGCTTCCAAAGAAATCCCAGGGCTGATCTCCTTCAGAATGGACTGGTTGGATCTCCTTGCAGTCCAAGGGACTCTCAAGAGTCCTCTCCAACACCACAGTTCAAAAGCATCAATTCTTCAGCGCTCAGCCTTCTTCTCGGTCCAACTCTCACATTCATACATGACCACAGGAAAAACCATAGCCTTGACTAGACGAACCTTTGTTGGCAAAGTAATGTCTCTGCTTTTCAATATGCTGTCTAGGTTGGTCATAACTTTCCTTCCAAGGAGTAAGCGTCTTTTAATTTCATGGCTGCAGTCACCATCTGTAGTGATTTTGGAGCCCAGAAA
>NW_011494954.1:3384234-3384528 GCF_000754665.1 Bison bison bison | reverse complement strand
AGCCCAGAAAAATAAAGTCTGACACTGTTTCCACTGTTTCCCCATCTATTTCCCATGAAGTGGTGGGACCTGATGCCATGATCTGAGCTTTAAGCCAACTTTTTCACTCTCCACTTTTACTTTCATCAAGAGGCTCTTTAGTTCCTCTGCATTTTCTGCCATAAGGGTGGTTTCATCTGCATATCTGAGGTTATTGATATTTCTCCTGGAAATCTTGATTCCAGCTTGTGTTTCTTCCAGTCCAGGGTTTCTCATGATGTACTCCGCATATATGTTAAATAAACAGGGTGACAA
>NW_011494954.1:3374840-3384134 GCF_000754665.1 Bison bison bison | reverse complement strand
CTGAGCTGTAAGCCAACTTTTTCACTCTCCACTTTCACTTTCATCAAGAGGCTTTTGAGTTCCTCTTCACTTTCTGCCATAAGGGTGGTGTCATCTGCATATCTGAGGTTATTGATTAGGACAACTGAAAAAATCTTTTAAGTAGTTATCCATGAGCTTTACCTTTGATTTTTTATTTAATCATCAAAATATATTGACAACAATTTTTAGAGAAAAATACACCTTCTTTTCTTTGATCAGTACATGGAAAACATACTCACACATACTTTTGAGGTAAGTACTCTGATTTAAATTAGTATTTAATAATTACCTACAAGATAGGGGCTAAAAATCACCACCCTGTGTTATGTCCCCCTGTGGATACAGGAGAATTTTAGTATTTTGGTGGCGTGATCTATTTTCTACTTTTCCAGGTATTTCTTGGCAACCCAATTGTGCCATTTGGTTTTAAAAATTCTTTGATAGCGTCTCTTTTAAAAATATGACTCCAAAATCCTGTGAGGTTAAAAAAAAGAAAAAAAATGTATTCATGCTTGTCACTTGTATACAATATTATACTCAAGGAAACATACTCAGTTACTGTATTAATTTCCTATTGCTGCTAGAACAAGTTACCTCATGCTTGGTGGCTGTAAACAACATGAATTTATTATCTTACAGTTTCAGTGGGAGTCTAAAATGGATCTCTCCTGGGCTAAAATATGTTGCTGGGGCTGAGTCCTCCTTAGAAAGCTCTAGCAGAGAATCTACCTTCTTGCCTTTTCTGACTTCTGGAGGCCATCAGCACTCCTTATCTCACGGCCCACATCCACTGTCAAAGCCAGAAATGGCTAGTTGAGTCTGTCTCTCATCTTACCATTATGACACTGACCCTTCTGCCTTTCTCTTACACATTTTGGAACACTTGTGAGCTTATATTGGGCCCACTTAGATAATATAGGATAACTGTCCTACTTTAAGATCACATGATTAGCAACCTTAATTTCACATTCCAACCTTACTTTCTTCTTCCCATGTAATATAACATATTTACAGGTTTCAGAGGACAACAAAGGATGAGATGGTTGGAGGGTATCACCGACTTGATGGACGTGAATTTGAGCAAGCTCCAGGAGTTGGTGATGTATGGGGAAGCCTGGCATGCTGCAGTTCATGGGGCCACAAAGAGTCGGACACACCTGAGCGACTGAACTGAACAGGTTTCAAGGATAAGGGCATAGATACCTTCGCAGGCCATCATTCTAACCACAGTCACCTATTCAATATGTTGAAGAAATACCAACAAGACTAGCAAATAGACTGCAGAGGGCTACATTTGTTTTTCAGGTCCTATTATAAAAATACAATCATGGAGAGAAAAAAAAATGAATAAATGGATCAACTTTTCTCTCTAGCACAAAACTGAAATTGAGAGTTCTTTTATGAGATTATAAAGCAATCCTAATTCTTAACTATTATATGTCTGGAAATCTCTTATGAATAGGACCAAAATGGTTTCTGACTTGTAACTATGATGAAGGAAACAGAAATGATGCTTAGAATACATATCTCATGATAAATTAATGATATGAAAATTATAGAAATGATGATAGTGAAACATTTTATTATATGAATATTCCTCAACTGAGTTATACACTCTACTGATATTGGTAAATTGGATTGTCTGCAGTTTTAAATATTAGAAATATTGCTGCTATGAATATTTTTATGCCTTTTGGTGCATAAGTAGTAGAATTGCTGGGTTACAGGGTATGCTTATTTTCAAGTGTACTGCTGCTGCTGCTAAGTCGCTTCAGTTGTGTCCGACTCTGTGCGACCCCATGACGGCAGCCCACCAGGCTCCCCCGTCCCTGGGGTTCTCCAGGCAAGAACACTGGAGTGGGTTGCCATTTCCTTCTTCAAGTGTACTAGATAATGCCAAACTGTTTTTCAAGGTGGTTATATCCATTTAATTTCATACCAGCAGTGATGAAGGTTTCCACTGTCCAAATATTTCACTAACATTTGACATTGCTGCTGCTAAGTCACTTCAGTCGTGTCCGACTCTGTGCGACCCCACAGACGGCAGCCCATCAGGCTCCCCTGTCCCTGGGATTCTCAAGGCAAGAACACTGGAGTGGGCTGCCATCTATGGGGTTGCACAGAGTTGGACACGACTGAAGTAACTTAGCATAGCATGTATTTGTATAGAAAAGAAATACAAAGATTTTTTATCTTGATATTTTATACTGAACTTGCTGTATTTATCTATATTTCTGATAACTTATAAAATCATCTACTATTTTATGTTTCCCTTTTAATATTTATGTTGTTGCTGTTGTCATTCAGTCGTTAAGTCATGTCTGCTCTTTGCAACCCCATGGACTGCAGCACACCAGGTACCTTTGTCCTTCACTCTCTCCTGGAATTTGCTCACATTCATGTCGATTGAGTCGGTGATACTCTCTCATCCTCCACCATCCTCTTCTCCTTTTGCCTTCAGTCTTTCCCAGCATCAGGATCTTTTCCAGTGAGTCAGATCTTTGAATCAAGGGGCCAAAGTATTGGAGCTTTAGCTTCAGCATCAGTCCTTCCAATGAATATTCATAGTAAGGTCAAAATATCATTTAAAATACATACAAGTAACAGATGTCCACGAGGTTGCAAAGAGTCGGACGTGACTGAGTGACTGAACTGAACTGAACAGATGCCTAGAAATAAATCTAAAAAAGTTGCAAATCTACTACAAATATTAATCACTATGGATAAATTATTATATGGCTGGCATATACCATATCAATGGATTGGTTACCCCAACATTACCAAAATACTCATTTCTAGGAATATTTAGAATCACTAAATCCTGAAACAAAATTCTGACCCATCTAAATCAGTTTTTGTAGAACTAGTTATGGTGTTTTTTTCAACACAGAAAAACAGAAAAACACAGAAATACAGAAAATACAATACAGAAAAACACCAAGGGCTGGAGATGAATATCAGAGATTGTATTATTCCCCTACCAGAAATATTCAACATTAACAACACAACAACAAAAGAGAAAATATATATGAAAAAATGGTTTTCAAGACACTGGACAATGGATATCAAAAGATATTAATCTCTGTGAGGTGAGCAAAACAAAACAAAGTAAATTACTGCCTTGAAAATTTTTTGGCCATGACCCAAAGGCAGGCTGATGAATTTTCTGAATTGAGCAGATAGGCTAATAGGGCCAGAAGATCAAGGTGGCTAGAGTTTGCTGAACAGAAAAAAAAAAAAAGAAGAAAGCTGCAGAGAAAGAATCCTAAAGAACGGCAAAGTTCCTGTTGAGGATTTAGCAAAGTACTGAAAAACGGCTGCATGTGAAGAAAGAACCATCTCAAAGAATGAGGGAACAGTACTCCTTGCTCCCATGCAACAGTTCTGATGCAAATGTTGGAAGCCAGATGGAAAATAGCACATTAATTAGGTAGAATGCTAAAAAGTGTTGGGCTTCAAAAGTTCCTCCCATATGTTCAAAAATTAGGTATAGATATACAATATCTTGAAAATTCTCAAAATAAAATCTTCAATATCTGAAGTGAAAAATACACTTCATGTTTGTTTTCATTTTAATTTAGTTTAGTTTTCTTTGTACTGCCCATGAGTCAAAGACAGTTTTATAATCTAAAGTGGGCACATGTTAAATAATTATATAAGTACTATTCATACATAAAAGCCTTCATTTTGTCCTGTGTAATTTAAAATATTTACTTTCTGGTCGTTATAAAAAGGTTTATCAAATCTTGACCTAGATAAAATGGAAAACTCACTAAGAAGATAATCTGACTAGTTTTATATCTACTGTTGAATTCGAGTTTATAATTAGAAGTTTTCTCAGAAAGCCAACTCCAGGCCTAAATGGCTTCAGTGGTAAATTTTTCCAAAAATGTAAGAAATAAATATCAATACTATACAAAATCTATAGAAAATACTATAGAAAATCCAGGTAAAGGGAATCTTTTCCAATTTATCCTAGGTCACCATTACCTAGATACAAAAATCAGATAAAGGCATTACAAGAAAACTACATACCAACATACCTCATAAAAACAGATGTAAAAATTCTAAACACCATTATAGAAAATTTAATTCTAATACATACAAAGCATAATACATCATGACAGTGGAATTTATCCCAGCAATGAAAACATTGCCTAATTTTTGAAAAACAATATAATTCACTATATTAACCAACTAAAAAAGAAAAAAAAAAAAGAATCTGATTATCTCTATGAATGCAGATAAAGCATTTGACAAAATTCAAAACCTATTCCTGATAAGCTAGCCTTTGGCAAACTGGAAATTGAAGAAAGCTTCCTCAGTCTCATAAAGAAGTTTACCAAAAGATTTAAAATTATAGTTAATGGTGAAAAACTGAATGCTTTTCTTTAAGGTGAATAGGAAAATAAGGATATCTGCTGTCATGACTTTTATTCAATATTAAATTACAGCTTTTAGCCAGTACAATAAGGCAGAAAAGATTAAAAAAAAAAAAAATGGGCACTTAGGTTGGGAATAAAAAGAAGTGAAAGGAAGTAAAATAAGGGAAGGAGTCATACTTTTTAATTGCAGGGTAGTCTTTTTGAAATTGGAAATTGGAAATATCAAGGGATTTTTCACTCAAAGATAGGCACAATAAACAACAGAAGCCACAGAGATTTAGTAGACACTGAAGAGATAAAGAAGAGATGGAAAGAACGCATGGAAGAACTGTACACAAAAGATCTTAATGAACCAGATTACTACAATGGTGTGGTCATTCACCCAGAGCCAGACATTCTGGAGTGCAAAGTCAAGTAGGCCTTAGGAAACACTCTGTTAATAAAGATAGTGGATGTGATGGAATTCCAGTAGAGCTATTTCAAAACCCTAAAGGATGATGCCATCAAGGTGTTGCATTCAATATGTCAGCAAATATGGAAGACCCGGCAGTAGCCACAGGACTGAAAAAGGTCAATCCTCATCCCAGTTCCCAAGAATGGTAGTACTAAAGAATGTGCTAACTATCAGACAATTGTACTCATCTCCCATGCAAAACCTGTATGCAGGTCAAGAAGCAACAGTTAGAACCAGATATGGAACAATGGACTGGTTCAAAATTGGGAAAGGAGTATATCAAGGCTGTATATTGTCATCCTGCTATTTAACTTATATGCAGAGTACATCATGCAAAATGCCGAGCTGGATGAAGCACAAGGTGGAATCAAGATTTCTTGGAGAAATATCAATAACCTCAGATATGCAGATGACATCACCCTTATGGCAGAAAGTGAAGAGGAACTAAAGAGCCTCTTGATGAAGGAGAGTGAAAGAGCTGGCTGAAAACTCAGCATTCAAAAAATGAAGATCACGGCATCTGGTCCCATCACTTCATGGCAGATACATGGGGAAACAATGGAAACAATGACAGACTTCATTTTCATGGGCTCCAAAATCACTGTGGACGGTGACTGCAGCCTTGAAATTGAAAAATGCTTGCTCCTTGGAAGAAAAGCAATGACAAACCCTGATGCATATTAAAAAGCAAAGACAAAGCCAACAAAGGTCTGTAAAGTCAAAACTGTGGTTTTTCCAGTAGTCATGTATGGATGGGAGAGCTAGACAATAAAAAAGGCTGAGTGCTAAAGAATTGATGTCTTCGAACTGTGGTGTTAAAGAAGACTCTTGAGAGTCCATTGGACTGTAAGGAGTTCAAACCAGTCAATCCTAAAGAAAATCAACCCTGAATATTCACTGGAAGAACTGATGCTGAAGCTGAAGTTCCAAGTACTTAAGCCACCTGATGCAAAGAGCTGACTCATTGGAAAAGACTCTAATATTGGGAAAGATTGAAGACATGCTGAAAAGGGGACAACAGAGGATGAGATGGTTGGATGGCATCATTGACTCAATGGACATGAGTTTGAGCAAACTCCAGGAGATGGTGAAGGACAAGGAACCCTGGGTGCTGCAGCCCATGGGGTCACAAAGAGTCAGACACAACTGAGTGACTGACCAACAACCCATGCTAGTAAGGCCATGCTTAAAATCTTGCATCTTAAGCTTCAGCATTATGCAAACCATGAACTTCCAAATGTCCAAGCTGCATTTAGAAGAGGAAGAGGAACCAGAGATCAAATTCCCAACATTCACTGGATCATAGAGAAAGCAAGGGGATTCCAGAATATCCACCTTTTTATTGATGACACCAAAGCCTTTGACTATATGGATCATAAAAGACTGTGGATAGCTCTTAAAGCAATGAGAATACCGGACCAATTTACCTGTCTCCTGAGAAACCTGTATGCGGGTCAAGAAGCAACAGTTAGAACCCTGTATGGAACAACTAATTGGTTCAAGATGAGAAAGGAGTATGACAGGGCTGTCTGCTGTCATCCTGTTTAACCTATACGCTGAGCACATCATGAGAAATGCTGGGCTGGATGAGTTACAAACTGGAATCAAGATAAGCTAGAGAAACATCAACAAGCTAAGACATGCAGACTGATACCACTCTAATGGCAGAAAACAAAGAGGAACTAAAGACCCACTCAATGATGGTGAAGCAGAAGAGTGAAAGTTCCAGCTTAAAACTAAACATTAAAAAAACTAAGATCATGGTAACTGGCTACATTGTGCTTAGTCACTCAGTCATGTATGACTCTTTACAACCCCATGCACCATAACCAGCCTGGCTGTTCTGTCCATGGGGATTTTCCAGGCAAGAATACTGGAGTGCAAGAATACTGGAGTGGGTTGTCATGCCCCTCTGCAGGGGATCTTCCCAACCCAGGGATATAACCCACATCTCCCACATTGCAGGCAGACTGTTTACTGTCTGAGCCACCAGGGTAGCCCAAGAATACTGCAGTGGGTAGCCTATTCTTTCTCTAGGGTATTGTGCTAACCCAGGAATCGAACCAGGGTCTCCTGCATTGTAGGTGAATTCTACTAGCTCCCCATTACTTCATGGCAAAGAGAAGGAGAGAAGGTGGAAGTAGTGACATATTTCCTCTTCTTGGGCTCTAAAATCACTGCAGATGGTGACTGTAGCCATGAAATCAGAATACAATTGTTTCTTGGCAGGAAAGTGATGACAAATCTAGACAGCCTGTTGAAAAGCAGAGACATTACTCTGCTGACAAAGGTCCATGTAGTCAAGGCAACAGTCTTCCCAGTGGTCACATATGGCTGAGAATTGGACTGTAAAGAAGACAGAATGCCAAAGAACTGATGCCTTCAAACTGTGGTGCTGGAAAAGGCTCCTGAAAGTCCCTTGCACAGGAAGGAGATCAAACAAGTCAATCTTAGGAAAATCAACCCTGAATATTCATTGGAAGCTGAAGCTCCAGTATTTTGGTCAACTGATACGAACAGTTGACTCACTGGACAAGTCCCTGTTTCTGGGAAAGACTGAGGGCAGAAGGAGAAGAAGGAGTGTAGGATGAGATGGCCAGATGTAATGGACATGAATTAATGGCTGGATGCAATGGATACAGATGCACTGGACATGAACTTGGGCAATCTTTGGGAGATGGTGAGGGACAGGAAAGCCTAGCATGCTGCAGTCCCTGTGGTTGCAGAGTCACATGAGAGAGCAACTGATCAGAACAACTTTTTGAAGAGGATAGTCTTTTTAGCAAATGCGACAGAATAGTTGGATATTGATATGTTAAAAAAAAAAAGAACTTTAATCCTTACCTCACATCACATATAAAAAGTATCTCAAAACAGACCACAATGTAAAATATAGGCTGAATCTTTGTGGCTTGAATTATAAAAAATTTTTTAGATACAGCACAAAGAGCAAAATCAATAAATGATCAAATTGATAAAGTTCATCAAAAATTTAAACATCTGCTCTTTGAAATACACTGTTAAGATAAAGTCACAGAATAGGAGAAAATATTTCCAAAGAATGTATCTTGGACAATATTAACCCATAATACATTTAAAAACTCAAAATACAATAATAACTAAAAAAAAAACAATAATATTACAACTAACAGACACTTGGTAAGTATATAAGAAACTGACAAAATGTTTTCCAAAATAATTGGACCATTTTACTTTCCTGTAGCTAATGTGTGAAAGATCCAGTTGTTTCACATCTTCATCAACATTTGCTATTGGTCCATCATTTTAATGTAACTTTTCTATTAGGTGGGTAATGATAGCTCATTGTGGTTTTAATTTGCATTCCTCCAGGTTACTAATGATGTTGAGCATCTTTTTATATGCTTCTTGGCAATGCCCATCTTTGCTGAAGTGTCTGTTAGTTGCAATATTATTTTTTTCCACTTATTATTGTTTTGAGCTTTTGCAATTCAAGTCACAAAAAACCAGCCTATATAGAAGTCCCATTTTTCAGGTGGTCTTAGTAGAACATAGTTATAGACTATTTACACTATAGATTACATTTTACAACACAGGTATAATCTTTACTTGGAATTAATTAGCAAAGTGTAACAAAATAAAAATAGTGGACAGTCACTCTTTTCATGATTTGTGGTAGAAAATATTAGCAAAGAAATACAACCCACTGGACCAGAAGAGAAATATTTAATAAATCAGATCAGATCAGTTGCTCAGTCCTGTCCGACTCTTTGTGACCCCATGAATCACAGCACGCCAGGCCTCCCCGTCCATCACCAACTCCCGGAATTCACTCAGACTCACGTCCATAGAGTCAGTGATGCCATCCAGCCATCTCATCCTCTGTCGTCCCCTTCTCCTCCTGCCCCCAATCCCTCCCAGCATCAGAGTCTTTTCCAATGAGTCAACTCTTCGCATGAGGTGGCCAAAGTACTGGAGTTTCAGCTTTAGCATCATTCCTTCCAAAGAAATCCCAGGGCTGATCTCTTTCAGAATGGACTGGTTGGACTCCTTGCAGTCCAAGGGACTCTCGAGTCCTCTCCAACACCACAGTTCAAAAGCATCAATTCTTCGGCACTCAGCCTTCTTCACAGTCCAACTCTCACATCCATATATGACCACAGGAAAAACCATAGCCTTGACTAGATGGACCTTTGTTGGCAAAGTAATGTCTCTGCTTTTGAATATGCTATCTAGGTTGGTCATAACTTTTCTTCCAAGGAGTGTCTTTTAATATCATGGCTACAGTCACCATCTGTAGTGATTTTGGAGCCCAGAAAAATAAAGTCTGACACTGTTTCCACTGTTTTCCCATCTATTTCCCACGAAGTGATGGGACCGGATGCCATGATCTTCGTTTTCTGAATGTTGAGCTTTAAGCCAACTTTTTCACTCTCCACTTTTACTTTCATCAAG
>NW_011494954.1:3359235-3374740 GCF_000754665.1 Bison bison bison | reverse complement strand
ATATCTGAAACAGGTTATTGATATTTCTCCTGGAAATCTTGATTCCAGCTTGTGTTTCTTCCAGTCCAGGGTTTCTCATGATGTACTCCGCATATATGTTAAATAAACAGGGTGACAATATACAGCCTTGACGAACTCCTTTTCCTATTTGGAACCAGTCTGTTGTTCCATGTCCAGTTCTAACTGTTGCTTCCTGACCTGCATACAGATTTCTCAAGAGGCAGATCAAGTGGTCTGGTTTCCCATCTCTTTCAGAATTTTCCACAGTTTATTGTGATCCACACAGTCAAAGGCTTTGGCATAGTCAATAAAGCAGAAATAGATATTTTTCTGGAACTCTCTTGCTTTTTCCATGATCCAGCGGATGTTGGCAATTTGATCTCTGGTTCCTCTGCCTTTTCTAAAACCAGCTTGAACATCAGGAAGTTCACAGTTCACATATTGCTGAAGTCTGGCTTGGAGAATTTTGAGCATTACTTTACTAGTGTGTGAGATGAGTGCAATTGTGTAATAGTTTGAGCATTCCTAAACTAACAAATAAGAAATAGTATTAACCTCACCAAATTTTGCAACATTATAAATTTCCATAATAAATCCCCACTCTACTCTACACTCTCTATTACAATGGCCGTGTGAAAAAGGTTTGAGACCAGCTTCTTTGGCATCCAGAATAGTAAGACTTTCACTGGGCTCTTGGATCCTAAAATCATATATCAAATCATCGGCATTCCAGTTCTCTTCAAGAATAAAAGTAGTCAATGGGATCTATATTTGTCACTCTAATCTCTGTGCCTATTATCAGGTTCTAGATTACTGAAGCTAGAAATCTGATCTGTGTACAAAACTTTAGTATTTTACTCTGGGGAATTTTCTTGCCCTCTACAAAGGTCAGTGCAGATCATCTTCTGACATCATTGGTTCTGTTACCTACACAACTATTTTTGTTTTAAAAATGTATTGCCTTAACTACAGTTGACACTGTGAAAGTGAAAGGCACTATCTTTGTCACAAGAACACAGAAGACAAGCAGCTACAATTTCCAAGGTAAAAACTGCCTGCAATGATCAATGGTTCAATTCCTTTCGCATGCAGTTCTTTAAGCCACTCTTGCCAGATATTTCTGTTTTTATTATCATCTTTTTCTCATAACTTTACTCTTCAACATATATAATATATATGTACTTCCCTTTGAGAAGGATTCCTTAAGAAGCTGTATAATTTTACAAATATGCACAAGAGAAGACTAACATTTATCAAGTACTTTCCAGGTGCTGAATCTCCAAGTGCTTTACATGCGTTGTTTCAATTGATCTTCACAAAAATTCCTGTGCATTAGATTTTATTAGCTCTATTTTACCTGCTGGAAAACTTGAATCAAAGAAGTTGACTTTTCAAAGTTTACAAACCTGAAAACTTGGGAATTAAAACTAAAACAGAAATTGGTCTAAAGTCAAAGATTTCATTCTTTTTTCCATCTCTATCCTAACATTTTCTATTCCATTCCATTCTCCTCTATATTTAGATCGGTAGTCTAATGCTGATGCTCTACATTTTAATATTCATATCATTAAACCAATAAATTAATATTTATTTTAAAATATGTAATATTTGAATATTTAAATATAATTTTTGGACTGTTAATACTTATTATTTACTACTAACAGCAGAAGCAGCTGTTTTTAGAATCAGTTATGGGTAAAATTTAACGAACAGGCATGTCCAAATGTACCTAACTTAAACCATGGAAACACCATATTCTTATCCATAGCTCTTCTAATTATCTCCCAAATCTGGCTGACCTTCTTAATAAAGGAGAAACAAAACTTTTACGATAATTTATAAATGTTTAACCTAACCCTCAAAAATAAACATCGTTCACATGGTTGTGAGAGCTATATACCCAAACATAAGTGTCATCATGGCCTTTCACTACTTAAAAACCTTTCATTTTCAAAATTAACTTCACAGTCCATAGCTTGATATTTAAGTCCAGTCCCCAAAGTTTGTTACTGATGTTCCTTCACAATTCAGCAATAGCTATATCTCTCTTCATCCCACCCTTGCAGCTAACATTTCCGATCTAGAAAATGCTTGAAGATTTTCAAACAATTTATGTCTCTCATTTTCAGAGCCATATTACTTCTGATGTATCACCCATTATTAACCTCACTTTAACATAAAATACTAAAGTTTTATACACAGATCAGATTTCATTTTTCTCCTGCAGCCTTGCTAATTTCTCATCTATACACTTCCCAGTTGGAAGGCATTCCCTTCTACTATGTCTCTCCTCATTAATAGTGTATTTCAATCTTTTATATTTACTGTAGACTTTTTCACTTAGCCTTTCTTCTGTAAGAGTAGAGACGTCTTTGTTTCTTTTCAACTTTATCAGATGAGAACAGACACAATAAATATTTAGTTTAAAAAACACTGCTTCTCCCAAATATAACACGGTCTCCAGTAGAGACATATAAATCAAGCCCATTTGAGTGTTCCACTGAAATAGAGTTCTTACTTCTACAATTAAAAGAGTTTCTTGAAACAGAAAATTTTATAGCCACAGAGGAGTTAAAGTTTTCTTTACATAGTAAAGTCAGAAAGTTTAGACAAAATCTTTAGTAACTAGTTTACCACCGAGAGTACTAACGTCAGCCTAACAGAATTTATGACTGGTTCCAAAGAAACATTTCATTTCTTCACAGAATTTACAAGGCTGGAATGAACCAGAAGGGTTGCTTAGTTCATCTCTCATGTTTAATTAAATCATCTCAGAGAAATGAGGAGCTATACTATTTGTAAATACCTCCAGAAAAGTAGATATGACAACCTCTCTTTGTACTCATTCTAGTACATAACACCTCTCACTTTAACAATCTCTCCCTAAATGTAACCTAAATTTCTATTGCTAGAGTTTAAATCCCTTTCCTCTTGCACCATCACTATTTAAGCTGAGAATAGCAATCAGTCTCCTCCATGTAAACAGCTTGTACACTGTAGCCTACTACTGGAGCCCCAGTGACTTCTCTTGTCTCTGGCTGAACAGTCATATTCCAAAACTATTGGTCTTTGTGACACCTCTCAGAATTCTTGTGGAAGGTGTTGTCCTGTCTCTATGACAGCCTTGTAATTTTCACTCCTGCCCCTCAACAAGCCCTTCATCCAAGGGTCATCACATTATCATGCAAACTTCTAAGAAGACAGAAAAAAAATGTTTATTGAAAGCAAAATAGGTGAATATGAAGCAACTAATACAGACAAAGATCATTTACAATGAAGACATGATGATATCATGCCCATTCACTTCATGATGTCTCAAATTACTTTGTGTCAATTAATTCCACTACTGATTCAAGTATAAAAGTTAAATTATAAATATTTTTTCACCCATAAAATTGTTACAATAAGAAAGCCTACTGATATTGATGATATAAGTGAAATGAAAGTTATTGTATTAAGTGCTCAGTAACTGTTAGTAGTTATTATTAATAATATTCACAGTACTATTATCTTTTACTCTCTTTAAACATATCTTTAAAAATATCTAGGGATATTGTCTTAGAGAAATAAATAAAAGTCTGGGTTTCCTTGGTTTTATAAATGTGGCTACGAGAATTATTAAAATATCTCTCTTGTGTTATGAATTATGTCTATATAATAATGAATGTAAAACAAAAGTTAATGAAATTTAATTATTTAAACCATTGCATAAACCTTTTATGTCCCTTATTGTCCTTAATACTTTGGCCACCTCATGTGAAGAGCTGACTCATTGGAAAAGACCCTGATGCTGGGAGGGATTGAGGGCAGGAGAAGAAGGGGACGACAGAGGATGAGATGGCTGGATGGCATCACCGACTTGATGCACATGAGTTTGGGTGAACTCCGGGAGTTGGTGATGGACAGGGAGGCCTGGTGTGCAGCGATTCAGGGGGTCGCAAAGAGTCGGACATGACTGAGCGACTGAACTGAACTGACTGTCCTTAATGTAATTACAGAAGATTTCACTATTTTCACTTTGTATTCCATATATATTATAATTCATTTTGGACTCTCAGATTTTACCTGTTTTCAGTCTTCTTTGCAATCTGCCTCACCTGTCTATTTTGCTTTCTCTTGAGTTCTGGATCTTCTAAGAAAACTATGGTATAATTTTCTTCTTTAAGCTTTATATAAAGTTTGCATTCACATATTTCAATTAAATTTTATGTTTTGAATATTTTTATGATTTGTTTTGCAATCCTACATATAAGCTTGAGAGTGGTTTACTGTGAAAATCTCACTTATATTTCCCATATTTGCAAGCACCATATCAAAATATGTGTGTCTTTCAAAATATGTGTGCCATTTCTGTTAGAGCCAGAAAACCCTTTGCTTTAACATTCTTCAGCGAAAGGTAAGGCAATAGCTCACACCAGTACGGCTTTACAATCAAGGCACAGGTGAGGAGGGTTGAGAAATCAAAGCAAACAAACCGATCATAGATCATGTAAGGTGCTTCTGACTATAAGTAACTGAAAACCCATTTCAAAGTGACTTAAACCATAAGGTAATTAATTATCTCACAAAAGGGAAAGTGCAGCAGTAGAGTGACTACAGGGTTGATTAATTTACCAGCACAGCCATGCCATCAAGGTTATTTCCTCTGCTCTGTCATCCACAGTATTAATGCTTTTCCCCCTCAGGCTAGCTTCCTTCACAGTCATAAGATGACTTATAGAGAATTCTGAATTTTTATTCTAAATACATAAAGACTGGATAATCTTAATATCTTTCTCCAACAACATAAATACTAGATAAAATAAGACAAAATAAATGTACTCTTAAAGGTAAAACTGAGCAAACTAAAAAGTACAAGACATCTTCGAAGACAAAAATAAAGATAAAATTAGGGTATGAAAATAAGCCTCAAAAGACTTTTTAGGTGTGATAATTTTCAATGGCTTCTCCAGGAGGAAAGGACTGAACATGCGCAAGGTAAGCCAGGACTAAAACCACTGCTTAAAGTCAGGACCATCAAAGGACTGCACACACGGTGATCGGATGGACGTACAAAGGTCTCCACCAGGGAAAAGAGGTGCCACAAAGATTATCTCTCTTGGCCTAGGCAATATACCGGGGTCAAAAGGCATTTCAGAATCTGTAGCTACACACCTGTGGCTGCTGTAATGGTAACCTGACAGATTAGTGGAAAGTGACTCTGAGGTAGTTAAACAGGCATGGTAGCTGCAAGAAGCAAATGAATATTCTTCCTCCTTAGAAAGATCTTTGATACAGGCATCACATGATCGCCCATATAATGACCGGCTAAAATAAATTCTACAACTAAAACTAAACACACACACACACACCATTTTTGAGGATCAGCAGAAACAACAAGTAAGAAATTTAGGATCTTTTACAAATGAAATTATTGAATACCTATATACAATAACTATGTTTCAAATATTTAAGTTGTGACATTTATAGTATGTGAAAGCAAATAAAATGTTTCTGTTATGGACTCAAGAATTTTAAAGAATCAAGTAGAAGTTCTATAATTAAAAACTAATAGTTGCAGTTAATAATTTAGCAGACTGTTACAAAAGAGACTAACGATAGCTATAAAAATTGTTGACAAACAGCTAGCTCTGATGAAATTACCTAACATGTATGGCTCTGGGTTCCCTGGTGGCTCAGATACTAAAGAATCCACCTGCAATGTCAGAGACTTGGGTTTGATCCCTGCATTGGGAAAACTCCCTAGAGGAGGGCATAACAACCCGCTACAGTATTCTTGCCTGGAGAATCCCCATGGACAGAGGAGCCTGGTGGGTTACAGTCCATGGGGTCACAAAGAGTCAAACACAACCGAGCAAATAAGCACACACAGCTTAGAAGCATATATAAACAAAGAGATGAGTAATAAAAAAAAAAAAAGCTTATAAAGAGAACATTTGACTGGAATCTCAGTGAGGTTAAATGAAGAAGCATCATTATTTTCATAGTGAGTGGTGTTGGAGAAGACTCTTGAGAGTTCTTTGGACTGCAAGGAGATCAAACCAGTTGATCTGGAAATCAATCCCAAATATTCATTGGAAGTATTGTTGCTGAAATTCCAATACTTTGAAAGGGAAAAGAATCTTATGCTGGAAAAGATTGAAAGCAAAAGGAGAAGGGGGCAGCAGAGGAAAAGATGGCTAAATAGCATTACCAACTCAATGGACATGAATTTGAGCAAACTCTGGGAAACGGTGGGCTTCCCTGGTACCTCATTTGGTAAAGAATCCACCTGAGTGGATTCACAGGAGACCCGAGATTGATTCCTGGGAAGATCCCCTGGAGAAGGGAACAGCTACCCACTCCGGTATTTTTGCCTGGAAAATCCCCAGGGACAGAGGAGCCTGGCCGGCTACAGTCCATGGGGTCGCAAAGAGTTGGACAGGTCTGAGAGACTTTCATTTTCACTTTCTGGGAGATAGTGGGCTTCCCAGGTAGCTTAGATGGTAAATAAATCACCTTCAATGCAGGAGACCCACGTTTGATGCTTGAGTCGGGAAGATCCTCTGGAGAAAGGAACAGCAACTCACTCCAGTAGTCTTGCCTAGAAAATTCCAAGGACAGAGGAGCCTGGTAGACTACAGTCCATGGGCTTGAAAAGAATCAGATATGACTTAGCAACTGAACAACAACAACAAATGCTACAGAATTTAATACAAATATTTAAACACTGGAAATAAAATTCTAAGCCTGATAAAGGAAAGAAATCTAAACCCAGACATATCATTGTGAAAGACAAGAGGTAATCTTATATGCAGGTGCTCTTACTAACAATATTATAAATTGAATGTTTGTGTCCCCCAAAATTCATATATTGAGATCCTGACCCCTAATGTGATGATAACTGGAGATAGGTCTTTGGAAGCTAATTAGGGTTGGATGAGGTCACGACAATGGGACCCTGGTCCACTGGCATTAGACTTCTACGTGAAGAGGCATCAGTCTCTCTCGCTCTCTCTTTCAATAATGTGAGGACAGAGCAAGAAGGTGATCATTGGCAAGACAGGAACAGAGCTTTCATCAGAACCTTACCATGCTGGCACCCTGATCTCTGCAGCCTCCAGAAATGTGAGGAAACAAATTTCTGTTGTTCAAACTACCTAGTGTATGTATTTGTTGTGGCAGCCTGAGTTGACTCATATATACAAGTAGAGAGAAAAGACAGATGACCTATAAAGATAAATGACAGCATTTTAAACAGTGACAAGCAGCAGATACTATATCATATACCTTCAAAGTTCTTAGAGAAAATTACCTATTAACTCAGAATGTTACATTAAAGTACAAGAAAAATACAGACATTCTCAAATAAACAAAACACTGTAAAATTTGCTCTCAGTGGTGAACTTCAGGGCAGATAATATTGAACTCAGAAAGAAGAAATGGTAAACATGACAAAATGGTGAGAAAGAAATGGATAAATAACCAGGTAAAACTAAAACTACTTTACTGTATAATTAATACACTCAAACAGACAGTAGAGCAGTGGTTCAGGACATTTCTGAAGCTGCCCTACCTGTGTTCTGAACTTCATTCAGTCATTAGGAACTGGGTGATCCTTGGGAACATTATTAGCTTCCACATCTGAAAGAGGTATTATGAGGATCATATGAGTTAATATAAGCTAAGATTCTAGAAGACTTCCAGGAACAAAGTAAGCAATTTATAGCTCTTTTTATTTCTATTATTATGACCTCTATTATTTTAAAATAATACTGCGTAATTTAAGAGATCAAAAAGCCAAACTAAAACACAGGACTATAATAATAATTCAGATAAAAATGAGTGAGAACTATTAAATATTAAAGACGTATTTTGAAATATATGTGGACATTAATGGTGGGGATCTAACAGAAGCAGAAGATATTAAGAAGAGGTGGCAAGAATACACAGAACTGTACAAAAAAGATCTTCACAACCCAGATAATCATGATGGTGTTATCACTCACCTAGAGCCAGACATCCTGGAATATGAAGTCAAGTGGGCCTTAGGAAGTATCACTATGAATAAAGCTAGTGAAGGTGATGGAATTCAGTTGAGCTATTTCAAATCCTGAAACATGATGTTATGAAAGTGCTGCACTCAATATGCCAGCAAATTTGGAAAACTCAGCAGTGGCCACAGGACTAGAAAAGGTCACTTTTCATTCCAATCCCAAAGAAAGGCAATGCCAAAGAATGCTCAAACTACTGCACAATTGCACTCATCTCACATGCTAGTAAAGTAATGCTTCAAATTCTCCAAGCCAGGCTTCAGCAATATGTGAACCGTTAACTACCAGATGTTCAAGCTGGTTTTAGGAAAGGCAGAGGAACTAGAGATCAAATTGCCAACATCTGCTGGATCATGGAAAAAGCAAGAGAATTCCAGAAAAACATCCATTTCTGCTTTATTGACTATGCCAAAGCCTTTGACTGTGTGGATCGCAATAAACTGTGGAAAATTCTGAAAGAGATGAGAATACCAGACCACCTGACCTGCCTCCTGAGAAATCTGTATGCAGGTCAGGAAGCAACAGAACTAGACATGGAACAACAGACTGCTTCCAAATAGGAAAAGGAGTACGACAAGGCATATTTTGTCACCCTGCTTATTTAACTTATATGCAGAGTATAACGTGAGATACTCTGGGCTGGAGGAAGCACAAGCTGAAATCAAGATTGCTGGGAGAAATATCAACAACCTCAGATATGCAGATGACACCACCCTATGGCAGAAAGTGAAGAACAACTAAGGAGCCTCTTGATGAAAGTGAAAGTGGAGAGTGAAAAAGTTGGCTTAAAGCTCAACATTCAGAAAACAAAGATCATGGCATCTGGTCCCATCACTTCATGGGAAATAGATGGGGAAACAGTGGAAACAGTGTCAGACTTTATTTTTCTGGCCTCCAAAATCACTGCAGATGGTGACTGCAGCCATGAAATTAAAAGATACTTACTCCTTAGAAGGAAAGTTATGACCAACCTAGACAGCATATTAAAAAGCAGAGAAATTACTTTGCCAACAAAGGTCTGTCTAGTCAAGGCTATGATTTTACCAGTGGTCATGTATGGATGTGAGAGTTGGACTATAAAGAAAGCTGAGCACAGAAGAATTGATGCTTTTGAAATGTGGTGTTGGAGAAGACTTTTGAGAGTCCCTTGGACTGCAATTAGATCTAACCAGTCCATCCTAAAGGAGATCAGTCCTGGCTGTTCATTGGAAGGACTGATGCTGAAGCTGAAACTCCAATATTTTGGCTACCTGGTGCGAAGAGCTGACTCATTTGAAAAGACCCTGATGCTCAGAAAGATTGAGGGCAGGAGGAGAAGGGGACAATGGAGGATGAGATGGTTGGATGCCATCACCAACTCAATGGACCTGGGTTTGGGTGGACTCCAGGAGTTGGTGATGGACAGGGAGGCCTGGCGTGCTGTGGTTCATGGGGTCGCAAAGAGTTGGACATGACTGAGCGACTGAACTGAACTGAACTGAATGATTATATTTGGTTTGTTTTGTTAATCATGCAAGCTAAAGATTAAGGATACTACTAAACGAAAATACAGAGAAACGGAACATGTCTTTCAGCACAGAATTTGGACAAATTCTGAATATATGCATCTAAACAGATAAAGCATGTCATCTATGAGAGGCTAAACGTTATGCTAGCTTGAATGTTTGGCATGAGAGCAGTCAATGCCAGAAGATATAAAAAACAGTATACAAAGTTCTAAAGAAAAGACAATCTGGCCTAAAGACAGTATGTCCAGACAAGATTTTCAACTATGAAAGAATCTATTAGACATTTTTAAGGATAGTGGAACATATCAGACACAGTGGTCAGAAACACTCCTTGAAAAAAAAAACATTCAATAATGAAATTCAGCTAATCAGATAAGACATTTTTTAATTTCCAGAAATGGAGCATCAGTAGTGAAAATTACTCAAGGAAAGCACTAAATGCTTTTAAACATAGAACCAAAACTAAACTTCTATGGGAATCATAGTAGAACAGAATTATCAATAGAATAAGCCTTGATAAATTAGAAAATAGAATAAGCAACAAAAGCCAGGTAAAAAAGGAAAGGAAGGGAGAAGTGTTACTATGATAGTCAATTAGTCTTTTATAGCAACAGGCAAACCAGCATTGTTTGAAATTAAAATGAGTGGTTAAAAAATTTATCTCAGCATTCTGAATCTATTTATATTTGTTCTTATCTTTACAGTTAATTTGAAATTTCTCTTGTGTTAAACAAAGAAATCTGCAATTAGCAATTCTTTCACTTTCATTTTCTCCTGTAAATTCTAGTAATGAAAGTCAGTATCTTTCCATATTAGTATATTATATACTTTCAGTTATAAGAGTATATTATTTTTCTTCTGTTAAATCTAGTAAAATGAGACTGAGCATCTTTCAGTAAAATAATAACACACCTGCTATCATTATTTGTCTATCTATCACTTGTCAGTTATTTCCCTTATCTATCATGTCCTTTTATAGGTATCTATAGAAAGATGTCCAGAATAGTGTTCATTAAATATCTAAAAGATGGCTTGGGGGGCTGGGAACTTTACTGATGTTTTGCTTTCTCCTCTGTACTTTTTAAATGGCTTGAAATTTTTATAATGAGTATATATATATATATCACTTTTATAAAACAAAATAATATTCATAAACAAAATATTAGAGCTTTTTTCTGATTTGATAAATTTAACAACAGTATCTTGTTTTTTCTTTTTTTTTATATATTTATTTTATTTTTTAACTTTACAATATTGTATTGGTTTTGCCATATATCAACATGAATCTGCCACAGGTATACACATGTTCCCCATTCTGAACCCTCCTCACTCCCCGTACCATCCCTCTGCGTTCAATTGTTTTGCACAACTAACATAATATGCTTCCTCCAATGGTAATTTCAGAAGGTTGACAGCTATCATACATAATGTTTCATTTCCCATGTAAACAAAGATGAAAAACAAAAATTGCATATAATAAAATCCTCTTAGATGGCAGAAAACACGAGTGGCAAAGCTTAAGCATTATGTAAAAAATATGATAGATATTTAAGTTTTTATATGACAGAAATATGACTAAAAGTGACTTTTTTGGCAATGAGGTCTGCAACAAAGCTATCAATTTTTAAAAGTGATAGTCATCTTTTTTTCTTCTATTATTCAAACTTTGAAAAGATGTTATATGACACAATATTTGCAGCTAATAAAATACAATTGAAATCCAAATGCAAACCAGATTTCTACTCAAATTCAAGTATTTTCCAAGTTGTTGACTCATCATAACTAAAAGTAGCTGGAGTCCTTTTCAAAATGATTATAAACAATTTAAGTTAGTGCCTGAAAAGATTATCAAAACAGAAAAAAAAATGTATTTTGCAAAATAGATTGGATAGAAAGTCTAAAAATGTATTTGACCATAAAGGAGGTGTTCTGTAGCAATAAGATGCTTTGAGGACAATTTAATCTCAATGCATGGGTCACAGAGCAAAATTAGATAAATCATGGCATGATGGTATCATTTAAAAGAGATATTTTGGAAAGAGGTGTCAGTGCTACTTTTAATAGAAAATTTTCAATCTCAGATAAAATTTTCAATCTCAGATGAATTTTTTATTACC
This sequence comes from Bison bison bison, assembly GCF_000754665.1. NCBI lineage: Eukaryota > Metazoa > Chordata > Mammalia > Artiodactyla > Bovidae > Bison > Bison bison. The sequence goes on along the minus strand of NW_011494954.1, from coordinate 3,363,082 downwards.
TAAAACATTAGTTAAAAGTAGCTTCAAATCTCAATATCTAAATCAATATCTAACAGAAATCACAATAATTAACAATTTCCATGGCTGACTTCAGAGAGTTAAACAGCATATATAAAATAGGTGACCATGGTGTATTTGTCAAAGAGGACCTCATCAATACCAGCTGTTTCCAAATTACAGTGGGGGAAATGTATCCCAAAGCATGTGCAAAATAATCCACTGATATACAGGAAAAGTGTTAACATTTCATTCTTTATTTACATTTTTTCCTTTCTGCATTTCAGTAGTTATTGATTGTAATGTAGGCGGCTATAAATAAAATTTATAAATAAATGTACATATATTGGATGTGCAGTCTGAAAAACTCTAATTTATAGCATGAAAACAGAACCCAAAAGACAGCAATTTCCATCATTAGTTAGAATAGGATCAATTTCTATGTCAATTCTAATTATCTAGTAGTTATCAGTACACTATTCTGAGAAAATTCCAAGGTGAATTCAATCAATGTTGGTAAGGGATACTGCTGTGGTTTGAATATTTATATCTCCCCCCAAATCTATATATTGAAGCTCCCATCCCAGTTTTTGGGGAGATAATTAGGTTCATGAGGGTGGAGCTCTCATGAATGGGATTAGTGCCTTTTAAAGTGGATGAAGGGACAAGAGTGTTCTCTGTCTACCCTGTAAGTGTACCAAGAGAAAATGGCCACCAGTAAACCAGGAAGAGTGTTCTCTTCAGCCATCTATTCTGCTGAGTACTGATGTTGAATTTTCCAGCCTCCAGAACTGTGTGACATAAATGTTTGATGTTTAAGTCACTCAGTCTATGGTATTTGTTACAGCACCAGAATTAAGACAGAAATCATGATGCTTATATATGGGAGAAGACAGAAAACATGACATTGTTGGAACAGTAATCTGGCATCTTGTTCCAGGTCTGGCAAACAATACTGCTTATTTATTTTATCTGGATGATTTATTTGTTTCTATCTTTTCCAATATTTCAAGACTCCTGTCATTTTCCTAGACAAGCCACATTTATTCCCTGTTGTGTCCCCCACCACTCAAGGATTTGAAATGGCATATGGAGATGCTCTAGATAATAAACCTGTGCCTGTGTGAACAGGTAAACTAGAATTCCCTGTTCTAAACCTTTACTTAGCCTCACTTTTCCTGTGTTTAGAATCCTATCCATTTTTGCCTTCATTGAATCTATACTTTCTTTTTTTGGGGGGGTATCAATGTGAAAGAATATCCAAACTTGGCTTCATCTACACCTGTACCCCTATTTCACTTTTTTCTTTTCTTTTTTAAATTTTATTTTTAAACTTTACATAATTGTATTAGTTTTTGCCAAATATCAAAATGAATCCATCACAGGTATACATGTGCTCCCCATCCTGAACCCTCCTCCCTCCTCCCTCCCCATACCATCCTTCTGGGTTGTCCCAGTGCACCAGCCCCAAGCATCCAGTATCGTGCATCGAACCTGGACAGGCATCTCGTTTCATACATGATATTTTACATGTTTCAATGCCATTCTCCCAAATCTTCCCACCCTCTCCCTCTCCCACAGAGTCCATAAGACTGTTCCATACATCAGTGTCTCTTTTGCTGTCTCGTACACAGGGTTATTGTTATCATCTTTCTAAATTCCATATATATGCGTTAGTATACTGTATTGGTGTTTTTCCTTCTGGCTTACTTCACTCTGTATAATAGGCTCCAGTTTCATCCACCTCATTACAACTGATTCAAATGAATTCTTTTTAATGGCTGAGTAATACTTTCTTCTAAACTTTTCTCTCATTTTCTACTCGATTCTTTCTATAACCTTTATATTTGGTCAATTTCCATACTGACCTTTTGTTTACTTTCATAGCTCTACTACTTAAAACAATTTCTTTACTTTTCAGGCTCTACTCAACCCATTCTAGATTGGATTTAGTCACCAAAATTTCACCAAAGTAGTTCTTGCCAATACCACCACTGATCTCTATATTAAAACAACTATTGATTGTTTTTTGATTTTCACTGGGCCTTTCAGTAGCATTTGAAACTGTGAACTCTTCTTGAAAAACGCATTCCCTTAGCTTTAATGATAACACACAAGTTTTCCCTTCCTTTAAGGTCACATTTCTAAATCCTTTATGTCAATTTTCCTTTCTCTGAAGATTTGAGCTTAGTTCTTCATTTTCATCCTATGATCTCTTTTATGTAGTCGCTATAGGTAAACAAGTCTGCTTCCATGGTTTCCATTAACACCAATATTCTGCTGATGACTCAAAAATTTTTCTTTCTATTCAAGACTTCTCTAAGTTCCAGACCAACATGTAGTGTTATCTCCACTTATATATATGAATGGCATGACAATGATACCATACCCAAAACAGAGCAAATGATTTCTCCATCTATATTTCCTTTTTTCCATCAAATGCACCAGTATCCACCTATTTGTTCACACTACAGATCTAAGAGATATCCTTGACATCTTCCTGTCTCTTACTTGTAACATCATCCAATCATGATTAAGACTTATAGATCTCTACGTATTATATGTCATTCCCTTCTAATTTCTTCCATCTTTTTGGTCACTAATCTTGACTAAGTCAATATTCACTCCCATGACTCATGAGACAGCATCCACTTGATGAACCTGTATCCATACTTTGTTGGCCTTCAATTTATTTACTTTGTATAGAAGAAAAAGTGAATTTTGGAAAGCAGAATTTTTTTTTTCCTATGGATAACATCAGGATTTTACATAATATGGCTACTGACCTATGTTTTAGATACATGTTCTACAACTGCAGCATTTCACTTCAGCAACTTATTTTGGTTGTTAGAATTTGTATTTCTTTCTCATTCATTAGTGCTTTCATAAGTACATATGATGATCATTCCTACCTGCCATATCTATACTCAAGCATATGCTTCATTAAGCAAATTTCCAGCTCAACCATCACTTTAAACACTGTCTCCTTATGAAGTTTCCATGACTACTTGGGCTGCTCAAATGATTACTCATTTGTGTAATTGTGATTTAAATGTTTCTTTATCCTTCTAGAATCCACAACAGCCACATATACTTATCCACTACTTTATATTTAACTCTACAAAGTAGAACCTTATCACAACATAGGTGCTCAACAAGTTTTTGAGTGAATGGATACATGAATTAAAATAAATGCTAAATTATGCAGAAGAGCCCCTGATTTGATTCAACATTATTGCTCTATTGTTAAAAAATAATCTATACTAATCACAGAATGGATTTTTAAGTGTATTATAAGATATTACTTCTTGTATTATTTAAAATATTTTCAATAGCAGCTTATTTTTGTGTCTCTGTGTGGGGTGCCATTGCCTTCTCCGAATTTAGGAATATTGAAAAATTAGAATGAAAGTTGTAAAATATGTTAGAATTTAAAATTTAAAACTTTACATATAGCTAATTCATGTTGCCATATATCAGAAATTAACAAAACATTTTAAAGCAATTATACTCCAATTAAAAATAATAAATAAAATTCTAAAACTGAAGAAATATAAGACATAACCTAATATTTTCTTGCCCAGTTATAAAATAAAGGTAATCAAAAAGCAAATGCTATTATACTAAGGGTTTAAATACTTTATTACACATTTTTAAATAGTTAAATGGATTATCATTTCCTTGGCAATGCCAAAGAATGCTCAAACTACCACACAATTGCACTCATCACATGCTAGTAAAGTGATGCTTAAAATTCTCCAATCCAGGCTTCAGCAATATGTGAACCATGAACTTCCTGATGTTCAAGCTGGTTTTAGAAAAGGCAGAGGAACCAGAGATCAAATTGCCA
>NW_011494954.1:3358600-3358706 GCF_000754665.1 Bison bison bison | reverse complement strand
TGTTTTTCCTTCTGGCTTACTTCACTCTGTATAATAGGCTCCAGTTTCATCCACCTCATTACAACTGATTCAAATGAATTCTTTTTAATGGCTGAGTAATACTTTC
>NW_011494954.1:3344295-3358500 GCF_000754665.1 Bison bison bison | reverse complement strand
TCAAGGCTATGGTTTTTCCTGTGGTCATGTATGAATGTGAGAGTTGGACTGTGAAGAAGGCTGAGTGCCGAAGAATTGATGCTTTTGAACTGTGGTGTTGGAAGACTCTTGAGAGTCCCTTGGACTGCAAGGAGATCCAACCAGTCCATTCTGAAGGAGATCAGACCTGGGATTTCTTTGGAAGGAACGATGCTAAAGCTGAAACTCCAATACTTTGGCCACCTCATACGAAGAGTTGACTCATTGGAAAAGACCCTGATGCTGGGAGGGATTGGGGGCAGGAGGAGAAGGGGACGACAGAGGATGAGATGGCTGGATGGCATCACTGACTCGATATACGTGAGTCTGCGTGAACTCCAGGAGTTGGTGATGGACAGGGAGGCCTGGCGTGCTGTGATTCATGGGGTTGCAAAGAGTCAGACACGACTGAGCGACTGAACTGAAATGAACTGAATTTTGAATGAAAAGTTAAAAAGAATAGAGAGGAGTAAATTTAGAGTCTGATATGGATTTTCACTACTGGCGTGGTGCTGAGAAGTTTGTTTTGACTTTAAAAAATGTTTAGTTGAGATTTAGTTTCAAAACAATGATTTTTTATTCTTCATCAAATGAATTTATGTTTATCTTTCTTTTCATTTACCAGAAAGGTTTCCAAGGAGTACAGATGGTTCAAATACAGTGAATAAATATTTGATCGTCTTGGAGTGACGTAACTTAAACCATAACTCAGAAATGTTGCTGAACTGAATAAAGGTGTCTTGATATATTTCCACTCAAATCTATCCTTATTCAGAATGTACTATTACATTGATGAATGCTTGATCAGCCTCAGAAGAGCAGAATCATGACAGAGTAATTCCAATCATTACTCTCAACCAGTTCTTGTCAATGAACATATATTATTTCTCCAAGGCACTGAAAATCCTGATAGGTGCTTTCCAGGAGGTTATTCTATGGACCTGTGATTGGTGGCTAGGACGGTAAAGCATCTGTCTGCAATGCAGAAGACCCGGGTTTGATTCCTGGGTTGGGAAGGTACCCTGGAGAAGGAAATGGCAGCCCACTCCAGTATTCTTGCCTGGAAAATCCCATGGACGGTGGAGCCTGGTAGGCTACTGTCCGTGGGGTCACAAAGAGTCGGACACGACTGAGCGACTTCACTTTCACTTTCTAGAGATTATATTGAAATTCTCGTCCTTGAAACAAAGTTGTACCAAATACTCTTGTCACTCTGCAAAATTATTGTATTTATATGTTTCTCAGAATGGTCTCATTCAATGGCAAATGAATTGCATCATCATATATAAGCATATATGGGTTTCCCAGGAGCTACAGTGGTAAAGAATCCACCTGCTTAGAGACACAAGATACGCAGGTTCAATCCCTGGGTGGGAAAGATCCCTTGGAGAAGAAAATGGCAACCCACTCCAGCATTCTTGTCTGAAAAATTCGATGGACAGAGGAGCCAGGTGGCTACAATCCACAGGGCTGCAAAGAGTCGGACATGACTGAGTGACAGCACACACACACAGAAGCATTTATATGGTGATCTTATTATATATGATGATCTTATTATTTATATACACACAAACACATATATATGTGTGTATATATATGTTTCTCTGTTCTAAGTTTATGCCAAAGTATGTTGCAAGTCTTTTTTTAAAAAATTGTATAATAATAATTTTAAAAACATACAGAAATATATATGCTTTTTTGTGTATCTATCAATCTTCATTTTGTTTTGTTAATTTTTATTGAGATATAGTTGATGTATAATCTTTGCATACTTTTAAATAGCTAATTTTAATAGGACATTTGCTATGCCAAAGAACATTATTAGAATTTCACAATATGTAGATTTTTTCCAAGACTTCTTGTAAATCCTGTGTTTTCAAGCAATATTAATATATTTGTTAATCAATTATAATCAACATTCATAGTAAGTGGAATAAACTGTTTTCTGAGAATTTACATTCTTTAAATGTTTCCTATTGTACTCTACATCCTCCACTAGGTACCGCATCTTTGATGCTAAAGATTAAAAACAAAATAATAACTCACTGGCATATATATATGTGTGTGTATAAAATCTGGAAGCAGTTAGTTCCTAAATATTCTTTTTAAATATGCTTCTTTAAATTCAGCTTCCACCAAGCTAATCAGGTGATTGGTACAAAGGTAATTAAATGAAAATCAGTCTTCAAAGAAAGATTAGTAGTAAGTGAGTGATTAATTTTTTTTTTCCTTCAGACACAAGAAGCCTAAAATGTCAATTAAGGATTAATAAACTATTAACAAGTGAGGAGTAATATAGCTTTATTCTAGGTATATAACTAAGTGCTCATATGTGTTGCTGTTAATGGAATTTGGTAAAAGCTGAAGAGCACTTCGTTGTTCTAATCTAGCTGCCTACATGATCTTAATCTGATTTTCTGGATGGTTGGGAAAGTAGACAAAGAATGAACCTACCAAAAAAAAATTTGGCAGAAAGTGACTGACAGATTTACATTAGTATTAGTTCAATAGTAATAGTAATAGTTAGCGAGGGCTTTCAATATGGCCAGTATCATAATTAAGTGCTATACTTTTATTATCTTCTTGTATCTGCATAAGATATTTTGAAGTTGATAAGACTATTTATCAACTAAAGACATAGAAACTGGTCCAAATATGACAGCTAGTAAATGACAGAACCAGGATTTGCTCCCAAGTGAGGCTTCCTCAGCGTCTCTGCTTCTTCTATAGCCCTGCTTCCCCAAATAAGCTGTAATTCACATTTGATCAATCTTGGTCGAAACTGTTAACATTATCTGAATCTAAAACGCTGAGGTACAGATTTTCAACGTGAGTCTCGATTAAAATGCTTCCTGTGCTGAAATCTACTTTGAAACAAACAATACCCATTTTTCCCTTCTATATTTATTATTTGTATCCAGTATTCTAGATTTGAATACTTACCACATGTCAAATTTTAATTTAAATTCTATTCTCTAAGCGTTCCATATTTCTACTTGGGTCATTCAGTTTTAATACTGTCATAAGGGCAATTTCTTTTCAATTATAAAGGAACTGATCTCCAAATATTAAGGTATCATTTAGTAGAAAGTCCTTTGATCACAATTTATGAATTGATGGATTCTTTTTTAAAAATTGTAGCTCCAATAATTGAGAAAACTTAAGTTTTCTCAATAGACTAAGGAAGGTGTATTATGAGTTATAATCTAAAATTTTGCTTAAATTCAGATTAACTTCACACTTCTTTATTAAATTGGCCATCAGATTGTTTAAAAGGATAAGTAGAATGAGATTATTGACTATAAACCAATTAATGCCTCTATTGAAAGTTTTCTGATATATTTATTTACTAATAAACTGAAATCAAAGTCAAAAACACATTTAAAAACATTCCTCTCCACATGGTGTTCCATTATGAAACTGCTGCAGTGAATATTACATTTGTTGAACAAACATAGCACTATAATCAAGCATCTGCTTGCTTTCATGCATTGTATATACAACAGAGATTTGCTGCACTTTTTTAGTATTCTCAATAGGTTTCTGTGTTTATAAAGGTCCAGAAATGATCTTTAGAACATATCCTCCATATGGCACCAGGAAACCCAGCATAAGAACCTTTCCTACACAAAGGATATAGAATTGTCTCATTTCAAAATATCAATATTTTTCTAGAAACACAAAGCTACCAAGTAAGTGTTAGAACCACCTCAACTTCTGTTCACCCTTGTTCAAATTGATTTAGTCGTCTGCACATGTCAACTTTAATTATCAAAAATACACAAATAAACAGCAGGTTCCTTTCTTGAGTTCTAAATGTTAACTATAACTCTAATCACATTTTTAATAATAAATTAATACTCAGAATGTGTTTTTCATCAGCAGAGGGCCATCTCAGCATGATGTCACTAAAGAACCATGACCTAAATTTTAGTTCTGAGGTTCTATCCACAAAAGAGAAATAAAGTGGAGATGCTCACTTTTCTGGATAATTATTGCATATATAACTGATTTGATTAGTCAACCCAAATAATCTCAAAACATTTTGGTGTTCTTTGGGAAGACTACAAATTTCACAATTTGTTTTAACTCTCCTCTCCAATTCAGGTTTTCCTCTGTAAACACATCCTAATATCTGCTAAATAAGCTAAGATTTTAGACAAGCAAAACACTGATAACTACCTTCATTCTACTGTAACTTTTTAAAAACTACATTTTAAAATTTACTGAATAATTTAAATAATAATCTTTATGTCTAAGTGCGCTAATGTATGCACACTTTAATATTTTTTGTTTTATAAATATAACCTTTAAGATAATAGAGAGTACAAAATACCATACTGCTCAGTAAGAATAACACTATTAAAGGAGTCCACCTTCAATATCATAAAACAACTAAATATAATGTCAATTACATAAATCCCACTTATTATGCCAGAGAGAGAGATTATTCAGATCTCACATGAAAATTAGTTTCTTTCTTTTAATGGTAACAAAGTGATTAACTAGTAAGTTTAACATGAAGAAATGATACGATTCCAAGTGTCTACAGTTCCTTAAACTACTTCAAGATATATTGGCAGATGTTTCAATTAATGTGTAGCAAGGTCACAAAATCAATTTCTTATCAGCTAAAAACACTCATACAGTAAATTTTATTTTCAAACCATAATCTCTAAATTAAATCTGTGTCCCTAAAAAATACAGTTCAAAAAATCAGTCATTGGGTTTTCTCCCTGATAACGTTTTCACAAATGGCACAAGGCTTTGTATGCTATATATAGCCTACAATGTTTGGTTAGATTCTAATCTTCCTAGAGAATGTCATTATCTTTTTCCATGGCAAATAAAGGACCAAAGTGTTGATTTCCTCCTTAAACTAAGTACAAGGTTTGAACACATCTGGCATTCTATCTTCTAGCAATTTGTTTGGGAACTTTTAAACAATTATAAAGAGAATCTCTGAAACTGTATACTAATCTGGATTTCTTGGTAATATAAACTATATGAACATAAAATTGCGGGAAAAATCAAGTTAACATGGAAAATAGCATAACCATGCAGTAAATTTCGTATAAAAGGACTTAGCAGGAATTGAACTTTTCAGACCAATGACACTCAAGATAATCATATTTTTAATGAAAATTCATTGACTTGAATGTAAAATACCATCATGTATTATATTGAAGGTCTTTCTTTATATTCTAATTTCTTTAAATAAAATGTTTTTTCTAATAACTGATTTTCATCCTACTCACAACTCCACATGTGACGACAATAATGTAAGTCCTTGTACCTTTTCTCTCAATGCCAATGGACCAAACAGTTAAAGAAGCTGAAATATATCAATAATATTGCCTTAACGTTTTAATATTCATAAAATCACAATTTTCATGGTAGACAAAAATTATGTGTTCTGTTCTTTAACACTCAAAATGCATGATCATGATACCTTTATACAAACGCTGGGTAACGAACACTACCTAGTGGTATTATCTCACACAGCCACTAACAAATTCTAAAAGTTTATTTACTGTAAATTCAGATTCTTGAGATCAGTTTGGTAGTTGATAAAATATGGGATATAAAATCATATCTCAAGAAGACGGAAGAAAAAATTATCTGAGATAATACATTAAAGCTTTTCAAAGCATTTTTTGCACACACTCCTAAACATATACTCTTAGCTGATTTCAGCACTGCTAGACAGAATGAAAAGAATGTTTTCTAAAGCAAGAAGGTGAATAACTCTGAGGGAGGGTTAAAACACATTTACAAAAATTAAACACAACATTTTTGTGGATGAAGACAATATTTTCTTCAAAATCTTTATATATTACAAGTATTAAAATTTTAGGGAGGAGGGAGGAGGATTCAGGATGGGGAATACATGTATACCTGTGGCGAATTCATTTAGATATTTGGCAAAACTAATACAATAAAGTAATATACAGAGAGTATTTTATTTCTTCCCACTTCATTCATGTTATAATCTATTCAATTTTAATCAAATTTAGAGCTTGATAAAAAAAAAACAAAGTAAAATTTGTTTTAATAACAGTCTTACTTTGTACATATTAATGCAAAAAGGACAAAAGTTCACCCTAAGTAGGTAACTGAAGAATAAATACAGCTTTGTGTAATGCTGTACTTAAAAAGATTAGTTCATTGTAAAAAGTGATAAATGTGAGACGGATATTTTCAATGACAGAAAAATTATTTTCTGAAATTAAAGAACAATTATTATGATTAGAAGTGAAAATATAATTTTTCTAAGTGCCAATAATTTCACAATTCCTAGGATTTCTATGAAAACAGCATATTTTACACATAAGATGCAGAAAAAAAAAATACCACAGTTAATGTGACAACTGGGACTCTGAAGATTAGGGCCAGAGTGCTTCAAAAACAGGAGGTCATCACAAGCATTAGTGCCAATATGGGAAACAACCCTGCCTTAGGACATACTGCTTCTTAACTCGTGAAAATGTTCAAAAGAGCAACAGATAAGTTAATGGAAATTCAGTGTTGCATAGTTGATCACTCAAAATGAAACAGGGAGAGCCAATTTGGAAAAAACCAATGTAAAGTTTATTAAGCGAACTGATCATTCATACACATTTTCCATCTGGTTATAATGGATAGTCTTTATTTATAGCAAAATACTTGGGATGGGATTATGCATACAGTAATCTTGCTGTATGGGTCTTGTTACAATGCAGAGTATTTAAGCAAATCTGAGTGTGGATCCATGCAAGCAGGAATATCATATATAATATCTTAGTAAATTCAGCACAGACATGGAATAGTAAGAATGGGGCACCAACCAATCAGAATAACCACTCAAAAACCAATCCATGTATTTGACAGACTGTATCCAAGGAATTTTAATAGTTTCCAAGGATGTAGTAAAAAATAAGAATTAGTCACCATTTTCAAACAGCAGTCACTGTTGGGATTCCCCAGGCACCATTAAAAAGCAGGCAGACTCCATCAACACTTATTCCAAAATTAATGAATTAATGCAAAAATGAAAAGGAATTATGAGAAGATGAAAAAGCAAACAATCATTCTGAACATATAGGAATAAGAAAGGCCTTGCAAATTGACGTATGTATTGGGTCTTAGATATTAAGTCAAAGCTTATAATATTCCCAACATTTAAAGTGCCTTATTTCTTTCCTGAGCACCCACACAATTGTTTATCCCATCCCATTTATTGTCTGACACAAAGTATTTTGATGCCTGGAAATACATGAAATCCTCAGAATGGAGAAATTTAGATACAGGTTTCCAGCTGAGAAGACTGCCCCACTGATCAAGTCCACTCTCAACTCCCTGGCTCATTACACTTATAAATAAACGATCATCAATGTTCCTTTGAAGTTGCAACACAAGGACAAGTTCCATTTTGTAGCATTTTGTTCCAGATTGTTCGTTAAATGGTACTTATAAATTCACATGAGTCATAACCCTCCTCTCCACAAAATGAATACATGCACTGTTTTATTCAAAAGGGGGTACTCTCAACCACATACAACAGTGACTAAACCTTTCCCAGAAGGGAGCAAATATAAAAATCAACATTTACAGCCTTCTTGTTTCTTCTGAATGATTCAAGTGACTCTGATACAGCATTTCTCTTGCTGATCATACTATATAATATTTAATACCTTACTTTTTAGCACTGTAATACAAGGGGTTCACTGAAGATTGGTCCAGAATTTTTTTTCACAGGAGAAAGTCACTGAGAAAACAGAATGGAAAATACGTTTTATTTATTTGGTGACCTCTATGGATGTGTAATATATGTCTGAAGAACTCTGAGGTCACATCTTGGTTCAGTAGGGAAAAAATATGTATATCATCATGGTGTTATGGTCATGAGTAGGGAGAAGTGAGCACAAGCAGTAGATGAAAGCCTCGCCTGCACTGGTCATGCCAGCTCCAGAGATCAGGGTGAAAAGCAGTGTGGTACAGTGGAAAGACCACTGAGTTTAGAAGCACGAGACAAAAACCCGTATCTGTTTTGCTTTCATGTTCCAAACTGAGCTGAAAATCCATTAGTTACTAAAAAAGATGAAATTTAAATTGACTGAAGTTCAAATAAAAGTCTCATAACAGAATCAGAATTTTAAAGCTGAGACATTAACAACCATTATCATAAGAGTCTCAGTTGAACAGGACTAGTGTGTGTGTGTGTGTGTCTATGTGTGCGTGTGTGTGTATGCACGCACATGCGTGTGCGCTCACGTGTGAAGTGAAAGTTGCTTCGTCATGTCCGACTCTTTCCGACTCCATGGACTGGGGCCTGTAAGGCTCCTCTGTCCATGGAATTCTCCAGGCAAGACTACTGGAGTGGGTGGCCATTCCCCTTCTCCAGAGGACATTCCCAACCCAGGGATAGAACCCAGGTCTCTTACACTGCAGGCAGATTCTATATACTAGTCCATTTAAATAATAAGAGAGACCTTAGATATTTTGGCACAGTTATATGAGAATATATTATCAAAGAATCTAGTTACTAGGGCATGACATACTAGGAGGGGTCAAGTTATGAGGCTGGGTCTTAGTTAGTAATAAGGATATAAAAAGGGATCTAATAATGGAATACTTTGGCCACCTGATGCGAAGAACTGACTCATTTGAAAAGACTCTGATGCTGGGAAAGATTGAAGGCGGGAGGAGAAGGGGACAGCAGAGGATGAGATGGTTGGATGGCGTCACCGACTCAATGGACATGAGTTTGAGTAAACTCCAGGAGTTGGTGATGGACAGGAAGGCCTGGCGTGCTGCAGTCCATGGGGTCACAAAGAGTCAGACACGACTGAGTGACTGAACTGAACTGAACTGAATAATGGAAATCTGGAAGAGAAAACTTCGGAGTAGCAATTATTTTATTTTTAAGATGACAGGGTAATACTGCAGGATTTCTAAAACATACCCTTCCTCTCTTAAGCTATAATTAGTATCTGAAAAGGGCTTAAATGAAGTAGAAGTTAAGTGAAAGTAGATGAATATAGAAATGGCGGCCTAAAGGACTGACAGAGAATCTTCTTGTAATGGTCATGGATGAATCTTGGCGGCTTGGCCTCTACTCACTCTCCCGAATGTAAGAGTCACTCAAATGTTTTTTTGAAAAGCACGTTTTGTCACTATAATTTGAGCAGGTTTTCAACTATGCTATATGAATGAAGGAGCCTACATATACTATTATTTAGGTGCATAAAGGTAATAAACATCTTGAACGTATAAATAAAAATGTCAGATCATAAAGTAAACTATATTCCTCTTTTATTGCAAGATATCCGTAGAGGTATTCCTTAAACAAAAGCTGAAATGTAAGGCACAAACATATTATGTAAAAGACAGGTGAATATTGGAGGATTCTTTAAATGAAGACTCCTGTGTTTCTTAAGCTTTGGGAAATTGTCTTGTATCTTTTGTGATTTCTTTTGCTAAATCTTGCCTGACCCCTCTTCAATAAGACTTTGATTGGAGGGGTACTAGGTTCTCTGTTTGGTTTCTCAGTTTTGTTCTCATAGTTTCCATCTTTGCCTTTTAGTTCTTCAGTCTCTGAGTATTATTTTTCTGCTCCTCTCTATTGTATATTATTGCCTTAATCTGGGAATAATATAGATCAGAAGATAAGTATATTTCATTGGAGCAGAAAAATAGGTTTTTTTGGTAGTAACTATGATGAAAGTGAAAGAGGACAGTGAAAAAGTTGGCTTAAAACTCAACATTTAGAAAACTAAGATCATGGCATCCAGTCCCATCACTTTATGGGAAATAGATGGGGAAACAGTGGAAACAGTGTCAGAGTTTATTTTTGGGGGCTCCAAAATCACTGCAGATGGTGACTGCAGCCATGAAATTAAAAGATGCTTACTCCTTGGAAGGAAAGTTATGACCAACCTAGATAGCATATTCAAAAGCAGAGACATGACTTTGCCAGCAAAGGTCTGTCTAGTCAAGGCTATGGTTTTTCCTGTGGTCATGTATGGATGCGAGAGTTGAACTGTGAAGAAGGCTGAGCGCCAAAGAATTGATGCTTTTGAACTGTGGTGTTGGAGAAGACTCTTGAGAGTCCCTTGAACTGCAAGGAGATCCAACCAGTCCATTCTGAAGGAGATCAGCCCTGGGATTTCTTTAGAGGGAATGATGCTGGAGCTGAAACTCCAGTGCTTTGGCCACCTCATGTGAAGAGCTGACTCTCTGGAAAAGACTCTGATGCTGGGAGGGATTGGGGCAGGAGGAGAAGGGGACGACAGAGGATGAGATGGCTGGATGGCATCCCTGACTCGATGGACGTGAGTCTGGTGAACTCTGGGAGTTGGTGATGGACAGGGAGGCCTGGGGTGCTGCGATTCATGGGGTCGCAAAGAATCAGACACGACTGAGCAACTGAACTGAACTGATCAAGTATATTAGCCAGTGAATTCAGGAAATCACTCCAGGAAAACAAACAACATGGGTTGGAAACTGCATATAATTGCAGTATTATAACCACAGAAGTTATAAGTGAATCAAAAATAAATCCTGAGTTTAATTAAACGGAGCAGGGGCTTTTCAACAACAATGCTTGGAGAAGGAAATGGCAACCCACTCCAGTATTCTTGCCAGGGACGGAGGAGCCTGGTGGGCTGCCGTCTATGGGGTCTCACAGAGTCGGACACCACTGAAGTGACTTAGCAGCAGCAGCAGCACTTTTCTTAGGTACCAAGTATGGGCTCTGTCCCAATACTAGTGATATCACAATGTTAAAATTCACCAGTAGGTCATGGAATTTGGGTCAGAGAACATACTGACTACCCTGTTTCACCTGTAAGATAAAGCAGGGAAGGGATTCGGGAGAGATGTAGCAAGGGGATGAAAGTGGGTTATTATAAAAAGGCAGATTATATTGAGCTGATGAATTTAAGAATATTTTGACTTACGCAGTCCACAGGTATCCTCCACTGATGTGTAAGCAAATTTGAAATTTGTAGCTTCCCTGTTCTATGTGTGATCATTTCTATAGGAAAGAAAACCCAAGAATAGAGACTTTAGTCTCAATCTTCTGTTTTTCAGAATTGCTTGCATTACTGACAATTTTACCAGCTTATTGTCTTGAGGGATTGCTACAAAAGGAGATGAATAAAAGGAAAAACAAAGCACAAGGAACTGAGTAGCACAAAGGTTACAGAATACACTAAGGAAGAAAATATGTTGTGTGGTATGATAGCTTTTTCATACACAGAAGCATATCTTATTTGGTTTGTTTGGATGTAAACTTTCTAAGAATCTCTTTGAGGGTATCAACTGGAATTTTTCCTTCAACCTCATTCCTCTCTTAGAAAGTATCTTTCTTAGGCCAGATATTCTGTTTATTCATCTTTGTGTTTGCATTTTTGGCTTTTCTCCAATGATTGGTTATCCTTAAATGACCATCATGTTTATAACTAAAGAACAATGTTGATTATCACAGGTATTTTGGCCTACATTTTGTCTGCCAGACAATTACAAATTCTTTAGCACAAGAGTTCTGAGTTTCCTGTATATGTGGGTGTGCCATAGGACGTTTCCAGCATTATTCCAGTTAGCATAGGTGGGGAATGGGCAGAAAGACTGCATTAATTTTCAACTTCAGTGATGGCAGGCAGATGACAAAGTTTTCTTTGAGAGTATTTTCTTGGCTTCATTTGGGAGCAAACACCAGTGGGAAAGAGATCAATCTGCATAGCCTTAGGAAAACAATGTCAACAAGTTTCTACTCCCTTTCTGAGCAAGAGAAAGAATATGACCATCACAGGGAAAAGACACCATCTTCACTGAAGCCTGCTCTGTGTACACTGAACTATCCCACTTGTAGCACAAGATTCTGCTTTGAGAAAGTTTGCTCTTAATTTGTAGACTTCTCATGAATCCTCTCTGATTTAACTGATTTTATTGTCAATTCACTGGGCTTTAAAGACATAGATAAACAGGAGTAAAATAACTGTTCCTGGTCTATGAATTTCATCAAAATATTAGTTCTCTTGCTTGGAAAATCCCATGGACGGAGGAGCCTGGTGGGCTGCAGTCCATGGGGTCCTGAGGGGTTGGACACGACTGAGCGACTTCACTTTCACTTTTCACTTGCATGCATTGGAGAAGGCCAACCCACTCCAGTGTTCTTGCCTGGAGAATCGCAGGGACGGGGGAGTCTGGTGGGCTACTGTCTATGGGGTCACACGGAGTCGGACATGACTGAAGCGACTTGGCAGGAGCGGCAGCAGCAGCATTTAAGCCTGTAAATAGTTTTAACTTCCCTGCACTTATTCCTAAAGTGTCATAAATATATACCCCACACATTTTTTTTTATTATCAGTTGTTTTGATAATGTAGTGGAAAAAAAAAGGCAGAATCAAGGTGGGAGGGGAAGAACCACAATAATTCACTTTTTATTAATGAGATTCAATTTCATTATTTGCAGATTTACCTCACATAGTAGTTTGAGGACCATAAGAGGCGACTGTTTGAATGTGTTTCCTCTGCGAAAATTACTTAATCTATAAATTGAGGATAATATGAGCTTTTATTTCAGAGTTGTTATGAAGATTAAATTTATAAATTCATGTAAAGTGCTTAGAATAGAAGGTAGCTCAGAGAAAGCACTCAAATTAACATCAGTATTATTATGCTTTTTGTGAATAAGCTGTAAATCTGAAGTTACTTATTTAAGCACTAAAGAGACCAAATAAGGAAGAAGAGAAATAATGGGAAAATGGATAATCTGGTTAATCTGCTTCCAAATGACTGGGATTTGGCTATAATGTATGCTGGTGCCTTATTAAAACTGGGACTGTAGAAAATTGACATTCCAAGAACAAAAGAAATATTACCGATTTTGCAAAATGAAATTGGCAATTTAAAAATACTGACAAATAGGGAACTATAAAAAACAAAACAAAAAAATTGAGACTCAGTGAGTCACTTTGTGATGTTAAAGGTGCTAACCCCAAATTTCTTTGTTTTTTATACTAATATTTTCTTGAAAAGCAAAAGAGGTTTACAATATATGAAAATCCCACATCTAGAGTACAATTTTCACTTAATTTAAATTTCCTGTGTGTATGTGTACTAAGTTGCTCCAATCATGTCCAACTCTTTGTGACCCTATGGACAGGAGTCTGCCAGGCTCCTATGTCCATGGGATTCTCCAGGCAAGAATTCGGGAGTGGGTTGCTGTTTCCCCCTCCAGGGGATCTTCCCAAACCAGGTATCAAACTCCTATCTCTTATGTCTCCTGCACTGGCAGACAGTTTCTTTACCACTAGCACCACCTGCAAAGCCCTTTAAATTTCTTCTGCGGTGCTCAGTCACTCAGTTGTGTCCGACTCTGTGTGACCCCATGGACTATGGCCCATCAGGCTCCTCTGTCCATGGAGGCAAGAATACTGGAGTGGGTTACTGTGCTCTTCTCAAAGATATCTTCTTAACTCAGGTATCAAACCCAGGTCTCCTTCGTTGCATGTGGATTCTTCATTGTCTGAGCCACCTTAAATTTCCTAGCATTTCCTAAAGATATAACTGAACAGAAACTATAAGACGGTAGAACTGCCTTGTTCACTTAGCATGCAAAAAATGACAACTGATCTAATTTTATTGCTGTTGATGCTTTATCATCAGTAGCACATATTATAAGAGCATGTGTGTGTATGTGTGTGTGCATGTGTGCACATGCTCAGTTGCTCACCGAGTATCTGACTCTTTATGACCCTATGAAATGTAGCCTGCCATGCTCCTCTGTCCATGGGATTCTCCAGGCAAGAATACTGGAGTGCGTTGCCATTTACTCCTCCAGAGGATCTTCTCAACCCAGGGATTGAACTCAGTCTCCTGTGTCTCCTGAATTGGAAGGTGGACACATTATGGCTGAGCCACCTAGGAAGTCAGTAAGTCAGTGTGTGTGTGTGTGTGTGTGTGTGTGTGTATATATATACACATATACATTTCACTGGTAACTACCACGTAGGATTCGAACCTGTGCGGGGAGACCCCAAAGGATTTCTAGTCCATCTCCTTAACCACTCAGCCACGACTACACTAAGAAGGAATTATTTCACAGGTAACTACCCTGCTTATTTAACTTATATGCAGAGTACATCATGAGAAACGCTGGGCTGGAAGAAGCACAAGCTGGAGTCAAAACTGCCAGGAGAA
>NW_011494954.1:3340707-3343865 GCF_000754665.1 Bison bison bison | reverse complement strand
TTGGAAGGACAGATGTTGAAGCTGAAACTCCAATACTTTGGCCACCTGATGCGAAGAGCTGACTCATTTGAAAAGACCCTGATGTTGGGAAAGATCGAGGGCAGGAGAAGGGGACAACAGTGGATGAGATGATTGGACGGCAGCACCGACTCAATGGACATGGATTTGGGTGGACTCCAGAAGTTGGTGATGGACAGGGAGGCCTAGTGTGCTGTGGTTCGTGGGGTCACAAAGAGTTGGACATGACTGAGTGACTGAACTGAACTGATATATATATATAATATATATATTATATATATATATAATATATATGAAGAATCAACATTTTGACCTGCAGTAAGAAAAAAGAAAATGATAGTCTTCACTTGGGGAAAAAAGTCAATACTTTTATAATGTTAACTCAGTAAGTATTATCTAGGATTGATTCAACATAGAAATTTGAATAAGTCTTTTTGATTACTAATATTCAAACTCAGAAGTTCTATGTTGATTTTTACTATTTCTGTTTAATTCTCTTGCCATTAGTTATCTGATATTACTTTTCTGGTTCTAAATATGCAATGAATCCATCTAGCTAATACTGATTAAAAAGTAATTAAAAACAAATGAGTCTTCTATATGAAGAAACATTTTCATATTTCATTATAAATTGGTTGGGAAAATCCAAAATCATATATCTATGTTAAACTCTTCTTTAAGGTCTCAGATTACTTCTTAGTTTGTATCTCATTCATTCTCATAATTGTCCTATGAGATAAACATGAAAACAGGATGACTTAGAAAAGTGATTCCTGAAAAATGACACTGTCAAATTAGACTAGAGAACTTTTCAGATTTAAAACTGTGGAGTTGATCAGCAAAACTCAGATGACACAAGTCCTTTTTTCCTTCTCTTTTTAAAAATAAAATATTAGCTTAAAGTTTTTATAATGGTTTATTCCTTTATTTTTCTCTTTTTATATGGTAAAAGAATATGTAATCTTATAGACTGGATGTTTTGAGGACATTCTACCTAATTATTGTGCTTGAGTTGTTTTCTGTATTGTGTAACCTTACTTGACAACAGATGAAAGAGGTCATACTTCTAGTTACAAGGAAAAGAATTTCTGAAATTGGCAAAGGTGTTTTATTTATTTGGATGAAGTTCACAGAAAGCATGCATCCTGGAATTTAAGCCTTGGGTTAATTTAGACCATCATTTTTTAATAGGCTACATTTTCCATTTAGTACAAGAAGTCACAAGGAAATAGGCACCTCATTTAAAAAAGAACTTGTTACACAGCTATCTAGAAGCACATTAGAGTTCATACATTTTCAATTTTGCATTATTATTCATTTCCTAAGAAATTCCTTTGGAGTGTATAAAAATACATTTGTTTTACAAAAAATTTACTTCCTCAAAAATTTTTAGTAGTATTTTACATATGAAAGAAAATGTGGATGTAACATTATTGAGACATAGATTTCTAAATCTTCAAATATTCTTTAAGTATTACTTAAAAGCCATACCAGAGATCAAACTGCCAACATTTAGTGGATCATATTGAGCTAGGGAATTCCAAAAAAACATCTACCCGTTTCATCGATTATGCCGAAGCCTTTGACTTTGTGGATCATAATAAACTGTGGAAAGCTCTTAAAGAGATGGGAATACCAGACCATCTTACCTTTCTTCTGAGAAACCTGTATGCAGGTCAAGAAGCAACAGTTGGAACTGTGTATGGAACAAATGACTAGTTCAAGATCAAGAAAGGAGTACTTCAGGGCTGTCTGCTGTCACCCTGTTTGTTTAATCTATACACTGAGTGCATCATGAGAAATGCCAGACTAGATGAGTTACAGGCTGGAATCAAGATAGGCGGGAGAAACATCAACAACCTCAGATATGCAGATACCACTCTAATGGCAGGAAGCAGAGAAACTAAAGAGCCTTTTGATGAGTGTGAAGGAGGACAGTCAAAAAGCTGGCTTAAAAGTGAATATTAAAAAAATGAAGATCATGGCACCCGGCCCCATTACTGCATGGCAAACGGAGCAAAGGTGGAAGCAGTAACAGATTTCCTCTTCTTTGGTCTCTAAAATCACTGCAGATGGTGACTGCAGCCATGAAATAAGAAGACGTTTGCTTCTTCTCTAGAAAGCAATGATAAACCTAGACAGTGTGTTGAAAAGCAGAGACATTCTTCTGCTGACAAAGGTTTGTATAGTCAAGGTTATGGTCTTCCTAATGGTCACGTACAGGTGTGTGAACTGGACCATAAAGAAGATGGAGCACCAAAGAATTGATACCTTCGAACTGTGGTGCTGGAGAAGACTCCTGAGAGTCCCTTGTACAGCAAGGAGATTAAACCAGTCAATCTTAAGGGAGATCAACTCTGAATACTCAGTGGAATGACTGATGCTGAAGCTGAAACTCCAGTATTTTGGTCATCTGATACGAACAGCTGACTCACTGGAAAAGTGCCTGATGCTTGGAAAGATTGAGGGTAGAAGGAGAAGAGGGCGCCGAAGGATGACATGGCCTCACCAAAGCAATGGACATGACCTTGTGCAAACTTTGGGAAATGGTGAGGGACAGGGAGGCCTGGCGTACTGCAGTCCAAGGGATCACAAAGAGTTGGACATGACTGGGTGACTGAACAATGACAAAAATCATAAGGCACCTCCTTCCAAAGACTGGAGAAAAGGAAAGAGAGGAAAGTAGAGAAGGGGGACAAAGAGGGGAAAAACAGAGAAAGATAAAGGAAAAAATGAAAGAAAATGCTGGCACTGGCTGCTACTAAATTCTCTACTCCTAAACTAAAAAGCCTCTTGATGAAGGTGAAAGAGGAGAGTGAAAAGTTGGCTTAAAACTCAACATTCAGAAAACGAAGATCATGGCATCTGGTCCCATCACTTCATGGGAAATAGATGGGGAAACAGTGGAAACAGTGTCAGACTTTATTATTTTGGGCTCCAAAATCACTGTAGATGGTGACTGCAGCCATGAAATTAAAAGACACTTACTCCTTGGAAGAAAAGTTATGACCAACCTAGATAGCATATTCAAAAGAAGAGACATTACTTTGCCAACAAAGGTCCGTCTAGTTAAGGCTATGGTTTTTCCTGTGGTCATGTATGGATGTGAGAGTTGGACTGTGAAGAAAGCTGAGTGCCAA
>NW_011494954.1:3283647-3340607 GCF_000754665.1 Bison bison bison | reverse complement strand
GAGTGCCAAAGAATTGATGCTTTTGAACTGTGGTGTTGGAGAAGACTCTTGAGAGTCCCTTGGACTGCAAGGAGATCCAACCAGTCCATTCTGAAGGAGATGAGCCCTGGGATTTCTTTGGAAGGAATGATGCTAAAGCTGAAACTCCAGTACTTTGGCCACCTTATGCGAAGAGTTGACTCACTGGAAAAGACTCTGATGCTGGGAGGGATTGGGCGCAGGAGGAGAAGGGGATGACAGAGGATGAGATGGCTGGATGGCATCACTGACTCAATGGACGTGAGTCTGAGTGAACTCCGGGAGTTGGTGATGGACAGGGAGGCCTGACGTGCTGCGATTCATGGGGTCGCAAAGAGTCGGACACGACTGAGCGACTGAACTGAACTGAACTGAAGCTCCAATATCACAAAAGGTGATGGTGGTGGTGGTTTAGGCACGAAGTAGTGTCTGACCCTTGTGACCCCATGGACTGTATGTAGCCTGCCATTTCCATCTCCAGGGGATCTTCCTGACCCAGGAATTGAACACAGGTCACCTGCACTGCAGGCCAGATTCTTTACCGACTGAGCTACAAGTAATAAAAATAAAAGGATAAGAAAAGTTGCAGATGAACTACCAGAGAAGTGCTGATTATGCCAGATGAGAAATGAAAATCAAATATTCAAAAGATACCCATTTGCAGCCTTAAGACAAAAAAGACAAGATTCAGAATCTGCTGTGAAAAATCACTTCTCTCGTGGAAACTAATCCAGGCAGTTTTGATCCACTGTACCTTCTGGGTTTGTATCTCCACAGAAGGCAAATATGGGTATATTTTAAAGATTAATTTTCTTTGTTTTTGTTCCAAACTGACTTAATACTCACTTAGGTAGCCAGACTTTTTAATTTGCCTCATCATGGCAAAACTAAACTGACAGACCATCTTTTTTGGTAAGAGAAATAGAATGTTGGTATATTAAATTATTAAGGGTACTGATTTTTAAACATTCAAAACCATAACAAGTTTCAAAAATGACAGGGACAAAATGAATATTCTAACTGCTGGAATAAGTAAATCATTTTGCTTTTTCTCAGTCATTTTAAAGGTAATAATGATGCTTTATCATATATGAAAATGCTTGCTCTGTTTCCCCAAAAATGCACTGACACATTTTATGACATTTTGTCCTACATTGTAATGTTTATTTTATAAAGTATTTGTATCAGTGAAAACATTTTTAAATAAGTTGATACAGAATCTGGTTCATCAATGTATTAGGCTTATCTTTGTTACATTTAGAACTAGAGATATTAACAATGCCCTTTGGAATTATATTCGTGAAGAACAGATAATGTTTATGAATTGAATGCATGAATATTATATATCTATATTTAAACAAATAACAGAACATAAGCATCCTAATGAAAATTAAAACTTGAATGTCAGTATATTTATTCACAGTGATCTTGCAATTATTACATGCAATATCAAAATATTTCAAAATTAAGAAAGTCTTCATTCCATGCTACTCATGAAAAATATTTCACCTCATATTAATTTATAACCACACACCATTTTCTTAACACCATTTTGGCAACTAATCTTTTACTTTACCCATCAGATTTGGCTAAAGTTTCTCTTAGTTGTTTCTGAAAATTAAACAAAATCTCACTGCCTCAAAATCCCTCTCAAAAATCTCATTCCCTCTCAAAATCTCACTGCCATTGAGGATAGGAAAAAAATAAATATATAATTGAATAATTTAAATTCAATTGATGTCATATATATAAATTATAAATAGAAGTCTGAGAACAGTTTTGAGCACCGATAGCATCATTTTCATAAATGAACCATCTTACAATGATATTTACTTGGGTGAGAAATGAATGACACCCATTAGCTTGTTCAGCATATTTGTTCTTAAAAATTGCTTACATGCAGAATATAATTATACCTCATAAAAGACAAAAGATATATATGTATATATATATATACACATCATAGAGCCATGACTATGTGCATGTATCATTATTAAATATGAAATATCATTGAGATGTGAGCAAAGAAGAGTTATTTTTCTAGTCACATTTCTATTACACACATTATTACTTCATTAAATATTTATAACTACTGTTATTATTTGTAGGACATAGTTTAGAGTATACCTAATTGTGTTAACAGATGTGCATGTGCACGACATATACATTTTGCATGCTTTGTATCTGTTTTGATGACTGTTGCTTTGCCTATTTTGATGAGTTTCCTCTTTATTACTGAAAAAAAAATTGTTATGGAAGCAATTATATGTTCTCAGCACTTCTATTTTATCCTGGGCAGATTCATGTTAGTGGACTATTTTAATTAATATTTCTCCCACATTCTGCTCTTAGATAGCTATTGTCACACTCCTCTCTCTACCTTTACCAGCCTGATACTGCTCTCTAGTTTATTATGATATTCTTCCAGTTGAATTTTACAAGCATACATATGGTTATTAGATAATAATGAAAAACTACTTTTTAATCATACAGTGTGTCTCCTTGAGTGAGGCACCAAGACTTCATTATTTTCTGTAAAGTGCCTGTGATGTGGTTCATAATAGCATGTCTCGAGCTGTGAAAAAGTTTTATACATGCATACAAGCAGTCAATTACATCCTTCCTGACCCTTCCTCTTCCTACCTGGGGCAAGTGTTTTCCTCCTACCCACTCTGACTACACGCAACTTCCAAAAATATTGCCCCACTTAGTAAGCTGATACGAGAGTAGAGACTATTTTCTTACCCCAACACCATCCTCTCACCCAAACATGCACTGAACTGCATCCTCCACCTTGCTCCTGCTTCTTGCTTCTCACAACTCAGTTTATTCCAACTCAAGCAATAGTGTTTTAGGTGTACCCAAAGATTATTTCAGCCATTCCCTACCTTTTTCCCTTTTATAGCATCATTACCTGGGATAGGAGGGATCTTTAACTTCCTATATTTGTAAACTACTGTGCACTAGAAGGTAACCAAAAATGTACTGAGAACCATAAGGAAGAGTAATAATAATATATATTTAGAGAATTAAAATCACCTACATTTTAGAGTTAAATATCAAAAATTTCAATAGCCTTTAAACATACCCCAAAATTTCTACACAATCTTTTTCACCTCCTATCTTAAAATGTACTTACATGTCAGCATAAAGATACATGTGTAAATAAATTATCATTAATACTTCAATAAAGTGGTAATAAATAAACTCTGGTTAAAATTATACTGTTCTAACAATTTGATTTAAAAATCTGTACTGCCTGGATTATGTCAGGTGACTGGTAATACACTGACATTTCTGGTAATCTAGAGAAGGCTGAGATTTCAGGGTTTGAGTTCTAGGTTTACCACATTAGCCCTGGGATCCTGGAAAACTCACTTAAGCTTTCAGAGTCCTACTTCTCGCATATGTAAAGGCTGTAGCATGGAGCTCAACAGAAGCTATTAATAGCTATAACCAGTTATATTGGTGTTTGTCAGTAAAGACAGCATCTGTAGTTTATATTTCAAAAGCTTGATATAAGAATTAAAGATAAACTGGGTAGAAGCAGTATAAACTACAATGAACTGTACAAATAAAGTATTATTGGTTTTACAGGTTGGGTAAATGGCCTTTTGTGGGTTGACCCTCACTAATCCATTCTTACTTTACCTAAGGGAGTCATCTTTCTAATATCAACAGTCTTATTATTGTAATTCAGCTACTTAATATCTACCAGTGGTTCTTTTTTGGTTAACAGAACAAAGTCCATACCTTTGACATCTTGACTTAATTTCCACTGATCCCTCAACTAATATATATTGTGATATATAGTCAGCATGAAATAACTGGAGCTTCTTAAAACAAACAAACAAGCAAACAAAACACATGTTCAACTTCTAGGCCTTTGGTACCGCTGATTCCTTTTGCCTGACTTCTCTTTGTCACTTTGTTGATCTTAATGTGTGTGTTAGTTGCTCAGTCATGTTCTACTCCTTGTGACCCTATGGACTGTAGCCGATCAGGCTCCTCTGTCCATGGAATTCTCCAGGCAAGAATACTGGAATGGGTTGCCATATCCTTCTCCGGGAGATCATCCCGACCCAGGGATCGAACCTGGGTCTCCTGCATTGCAGGCAGATTCTTTATCACTGAGCCACCAGGGAAGCTCACCTTAATAAGTCTGTCTTTATTAAGCTGATCTTAATAAAACAAATTTATTCTCAATTCTGAGTGTAAATGTCACCTCCACTTGCAGAGTTCCTTGTAGTTGATTATACATTTCAAATTTACCTCTTCTAATACCTTTTATAACATTGTGTCAAATTATTAATATACTTCTGTGACTGACCTCAGATATACTAGAAATCAAGGTCAATTTCCTATTTATAATTTTAACCCAAGGGCAGAGCAGTATCTGATAAGCAGAGGCCTTATGGTCAAACACAGTGAATAATATTACAAGCACTGGGATGAGACAGCCTTGGGTTCAAATCTTGGCTCTTCTACTTACTTGTTGTGTCACTTGAGATTTTCACTTAAACTTCTTAAGACTCTATTTCCTTGTAGATAAAATGGGAATAATAATGGATGAAGGTGTTATGCTAATTAATATAGTGTACTAAGTGCACAGTAGATATTAACTATCCTAATGATGATGGTGATAATGATAATGATGAATATAATAAGTACTTATTTAATAAAAAGATAATTAATGAGGCAAAATCACTACTATTAAGACTAGTTTCTATGGGACTGTGTAATCCAAAGTCTAAATAACTTACTCAAAACTAGCTCTTGGAACAGAATACATTGAGTAAGGTTGGGTTATTATCATGATATTTATTTGGGAGGTCTTTGAGGGAGACAAATTTTATAAAGATAATGAAAGTGAAAATCAGTTGTGTCCGATTCTTTGTGATCTCATGGAGTATACAATCCATGGAATTCTCCAGGCCAGAAAACTGGAGTGGGTAGCCTTTCCCTTCTCCAGGGGATCTTTCCAACCCAGGGACCCAACCCAGGTCTCCAGCATTGCAGGCGGATTCTTTACCAGCTGAGCCACAAGGGAAGCCCAAGAATACTGGAGTGGGTAGACTATCCCTTCTCCAGTGGATCTTCCCAACCCAGGAATCAAACTGGGGTCTCCTGCTTTGCAGGCGTAGTCTTTACCAACTGAGCTACCAGGGAATGAAGATGATATTTATAATGCCAAGAAACAACAATTTTAATTGCTCAAAATGTAGGCATCCTCTGTAACAAAAATTCTGTCCAGTGATTTCATAGTGGTCTACTAACAATCTTAGAGAAAAATAAGGAAAAATGAGAAACTCTTTAGAGATGAGAAAAAGGCAACAAGATTATTCATGCCCAAAATATAACCTAGACGATTCAGAAGTTAAAAATGTTTTAATTCCAAAAATCAGAGTAAATGTATTTACTGAAAAAAAGTGTCAAATCTGTCAATGAATTAATAAAAGGTGAAAAAGATTAAAATCACTGATTGAACAATTTAAGAGGATATTATAAACCTCAAATAGTGAATATCAACACAAGTGAATATGTACCATTCTTTAAATAAAAAGGGAATTTAAGAATTTTAAAAGAAAAAAATCCCCATTAAAAACTGTGTTCTGTTTAAAAATGAAGTGCAGTGCCAAAGGTCTTGATATATTTTTATTTTTCAATGGAAAATATTTTCTCCCCTTCAACTGGCTATTGACTTAACTGCAGGAGGAAAAAACAACTGCATTGGATAATGGAAGACGTGTTTTCAAAAGAAATCATTAAAAACATGATTATGAACTGGTTGACTGATGAGGGTCCAAATTGTGAAAAATTACTGATGTTAATGATGGTAATCATGATAGTTGAAAAGTATCTAAACAACAAAAAGGCAACACTGCTTATAAAGTACTCTGGTACAATTCGCAATGATTAGTGGAAAAACACACTAATATGTCTGATGCCATATTTTGAAGGTCACTCAACTATCAACTTGCCATAATGCCATTCAATTAAATACACAGTAAAAATTCAAGATTATTTACAGAAAGAGTTTTGTAGTGCTTATATAATAGTAAATTACAAATCCTGGCTGTATATACAAGTAGAAATGCCTGATCTAATGTACCATTAAGCAACTGTAGCTTTGCTCCACATTTTTTAAACATTAAACTAATTATGATGAGGTCTGGCCTTACTATATACTGCACATTTAATCTTTTTAAAAGCCTATCAAATTGAATCATAAGATGCAACTAGTTTATGCTATATGCAAACACACACAATATTAACAATGTACAATATGCTGGCTTAATTAGAAGAAGTTCATTTTATCTTAAATACATTAAGGAGTATAATACCACAAAGTTCTAATCTGAACTTGCTATTTAATTATATTTTAAAACTAATTTATCTAAGTTGGAACTTTTTTTTTTCTTGCTTTCTCCTACAGAGAATTTTGCCCTATTGACCTAGTTAAACTAGATTCTACTAAAAATGAAAGAGAGAATAAAGATTGAGTAAAGACTGAGGAAAGAAGAGGCATGATAATGATGGAGACCACAGATAAGAAATCACTTAAATTTGATTATCAGATGGTGTTCTGTTCATCAAGCCAACAGGCTAAATTATAACCTCAAAGGAACTTTCCTGGAGTTCTTTCTCCGGGCTCTAGCCTAAAGTTCCATAAGTGAGATCTACTATTTCAGAACAGAATATATTTCAAAATTTTCTCTTTCTCTCTCTCCAGGGTATATGTCTAGAGGACACAGGAGAAAAAATGTGAATCTCTTTATGGTATTCTCAAATTTAGATACTCAAGTACTAAGAAGGTTTCTAAATGTATCACATATGGATATAGCCTGGTCTTCATGAATTCTCTGTGCTTTTTTCCCTAAAAGTATTGACTTTACTCTCTGCAATCTAGTTTTCCAGCTTAAGTTCAAGGGCAATCTACCCAAACTATTGGATTGGCCAAGAGTTCATTCAGATTTTTCTATGCCATTTTATGGAACTACTTTCTAACCAATCCAATAAGATACGCATGGAAACACCAAAAATCCATAATCAAGTATAAATTTTGATCTGTGAAGTTCAAATTTATTGTTTAGTTAGTTAAGCTTTTTTTTTCTTTTTTTTTTTACCAATAGCATGAAATCAAGCAGTATAAAGACAATTTAATTTCTAGATTAGAAAAAAAGCAGTCGTATCAGAACTTAATATTAAAATACACAACAGAAGAGGTAATAAACATTGTTTACCTTCACAAATTGTGATACCATTTCCTGAATATCCAGTGTTGCAATAGCAGGCTTCACCTCCATTCCGAATTTCACATTTTGCATTTGGATGACAAGGCGTCTTGGTACAGTTTTGAGTGCAGCAACAATTCAGCAAAGTGGAAAAACCCACTAAGGAAAGTAGAGAATACACCTTTTCAAAAAGAAAAACCTTCTTCCATTGTTGGATTAGACAATATATACATTAATATGCTTCGTTTTTTTCCCATCTAGATAAATACTTTATGAGAATTTCCTAAAGGAGAATTTAGGTAGATAACAGAACACAAGCAGGAATTAACACTTTTCTTCATTCTCAACGTTTATCAAGTAAACCTCAACCAAGTTGAAACATAATAATCAACCTGGCTTTATAAAGAAAACAGTATTCTAACATCATTGGACCTTTCACCCAGAGGTGAGATATTTTTAAAGGTAGTTGCATGACTGTAAAACAATATCCGTACCCTGGGAATGACTCTGTGCAGAAAGAAATCAAGGTGAACTGAGTATCTGGGTCTTTTCAAAGTCAGATCTATGTTATTTTAAGATGAAAAGCAACGTATCATATCATCCAGGAGGACAAATGCAATTAATGTTTTTTTTTTTCTTTTTCCTGTGTTCTAAAGATCTTTCAAAATTCTGCCTTTTTCATAATAAAGTTTATTTTATATTTTCTCCCATTAGTGGGGGAAAAAAACCCAACTCAATGTACTTGTCAAAGACTGAGCTTCCAGAAACGGGACGCCATTCAAACACCACCAACAACATGCAGCATAAAGAGAGTACAAGCCTTTATTTCAGAGTTCTTGTAAACAAAGTTGGCAATGGTATTTTGTGGGCTGTTAGGAAAAGATAAGGAAAAGCGTAGGACGTTCCTTTTTTATTGTTGTCCTAGTCCTTCTCAAGACAAGCCTGCTTGAGATGGGCAGTTATGAATCATGCAAGTCATTATTCTGAAAACTGTCATTCGAGATAAATTGGCCTTATCTGGTAACAAGAGATTCTTAAACATTCAATTATAAATCCCAGCTTCACATAGGGCTGTATATAGTGGCTAAACCAGAATTAATTTGGCTTCAAAGATGTGATTTATTATTTTTCTGCACAGTAACATCAAAATGTTGATTTTAAAGAAACTCAAAGTCTGGGCCAGCAGTCCCCCTTGAAACAAGGCCAGGAAACCTCTCACAAGTGTTAATGGTTTGAAGTTCTCAGATTTTTTGAGGGACAATCCGAAGAAAGGTCAAAGTCTGGGACTTTGGGGACTTGGTCAGCAGGAACAAAGAGATGACTTAGGCCCTGGGTACTGAATATCGAACCCCAGCGTTGAAAGGCCAAGGAGAAAAACATCCTGGGAAGGGCTTTTTCAGTTCTCCCAGGAGTCTTGGCGAAATGCACTTGGCCCGTGAGTACCATCTTAGAAATACCATACTCCCTACAGGTGCTGGTCCTGGCAGCCCTGGCCGCTGGGCACCGGCACTTACCTAGAAGCGGGAGGAGTCTCATTGGCAGCGCCGCGGTGGTGGCGGTGGCGGTGTCGGAGGCGCGGGCGGAGCGATGAGACCGGCGGGCCGAGTACCTGGGACGCGGCGGAGCGGGCGCGCCAGACTCCTGGCTACGGCCCGCGTGACGCGGACGTTTCCTCCCGCCACTTTCCGGCCTCTTTTGTGTAAGTGCGTGTGTCCAGCGCTGAGTCTGCAGGCCATGTCCGGACCTGGCCCCTACACTACCCTGACCTCCTCCGGGCAGCGGGGCTGCCAACCCCGTGCGCTCCGCGGAGTCTGCGGAGGGATTTTGCCCCGT
Source organism: Bison bison bison (assembly GCF_000754665.1). Taxonomy (NCBI): domain Eukaryota; kingdom Metazoa; phylum Chordata; class Mammalia; order Artiodactyla; family Bovidae; genus Bison; species Bison bison. Next base: position 3,331,521 of record NW_011494954.1, on the reverse strand, counting down.
CCCCGGGCGCAGAGTCCAGGGTGTAGACCTCAAAGTCAATGCGCCCCAGATATCTGCGGACCGTACCCCCAAAAGAACTTCCAGAACTGCCTAGATCTCAGGGGCGCCTTCCTACAACCTCAATTCCCAGGACACGCCTTTTTTTCCCCCCCCTCCCTTCACTAAAACTTTTCCCTAAAGAACTGTGGGTCTAGAAGTGGACTGGAAACTTGGCTCCAAACGACAGGGCCTGGATTTCCAGCTTTCAGTCTGCACCTTGGGGGAACTCAGGGTTCCATAGTGAAGAATAAAAAGTACTCTATCTTGCCTACAGGTTAGGCTTGTGTCTAAAATGAGTAAAAACCAAGCAAACCCAAAACACAAGTGTCAAGAATTAAATGTCTACGAAGTACAAAATGATCTTTTCAACTTTCAGCTAAAATTTACCCCTCTGCTCACCAGTCACCTCTCCTGAACCCCTGGTGCATCATATATAGCTTTCCTTTCATGTTGTTATATATGAGTTGATTACATAGATTCAGATCATTTAGGTTGAAACAAGGAAACAGTTTTCGTGTAAAAGTTAAACATAACTGTCAGATGAGGCTGATCTGTAAAACAGAAAGCAGATAAGTAGTTCCTCGAGGTTGGAGTGGAGTGTGGGATTGACTGCAGGGAGGCACAGAGGGAAATGTGAGATAATGGGAATATTCTGCATTTTGATTGGTATGGTGGTTACCTAAATGCATGGGTTTGTCAGAAGTCATCTCTTAAAATTTGTGCATTTTATCACATGTAAATTACACCTCGCTAAAGTAATATAAAGAACTGACCGATCTTTGTGTCTCAGACACCAGTCATTTCACCTTTTAACAGTTGGCCACACCTTTGTCATATTTCATATGCGTTCTGTTTAATTGAACAAACATGTTAAGAATCTACTTTGTATTCACAAAGATGAACAAGCTGTGGCCCTTGGACTCCAAAAAGATCAAAATAAACTAGTGGAGTGTTAGTCACTCAGTCCTGTCCGATTCTTTGTGATCCCATGGACTGTAGCCCGCCAAGCTCTTCTGTCCTAGGAAATCTCCAGGCACGAATATTGGAATGGGTTGCCATTCCCTTCTCCAGGTGATCTTCCTGACCCAGGAATCAGACCCAGGAATCAAACCCAAGGCACCTGCATAGCAGGCAGATTCATTACCTTCTGAGCCACTATGGAAGCCCAATAAACTAGTGGAGCAACACCCAAAACTAATCACAATGACACAAATCACAATAATTTATGTACTTATATATAGACATATTGAGGGCAGCACTTTCACAACATCATCTTTTAGGATTTGAAATAGCTCAACTGGAATTCCATCACCTCCACTAGTTTTGTTCGTAGTGCTACTTCCTAAGGCCCACTTGCCTTCACATTCTAGGATGTCTGGCTCTAGGTGAGTGATCACACCATCATGATTATCTGGGTTGTAAAGATCTTTTTTGTACAGTTCTTCTGTGTATTCTTGCCACCTCTTCTTAATATCTTCTGCTTCTGTTAGGTCCATACCATTTCTGTCCTTTAGTGTGTCCATCTTTGCATGAAATGTTCCCTTGGTATTTCTAATTTTCATGGAGAGATACCTAGTCTTTCCCATTCTATTGTTTTCCTCTATTTCTTTGCACTGATCATTGAGGAAGGCTTCCTATTTCTCCTTGCTATTCTTTGAAACTCTGCAGTCAATTGGGTATATCTTTTCTTTTCTCCTTTGCTTTTTGCTTCCCTTCTTTTCACAGCTATTTGTAAGGCCTCCTCAGGCAGCCATGTTGCTTTTTTGCATTTATTTTTCTTGGGGATGGCCTTGCTCCCTATTTCCTGTACAATGTCACGAACCTCGGTCCATAGTTCACCAGGTACTCTATCAGTCCCTTAAGTCTATTTCTCACTTCCACTGTATAATCGTAAGGGTTTTGATTTAGGTCATAACTGAATGGTCTAGTGGTTTTTCCTGCTTTCTTCAATTTAAGTCTGTATTTGGCAATAAGTAGATCATGATCTGAGCCACAGTCAGCTCCCAGTTTTGTTTTTTCTGACTGTATAGAGCTTCTCCATCTCTGGCTGCAAAGAATATAATCAATCTGATTTTGGTGTTGACTGTCGGGTGATGTCCATGTGTAGAGTCTTCTCTTGCGTTGTTGGAAGAGGGTGTTTGCTATGACCAATGCATTCTCTTGGCAGAAGTCTATTAGCCTTGGCCCTGCTTCATTCTGTACTCCAAGGCCAAATTTGCACTCAATATGCCAGCAAATTTGGAAAACTCAGCAGTGGCCATAGGACTGGAAAAGATCAGTTTTCATTCCAATCCCAAAGAAAGGCAATGCCAAAGAATGCTCAAACTACAACATAATTGCACTCATCTCACATGCTAGAAAAGTAAAGCTCAAAATTCTCCAAGCCAGAATTCAACAATACGTGAACTGTGAACTTCCAGACATTCAAGCTGGTTTTAGAAAAGGCAGAGGAACCAGAGATCAAATTGCCAACGTCCGCTGAATCATTGAAAAAGCAAGAGAGTTCCAGAAAATCATCTATTTCTGTTTTATTGACTATGCCAAAGCCTTTGACTGTATGCTATGTTATGCTATGCTATGCTAAGTCATTTCAGTCGTGTCCAACTCTGTGCGACCCCATAGACGGCAGCCCACCAGGCTCCCCCGTCCCTGGGATTCTCCAGGCAAGAACACTGGAGTTGTTGCCATTTCCTGCTCCAATGCATGAAAGTGAAAAGTGAAAGTAAAGTCGCTCAGTCGTGTCCGACTCTTAGTGACCGCATGGATTGCAGCCTAACAGGCTCCTCCGTCCATGGGATTTTCCAGGCAAGAGTACTGGAGTGGGGTGCCATTACCTTCTGTATGGATCACAATAAAATGTGGAAAATTCTGAAAGAGATGGGAATACCAGACCACCTGACCTGCCTCCTGAGAAATCTGTATGCAGGTCAACTGGACATGGAACAACAGACTGGTTCCAAATAGGAAAAGGAGTACGTCAAGGCTGTATATTGTCATTCTCTTTATTTAACTAATTTGCAGAGTACATCATGGGAAACGCTGGGCTGGAGGAAGCACAAGCTGGAATCAAGATTGCTGGGAGTGTATCAATAATCACAAATATGCAGATGACACCACCCTTATGACAGAAGTGAAGAAGAACTAAAGAGCCCCTTGATGAAAGTGAAAGAGGAACGTGAAAAAAGTTGGCTTAAAGCTCAACATTCAGAAAACGAAGATCATGGCATCTGGTCCCATCACTTCATGGCAAATAGATGGAGAAACAGTGGGAACAGTGGCAGACTTTATTTTTTGGGGCTCCAAAATCACTGCAGATGGTGACCGCAGCCATGAAATTAAAAGACTCTTACTTCTTGGAAGAAATTCTATGACCAACCTAGACAGCATATTAAAAAGCAGCAACATTATTTTGCCAACAAAGGTTGTGTAGTCAAGGCTACAGTTTTTCCAGTAGTCATGTATGGATGTGGGAGTTGGACTATAAAGAAAGCTGATCGCTGAAGAATTGATGCTTTGAACTGTGGTGTTGGTGAAGACTCTTGAGAGTCCCTTGGACTGCAGGGAGATCCAACCAGTCCATCCTAAATATCAATCCTGAATGTTCATTAGAAGCACTGATGTTGAAGCTGAAACTCTAATACTTGGCCACCTGATGCGAAGAGCTGACTCATTTGAAAAGACCCTGATGCTGGAGGAGAAGGGGACAACAGAGGATAAGATAGTTGGATGGCATCACCGACCCAATGGACAAGAGTTTGAGTAAATTCCTGGAGTTGGTGATGGATTGGGAGGCCTGTTGTGCTGCAGTCCATGGAGTAGCAAAGAGTCGGACACAATAGAGCGACAGAACTATATACTACTATACTATATATAGACATATTTCCTTGACTTTCAATTCTTTTCCTGAACCCTTTTCTAGCTTAATTCTATTCCTGCAAAACTTTCTTGATTATGGTCCCAGAATGAATGAGGAACAGAAGTGTTGCATGATTTGTTTCAAATCACACACAGCGTCTTAAGTGACTGGTTAGAGTCAATCCCAGGCTCTTTTGTTTCTGAACCACTGCTCTCAGTCACCCTGCCATATTCTTTATATAGTGGCTACTGCAAAAATGAGTAGTCATCAGTTACTGTTACTCAGGGAGACTGGAAAGGTGTTCTAAATGCCCTAAATACCACGAAAAATGACTTTTGGACTTTATTCTGCTGTTGATTCGTTTTCTTTGAAGATTCCTTTTTTTTTGTTTTGTTTTCCTTTTTAAAGCTAGACAGTGATTCAGTGAATAAAACTCTGGCAGCAGTCTGAATGAGGGATGTTATGGAGACATCAAAGGCTGAGAAGCCAGAGTAGTCCAGGAAACAGACTACAACTGCCTTAACCAGGGTAGGAATATTCAGGTTGGGGAGATAGGGACAGATTGGAGAAAGAATTACAGGAATTTGACATCTGGTAGACTTGCTAAGGCTGAGGGATAGGTTTAAGACAGAGAGTATGAATGTCTTCTAGATGTCTGAACAGAAACAGAAAGCACAGCTGAAATTCACAAAAAGAAGAAAGATGGGATGAAGAGTGGCTTTGAAGGGGAAAAAGTAACAAACCTGGTTTTATAAGATAAAATTTGAGCTATTCCAATGACCCAATCCATTGGTGGAAAGCTAGTTTTTCCAAAGTCGTTGCGTCATACTTATCATTTGCAGTCATTGAGTGTACTCATCATTTCAAAGATGTAAATGTATAAATATATTATTTCCAGAGACAAGTTACATACTGAAACACAGTACTTGCTTTTAAAATCGCTATCATAAATTAGTTTGCTCCATAGATCATCTGCACATGCTTACTCTTAATTTTTATACTAAAGATAATAAAAGGCATCGATTTAAAAAAATATTATTTTTCTCTATGTTTTGCTTAACAATTAACAAAAATTAGCTAAAATGGCAATTAAAATATTCTCCAAACTTTTCCTTTACATGTGTTTTTATTTTTAAAAAAAGCTTATTTATTTACTTTTTATCAAGAAAATACAGGAGAACAAAACGTAAGCATGAAGTATTTAATGATGCTCAGAGTTTTAAGATTATTCTTTTTAATCAAATTAAAATTTAATACTTGAAAAAGTCTGTATCCATAAGAAATAAATATGATAACTGAATAATTTTGGATCTGTTGTCTTTATTTTAATGAAAAATATTTAGAATTTTCAATCCAAATATTTTAATTGTGAGAGAAAATCATATTTAAAGAAGTATTCTCAAAGAAATATAGGACCTCAAGCTTAAACTTTTATCAGCACTCTTTATTTGGGTACCACTGAGACATGTCTAGTTTTTTGAAAATTTAACAATCCCTTAGAGCTTGATTTTGGCCTAAATATAACACATGGAAGTAAAAGCATTTTAAGCTGCCTACCTGATTGTGGTTTTAATACACTAGTACAAACATTCATCCTACAATGTGAGATCTTATCAAATCCATGATTAGTTCTATCTTGGTCTGTCTGTAAGGTGCCAAATTAAACAGGATTTCCTTGAAAGGTTCTTGGTCAGGTTGAAGCTTGCTGTGGATAGTATTTAGTGTGAAAGACCTGGGTTTAGCTCTAACTTTTATCATGAGTAGATTGTTTAACCTATTTGGGGACTAGTTTACCCACTGTTACATGTAAATAACAATGCTTGCTTTAATAGATCATAGTGGATTGCTAAAATCATTAAAATACATTTCAGAACTATTGGGTATTTGATACCTTTAATATTTAAAGCATCAAATGTAGGAAAATATTACACAACTGAAATGAAGTCCTTTCCCATAAATGTATTTATGGTACCCACAGAGACTAATACAAGAAATACATCCAGCTTCTGGTCCCCCTTCATGAGACCCCTGGGATACTGATTCCTCACCTGGGTGTTGATAGTGTGACTGAATTCTAAGTGTTTGGCCAGCTCTGTGACTATTTCTTAGAATATCACCATTACTTACATCATTGAATTTTCTCAACTATGGAAACTTTGTCAACAATTGTTAATTTAAGTGTTTCCTCATTTCTTATTATCTGTATTCCCATAGGACCCTCAGTATGATTACAATTTACCAGATATGTTTTTCTACCACAAGTCAATTTTTTTTTCAAATCTAGAATTAGCAATGTGCAATTGGAAAAATACTGTAAAAGGTTTAAAAGAAAAAAGGAAAATTGAGTTATGTGTAAGGTCAGAAAGAGTAATCAGATGGCAATATACTCAATGCTTAAACCAAGAAAACTTTACCAAAGTGGAATATTAATTCCTCATTGTAAGAAAACATCCACAAGTGGATAAGGATTGAATTTCCACAATGTGAACCTGTCTATTAATGATTCTTAACCTGCTCTCTTAGAACTGACAGTAAGAAATCTAATTAATTTTTCCTCTATGACACCTTACACAATAGCTTGAGGAAAAAGATACATAATTGTAAAAGTGATGATTGGATGAATAAATAAATCAATAAATACCTAGAATGGTGTGTAGTCAAGTCTACTAGAAACAAAAATCTTTTACTTTGTAGTTTGTTTGTCTTAAATGTCTTTTAGGTTTCCAGTTGCATTTCATGTTATCATTGTTGTTGTTGTGTTAGTTGCTCAGTCATGTCTAAGTCTTTGCAACCCCATCGACTGTAGCCAGGCTCCTCTGTCCATGGGATTCTCCAGGCAAGAATACTGGAGTGAATAGCCATTCCCTTTTCCACGGGGTCTCCCCAGCCAGGGGACTGAACCTGGATCTCTTTCTTGCATTGTAGGCAGATTCTTTAACTTATGAGCCACCAGGAAAGCCCAATTTCATGGGGATATAGCCAATCTCTATCACTTGCATTTAAATTTAAAGAAAAAGTCAGGAAAACCCTTAGTTAATTGTAATCTATATTTCCCAAACTGTGAGGAATATTTTTTGGTCTCAGTTCAGTTCTGTCACTCAGTCGTGTCCGACTCTTTGTGACACCATGAATCGCAGCACGCCAGGCCTCCCTGTACATCACCAACTCCCGGAGTTCACTCAGACTCATGTCCATTGAGTCAATGATGCCATCCAGCCATCTCATCCTCTGTCGTCCCCTTCTCCTCCTGCCCTCAATCCCTCCCAGCATCAGTCTTTTCCAATGAGTCAACTCTTTGCATGAGGTGGCCAAAGTATTGGAGTTTCAGCTTTAACATCGGTCCTTCCAATGAATACCCAGGGCTGATCACCTTTAGAATGGATTAGTTGGATCTCCTTGCAGTCCAAGGGACTCTCAAGAGTCTTCTCCAACACCACAGTTCAAAAGCATCAATTCTTCTGTTAAACTAATGATCTTAAATAGTCAGAGTAGAGATGCTACAACTTCTGAAACTAGTTACCTGGATATTTGTGACTATTTAATCTATATTGAGTCTATCAAATGTCTGCTGCTACTGCTAAGTCGCTTCAGTCAGTCGTGTCCGACTCTGTGCGACCCCAGAGACGGCAGCCCACCAGGCTCCCCCGTCCCTGGGACTCTCCAGGCAAGAACACTGGAGTGGGTTGCCATTTCCTTCTCCAACGCGTGAAAGTGAAAAGTGAAAGGGAAGTCGCTCAGTCATGTCTGACTCTTCGAGACCCCATGGACTGCAGCCCACCAGGCTCCTCCATCCATGGGATTTTCCAGGCAAGAGTACTGGACTGGGTTGCCATTGCTTTCTCCAATCAAATGTCTATTTTGTATCAAATATAAATTTTAATGTTTTAGTACACATTTCCACAAAGCACTTTTAACAACTTAATTTTCTAATTATAATACTCAAGTTAGTTTAAAAAAAATTTTTTTAATTGAGTTTCGAAAACTAGAAACAGAAACACTTCACTAGCTTTTGTGCTACAAAGAGGGTGCAAAAAACAGCTGGTAATTTTCAACCTTGGCTGGAAGGGAGGAGATCCGAGTTCCTTCCCAGTCTGGTTGTTCGATTGTTTTGTGGCCTTCAGAAAACTCACTAAGTCGTTCCATTATTCTGTTTAACATTTGCAAATGTCTCTGCTTTATATGTGTTTTTCTGTTCTATGGTTTATAAAGATTTATAGATTAGCACCCACACTTTAGGAACTGATATTTTTAAGCCAGGCATTAGCCAGAAAAATAGATGTGCATTATGCTGGTTGTATTGTAACTGACTTCTACATTATCTTATTAATGTATTTTCCTTTGTTTGAACCTTTTCCATGTTACAAGAATATGAAACTGACCTCACCTTTTAAAAATGGCAATACTTCTAAAATAGAAACCATGCTACAATCATTATCTATTTAATGTTGTTATACTTTTTAGCTATGCTTTTAACATGTTGTAGCATTGATTTATTTGTAGTTGATTGCTGTTTTTCATTGAATTGTCCAAAATAATATCCTGAAAGGTTGCATAGTCCATCAGGATATGCAAGTAATTTAAATTATTTCTTAAGGTATGTAATACTTTGTGCTTTTTATTATATTTCATTTACCTTTGTGTTCTTTAATCACCAGTTTATTATACTTTCTTACAGTTCTCCATTTCCCTCAATGTTTTACCAAAATAAGTATTGTAATTACATACTATCAGCATATTTCAACTTCTTGTTATTCACTGTCATCTATTATTTTTAACATGTATATTGAGGATACAAGCTACTGATTCAAATCTCCAGGGGACATCATTATTAAAGTCCTACCACTTTAAGAATTATCTTTTTATTCTTGCTCTTTACTTCCTACTTTGTCACAAATCTTTAATCTCAGACAAGATTTAATTTTCTTATTGTAATCTATTTTATTAATATCCTTCTGTGAGAAGGGATTGGCTTAAAAATTAAAAACCTACCTGGAAGTCTAAATAAGATACATTAGCTTATAATCATTTGTGATTGATCTCATTTAAAAAAAAAATTGTTAAAGACAGGCATCATACCATGTATTTTCCTCTTATCTCTATCTGCAATCACAAATAAATATAAATGTACTATCTCTAGTCAACCAACTGTGAAAATAATTGTGCTTACACAGAAATAATTAGACAGGTTTAAACGGAACATTTACTCAAAATTATAGTAGCATAAAGCCATCATTGACACATAACTTGTATATTAATATTGTTAAACAAGGGCTAAGATAACAGAGTTTATTTCTCATTTATGTCTTAAAAATTATTCACAATTTCTCTTCCAAGATTCTGAAATGTTATTGATGTTTTTCAAATTTTAATTATACTAAGTATTAATATTTTTTCAATGAAAAATTTTAAATGTTTGAGTAAAATAGACTCTTTTGTCATATGAAATTATATAAACATCATTTATTTTTATTCAGTGACTTACAAGAAAGTGATGGAAACCTAAAATGATGATCAGTTAGTGATAATTTCAGAAACATTTCTCTCTATGAATGGACTTCCACAAAGGGAAAACATACTCAAAATGATGTCTTTTGGAAGTTGAAACTTGCTTGTGAAGTGTAAACAAGGTTATTTATCATGTGAAGAGTAATGACGTGAAAAAAATTCTCACATTTTATTTTTGTGATAAATATGATTGCTGAGTCTAGAACACTGAGTGATCAAGAGGTTTTATTTTTGTTTTTCATTAATGGGTATCCAAGTATTTATAGGTAACTTTTCTCATATAAGTGAAAGTGAAGTCACTCAGTCGTGTCCGACTCTTTGCGACCCCATGGACTGTAGCCCAACAGGCTCCTCCATCCATGGAATTTTCCAGGCAAGAGTACTGGAGTGGGTTGCCATTTCCTTCTCCAGGGGATCTTCCTGACCCAGGGATTGAACCCGGGTCTCCTGCATTGCAGGCAGATGCTTTACCATCTGAGCCACCAGGGAATCCAATATAAATCTAATATAAACACAGGTTTAAAATTAAAAGAATTCTAAACTATAATTGTAATAAAATTTTTAGGTGTGAAGTTATCTCACTGCAAAAGAAGTTTCAGTTAAATTATTATGTACATAATTGACCCTTTAATCATAAGGTTGATATCCTACTTCAAGGTGTTTTTTCACTTTGCCTCTTTAAATCAGAAAATAAAAATAAGCTTTCTATGTAAGCAGGTAATTTAATGTAGTCACTTCCTAAATGTTCATCATTGCCCTCATATTTGTGAGAACTGAAGATTTTTATTTATACTTGCAAGAAAGTACTTTTAAAAACTTTTAAACAGTGCCTATTACTGTCTTCTTTTTGAAGCCTGAAATTAACATTATGTATTGTTTATACTTTCAATGCTAAGATTAAGGTTGATGTATACACTTTTTTAAGTGATGTGTCATATTTACAATGTCCTGTTGTCCATTACTATAGCATTTGAGAGGAACCACATAATTATGGTCTTATAGGTTGTCCTGTAAATATACTAATTTTGTTCCATTTCTCTACTATCCTTGTCAATAGAATGGCTAAATCTCATTTTTTTCATCTTTTATTTTTTTCTTTTAAAGAACTTATAAGGCTGTCAACAAAAACGGATTAATTTTGTGCTTCTGTCACCATAAATTGTTCGATAATAACAGAGTTATCCTTGAATTGTATCTCATACTTTCACTGTGCAAAAGTTTACTGAAAGATAATATTTCAACATATTCTATTCTTATCAGATACTTTAAATGTAAATATCCTGGTTCATGTTAGATGCTACGGAGCACTGAAGATATATGTATATGGTAAAATAACTTTTCCAGATGCAACTTTTAATGTATATTATATAAGACCGAACCTAATAATCTGTTCTTAGATACCAAAAGTCTCTAACACTGAGTCATCTCCAAATATCATTACCCAATAGAAGAAATAGTCAGTATAGTGTGTCTGGTAATTAACTAAGCCACTAGAAACAATAGAATATACACTATCTGTGAACTGCCCTGCTTTATCTGGAGAATTGTGCCCCTGATCATATTTGTCCCTGCTAAGACCACGTTCTCATTGGCTTCCAATGACAACATATACCCAAGAGTTATCAAACTTCTTTATCTTCCAAAGCCAAAGGTGTTCCTTTAGCTACCTGTCCTGATCAGTTCAGTTCAGTTCAGTTGCTCAGTCATGCCCAGCTCTTTGTAACCCCATGGCCTGAAGTACGCCAGGCTTCCCTGTCCATCACCAACTCCCAGAGTTTGCTCAAACTCATGTCCATTGAGCCAGTGATGCCATCCAACATGGCCTGATAACTATTTGAACAGGAAACTCAGTCCTGGCCATGCCTTCCTGTTCCTTCATGTGCCTTCAAATCAGTGGAAGTGGTCTATTTATCCCTCCAGTTCTCAGTGAGAAATTGTTTTTTAATGAGTACTTTTTTCTTTTATGATTGAAGGAACCATTCAATTAGGTGACTGGAATCAAAAGAACATTCTGATGAGCAATATCCAAGATAAAGCCTCTTAGCATTACTCCCGGAGAAGGCAATGGCACCCCACTCCAGTACTCTTGCCTGGAAAATCCCACGGATGGAGGAGCCCAGTGGGCTGCAGTCCATGGGGTCGCTAAGAGTCAGACACGGCTGAGCAACTTCACTTTCACTTTTCACTTTCAAGCATTGGAGAAGGCAATGGCAATCCACTCCAGTGTTCTTGCCTGGAGAATCCCAGGGACCGGGGAGCCTGGTGGGCTGCCGTCTATGGGGTCGCACAGAGTCGGACACGACTGAAGCGACTCAGCAGCAGCAGCAGCAGCAGCAGCAGCAGCATTACTCCAGTCAGGCTCACTCTGTATTTCCCTTGATAGATTCGTAGAAAGGTTTGATCTTACATGAGAATTGGTTAGAAAATAAAGATGATTTTATTTTTTTTTTCATTTAAAGAAAGAACAAATAATTCAAGTATTAGTGTATTTCTCAGTGTTGCTTTCAAGTTTAGCATCAGATATCCTCTATAAATTCATTCCTTTTCCAGCCAACATGACTGAGTGTCTACTGAATTGCAAATTCTGTGTGATAGTCTGGAGAGTCAAGATTATAGTGTAAAAATCAGAAATACCCCAAGATGACCTTCAGGGCTCATTCTGGGTTTCCTGACCTGGGTCTGGAGATGCCCTTCTTCTTTATTTATTAGGAGAGTCTGTGCCAAACTTGGCTTCCCATGGGATCCCAAGGTGCCCCGGTAGTTTCCCAGACATCTCTCTTATCAACATCTCATATCGAAAGTCAGACTTCTAGGCACCCGAATTGACCAACAGATCTTTTCTATGCAACTGACAAATTGATTTCCTATTGATCCCATCCAAAGGAAAAGCAAAGCCCTCTCCAATAGAAAGTACATCAGTACTTAATGTACAACAGAAAAGCTTTGACCAGTTAACTGTCCCATGGGGATGGTGGGAAGACTGCAGGACTTGAACTTTCTTTTCTATATCTGACCTTAGGCTTGTAAATTTCCCTGGATAGCTGCTTTGTTGCACAACTTGTTATGTTTGAAGTCCAGTGAAGGGGACTTGGCCTTCTGTTCTACCTTTTTATAAGGCAAGCCTAAGAAAATGGCTTTTTCAGAGGGTAGCAGATTCCTGGGAACCAGGAAATCTGACTTTATGGACCAGCTGCCTAACATCAAGGACTATATGACCTTTGGGAGATTATACCTCCTCCTATGAGTGGCTGGGACCTGCCTCCTGAGAAACCTGTATGCAGATCAAGAAGCAACAGTTAGAACTAGACATGGAGAGAAAACTGCCTCCTAATGGAAAAAAGATAAATCCTAATCAAAGCTATCTTGATAGGCAACCCAGGATGAATCCTTGGATAGTCTTATTCCTATACCATATAACTTTATATATCATATAACACGTTCCTGACTTCATTAAAGGTGAAGTTAAGCAAGGATAAATCAAAAAATAAATTCATACTAAGAAATAATAGTCAATAAAGATATAAGAACATAGTCTATCATAAGGGTGTGGAAGGGATTGCTGGTGGTTTTCTCAACAATTATCTTTTTCTGTCTTTCCTGATAATGCTCCCAGTGTTTGAAGCTATGAATTTGGCCTATTCTTTTCTAGTCTACTTTGCAGCTAGGAGTGCTGAAACTGAGTACTGGCCACTGAGGTATAAGCACAAGCTTTGGATTTCACTTCTAGAAACCTTCTCTAAATAGACTAATTTTTCTCACTGCTTCTTCCTTTCTGATGCTTTTGACACAGTTGTAAAAATCACAACTCTAGACATTATCTTAGACTGGGAGAAAGAGCTGCAGCCTCTCCTGGTGCAGTGATAAAGTAGTTCCATCCTTAAGGACAGTGGATACAGTGCTGCCTCTTAGAACTGGCAGCATTAGCTGCCCTTGTCTTCTTTAATGTAAGGAAAATAACCTGCTATCTTGCTTGATCCATTGTTATATTGGAATTTACTCTCAAGCCTAGGTAAACCTAATCCCAGCTGATGTTTTCTGAACTAGCAATGATTTAGATTTGAGACAGCTGGATATGAGGACAAAGGTGTGATTGACATACCAGGACAAAGGCATGGCTACCATGGCAGTCTACAACTATACTTTGTACCAACATAATGCCAGGCCTCCACCTAATTTGCTGTTGACTCCCATAAGGTAATGACGAGAGACTGTCAGTGAAGGAAACTGAGGCTTAGGCAGGAAGTAAGCTGGATTGAGAAAAGGCAGAGGACTGAGATCAAATTGCCAACATCTGTTGGATCGTAGTAAAAGCAACAGAGTTCCAGAAAAAACATCTACTTCTGTTTTATTGATTATACCAAAGTGGAACACAACAAACTATGTGGCTCACAACAAACTGTGGAAAATTCTTCGAGATGGGAATAACAGACCACTTTACCTGCCTCCTGAGAAACCTGTATGCAGATCAAGAAGCAACAGTTATAACTAGACATGGAATAATGGACTGGTTCCAAACTGGGAAAGGAGTACGTCAAGGCTGTATATTGTCACCCTGCTTATTTACCTTATATGCAGCATACATCATGTGAAATGCCAGGCTGAATGTAGCACAAGCTGGAATCAAGATTGCCAGGAGAAATGTCAATAACCTCAAATAGACAGATGATACCACCCTTGTGGCAGAAAGCAAAGAGAAACTAAAGAGCTTCTGATAAAAGTGAAAGAGAGTTAAAAAGCTGGCTTAAAACTCAAAGTTCTAAAAACTAAGATCATGGTATCCGGTCCCATCACTTCATGGCAATTAGATGGGGAAACAATGGAAACAGTGACAGACTTTATTTTCTGGGCTCCAAAATCACTGCAGATGGTGACTGCAACCATGAAACAAAAGACACTTGGTCCCTGGTAGAAAACTGTGGCCAACCTAGATAGCATATTAAAAAGTAGAGACATTACCTTGCCAACAAAGGTCTGTCTAGTCAAAGCTATGGTTTTTCCAGTAGTCATGTATGGATGTGAGAGTTGGACCATAAAGAAAACTGACTCTTGAGAGTCCCTTGGACTGCGAGGAGATCAAACTAGTCAATCCTAAAGGAAATCAATCCTGAATATTCATTGGAAGGACTGATGCTGAAACTTCAATACTTTGGCCACGTGATGTGAAGAACTGACTCATTGGAAAAGACCCTGATGTTGGGAAAGACTGAAGGCAGGAGAAAGGGACAACACAGGATGAGATGGATGGATGGCATCACCAACTCGATGGACATGAGTTTGAGCAAACTCTGGGAATTGAGCAAACTCTGGGAATTGGTGATGGACAGGGAAGCCTGGCATGCTGCAGTCCATGGGGTCACAAAGAGTCAGACATGACTGAGTGACTGTACTGAACTAAAGAACATTAAGATAAGTCATGGCTACCACATGGACCTGAACTTCAGTTTAGGGAATTATATATACACATACATACACATAAGAATATATGCATATGTGTATTTATACATATGGATGTGAGAGTTGGACCAAAAAAAAACTGACTCTTGAGAGTCATAAATATAAGTCATGTGTATAAATGTTTATGTATTTAGTGTATATTCATCTGTATATAAATTTCTACATAGACACAAATATAGTAACTACTTAAAATATGACTGCTTTTTATATATCAGTACAACAAAAATATCCAAAATTAGAATCTTTATTTTCATATTCCTTTTTTTTTAACTTATTTATTGAGTCCAGGGATTAAAACAAAATTAGGATGAAATAAATATTTTTTCAATATTTATTGTGAGATAATATAGTTAATGTTAAATCTCTCTTTATCCCTATTCTTTGAGCATAAACAGCTTATAATAAAAGATCCTTAAGTTGTAAATTAAATTAAAGAGATCATCCCTGATTAAAATATGAATGTGACATGAAAGCACCTCAGTGTGTGTGGCAAACTCAAATCCAAGTAATTTAACTGCTCATGTCTCCAACATCTGAGCATTTTGCTTATTCCATTAAAAATAATGACAGACCTTCAGGATTTCAAAGAAATCCATAAGGATTTTGTTCAATCAAAGGGTTACTGAAACATTTCTAGAGAGTTGACAAAATGCCTTTAATAGATTATGAAGACAGTCATTAAAAAATAAGATCATATTTATCAGAGTAACATGAAAAAAGCATCCCAGTGTGCTGTATTGATAATGGGAATTTTAATTAATTTATATCACATGGTGTTTCTGTAACACAATCCAGGGCTTTGGGAGTGAAGTATTGTGGTTTATTGAGAAAGTTTCTTGGTTTCTAAGTCGTTGACATCTTAAGTGCCATGTTTAGAATTAATAACTTTGTTAATACAGTTGTTGGCTATGGTTTTCCTCTCAAGTGCAATTATTAGGTAATATTCATTTGCAGATATTGGTGAATTTTCATCCTAGTGTCAAAAAGGATAAAATTTAGATCCCTGATAAGTAGTCATTTTACAGTTTTTATCAAGCATCCTAAATACTTTTCTAAATATCAACATTTATTTTGCATGATCAGATGACACCACGTTTATGGCAGAAAGTGAAGAGGAACTAAAAAGCCTCTTGATGAAAGTGAAAATGGAGAGTGAAAAAGTTGGCTTAAAGCTCAACATTCAGAAAACGAAGATCATGGCATCTGGTCCCATCACTTCATGGGAAATAGATGGGGAAACAGTGGAAACAGTGTCAGACTTTATTTTTTGGGGCTCCAAAATCACTGCCTGCAATGCAGGAGACCTGTGTGGAAAAGATCCCCTGGAGAAGGAAATGGCAACCCACTTCAGTATTCTTGCCTGGAAAACCCCATGGATGGAGAAGCCTGGTGGGCTACAGTCCATGGAGTCGCAAAGAGTTGGACATGACTGAGTAACTTCACTTTCACTTGTAAACTTTTTATTTATTTTTTATTTTATATTGGGATATAGTTGACTTACAGTGTTGTATTAGTTTCAGGTATATAGCAAAGTGATCCAGTTGTACATATACTTCTCTGGTGGCTCAGCTGGTAAAGAATCTGTCTGCAATGTGGGAGACCTGGGTTTGATCACTGGGTTGGGAAGATCCCCTGGAAAAGAGAACAGGTACCTACTCCAGTATTCTGGCCTGGAGAAATCCACGGACTGTATATTCCATGGGTCACAAAGTGTCGGACATGACTGAGTGACTTTCACTTTCATATATATATATTCATTCTTTTTCAGGTTCTTTTTTTCAAATAGGTTATTATAAAAGAGTTCCTTGTACTCTACAGTTCGTCCATGTTGATTATCTATTATATATATAGTAGTGTGTATATGTTAATCCCAAACTCCTAATTTATCCCCTCCCCTGACCTTTCCCCTTTGGTAACCACAATTTTGTTTTCCATGTCTTTGAGTCTCTTTCTGTTTTTAAATAAGTTCATTTGTTTCATCTTTTTATATCGATTGTAAACTATATATTTTGGTTTTGTTACAAAGAATAGTTTCCTGGTTTGTCCTTTTCTTTTATTTTATCGTGGATAAATGAAAGTGTTGGTATAGACTTACCAAATAACTATACTTGCAATACTGTTATGTTCATATTTAATTTATTTGGAATCTCTTTGAAGTAGAGTAAGGATTGTTACTGAAAAAGATTTGCAATGTTATAATGCATTTGCCTACTTAGACTCACTGTCACAGAACTGGCAAGATTTTTGGGGGCTCCAAAATCACTGCAGATGGTGATTGCAGCCATGAAATTAAAAGACGTTTACTCCTTGGAAGGAAAGTTATGACCAACCTAGATAACATATTGAAAAGCAGAGACATTACTTTGCCAGCAAAGGTCCGTCTAGTCAAGGCTATAGTTCTTCCAGTGGTCATGTATGGATGTGAGAGTTGGACTGTGAAGAAGGCTGAACTCCGAAGAACTGATGCTTTTGAACTGTGGTGTTGGAGAAGACTCTTGAGAGTCCCTTGGACTACAAGGAGATCCAACCAGTCCATACTGGAGGAGATCAGCCCTGGGATTTCTTTGGAAGGAATGATGCTAAAGCTGAAACTCCAGCACTTTGGCCACCTCATGCGAAGAGTTGACTCATTGGAAAAAACTCTGATGCTGGGAGGGATTGGGGGCAGGAGGAAAAGGGAATGACAGAGGATGAGATGGCTGGATGGCATCACCTACTCGATGGACGTGAGTCTGAGTGAACTCCAGGAGTTGGTGACGGACAGGGAGGCCTGGCGTGCTGCGATTCATAGGGTCACAAAGAGTCGGACACGACTGAGCGACTGAACTCGACTGAACTCAACTGAACTGAACTGATTTGTCTTTTCTCATTAATTGTATAATTGTGATCTTCATTTAGATAAAGTAATGATACAGATCTTAGATTTTTTAAATGCCAAACCTAATGACATAATGCTAACAAAAGATACCAGTGTACTGATTCTTAAAGACAATGCTGAATACTGGGAAAACTGAATACAATAAGTATGACAAATGCTATTTCAAATGTTACTTATAAAGACTATTCAGTGAAATGGAAGATCAGTATAAGTCTAAGTAAAGAACAGAAAGAAAATTTCTAAAATTTTTATGTAATCTACAAAATAGCATACACAGTAATATTAACAGTAAAAACTAATACCTACTGTCTAGTATCTGTTTGTTATGCTCCAGTCACTTTAAAGCATTGGTAGATAAAAGTTCATGTATATTTGAGATAACTCCATGAACTAAATACTGTTTTACAAATTAAGATCTCAGGCTTAGGAAGAATAAAATGTGTCCAATGTCATCCCCAGTGACTGAGAGAGTAAAGAATCTGCTTGCTGTGCAGGGGACACAGGAGTTGCAGGTTTGATCCCTGGGTTGGGAACATCCCCTGAAGGAGGAAATGGCAACCCACAGCAGTATTCTTGCCTGGAAAATCCCATTGAGAGAGGAGCCTGATGAGCTACAGTCCATGGGGTCGCAAAGATTCAGACACGACCAAAATAACTAAACATTAAATCGACTGGTGAGTATTAGTATCAGGATCCCATCTCATGGTTCATGGTTTCACCTGTCACATCAGTGTTTTAAAATTGGTTTACCTGTAATCCATAATAAGAGGTTTGTTTATACCATTGCAAACTCAGCATGTGGACACACACATATAAACACACTCATAACTTTAAATAGATATGTAACTTCAAAGAATAACATATATTAATACTAATGCACTCCTTTTTTGCTTGTTTCCTAACAATTTGGTTCTGCAGCTTGATGAAGTAGACCCACCTTTTCCTGTCAGAGCAACAGGAAAACAAATTTCCTCTTTCCAGAAGTGGCTACAGGAACCAGCCAAATACTTTGGCCAATTATTGTCAGAAAAACATTTGACTATCGATTATGGAAAATTCACAGTTATTGTTTTACACAAAATGACTTGGTATTCTAATAGATAAAACTAAGTTGTGTTCACTTTAACTCGTTCACTTATCTGGAAGTCTATTTTCTGACTAATGTCCTAGTCAACTTATGTGGATAACACTGTTCAAAATCAAACATGTTATAGGAAGCAAGTTGCTTGAATGATAGAGGTCAGAAACAAATAGATCTGGCTCTTCATTCTGAGGCAACTGCTGACCCTGTTCTCAAGAACTCCTGCAGCATAACTCCCATAAAGGAAAATTGATGACAAAATTTGAGATGTTTATACTAAAATACTTGTCCCTGCATGTCTTGAATATTTGCTAATATTGCACTTAAGTGCAATGCATTATACATGGCCTTGGAGAAGTAATAATGAATATGATGAAGTCTGACCAGACTCATGTCTTGGTTGTTTACACTTGCCACATTTAAACCATACCCCTAGCAGCACCTAAAACTATTTACTTGAATGCCTAAAGCAGTTTTCAAAAATTAAACTTCCCCTCTTCTTTGCCTCCTCCCTCAAAATATCTAAAAGCTGTGTTTACTTCCAAATTTAAGTTAAGGACGATGCCATCCTGATACTTGAAACATAGTCCTTGGAATCACTATTGACTCAGAACCTCAGTTCAGTTCAGTTCAATTCAATTGCTCAGTCATGTCCAATTCTTTGTGACCCCATGGGCTGCAGCACGCTAGGCTTCCCCGTCCATCACCAACTTCTGGAGCCTACTCAAACTCGTTCATCGTGTCAGTGATGTGATCCAACCATCTCATCCTTTGTTGTTCCCTTCTCTTCCCACCTTCCATCCTTCCCAGCATCAGGGTCTTTTCCAATGAGTAGGTTCTTTGCATCACGTGGCCAAAGTATTGGAGTTTCAGCTTCAGCATTAGTCCTTCCAATTAATATTCAGGACTGATTTCCTTTAGGATTGACAGGTTGGATCTCCTTGCAGTCCAAGGGACTCTCAAGAGTCTTCTCCACCACCACAGCTCAAAAGCACCAATTCTTTGGCACTCAGCTTTCTTTATAGTCCAACTCTCACATCCATACATGACTACTGGAAAAATCATAGCTCTGACTAGATGGACATTTGTTGGTAAAGTAATATCTCTGCTTTTTAATACACTGTCTAGGTTGGTCATAACTTTTCTTCCAAGAAGCAAGCATCTTTTAATTTCATGGCTGCAGTCACCATCTGCAGTGATTTTGAAGCCTCCCAAACCTCTCATGGTTTCCATTGTTTCCCCATTTATTTACCATGAACTGATGGGAACAGATACCATGATCTTAGTTTTTTGAATGTTGAGTTTTAAGCCAACTTTTCACTCTCCTCTTTCACTTTCATTAAGAGGCTGATTAGTTCTTCTTCGCTTTCTGTCACAAGGGTAGTCTCATCTACAGTTATCTGAGGTTATTGATATTTTTCCTGGCAATCTTGATTCTAGCTTGTGCTTCATCCAGTCTGACATTTCACATGATGTACTCTGCATATAAGTTAAATAAGCAGAGTGACAATATACAGCCTTGACATACTTCTTTCCCAATTTGGAACCAGTCTGTTTTTCCATGTCCGTTCTAACTGTTGCTTCTTGATCTGCATACAGATTTCTCAAGAAGCAGATCAGGTGGTATGGTATTCCCATATCTTACCCACAATGTAATTCATCAGCAAATTGTGTGAGCTCTACATTCAGGATCTGTTCAGAATCACTTCTCTTTGCACTGCCACCGCCTGCTTGACCCTCATGAAAGCCACCATTATATCTCTCCTGGATCTCTCCATAAGTATCCTAACTGGACTTTTCTATTCTCACTTCTTACCCTACAGCAATCCACACTCAATACTGCTATCAGAGCAATCTGATTAAAATGTAAGTTGTACCATGACACTCCTCTGACAAAACCATCCAATGACAATCTATTTTCATTCAGAATCTTAGCCCAGATACTTCCATTGACCACAGGACCTTACATAACCTATATTCACTTTTACTTCTCTAACTTCACTTCCTATAATTCTTCTCTCACAATCCCCCATTCAACACCATTATTGTTCAGTTGCTCAATTATGTCTGGCTCTTTGGAACCCCATGCACTGCTCTAGACAAGGTTTCCCTATCCTTCACTATTTCCTGGAGTTTGTTCAAACTCGTGTCCACTAAGTGATGGACATAATGTCATCCAACAGTCTCATCCTCTGTCATCCACTTCTCATTCTGCCTTCAATCTTTCCCAGCATCAGGATCTTTTCCAGTGAGTCGATTCTTCACATCA
This sequence comes from Bison bison bison, assembly GCF_000754665.1. NCBI lineage: Eukaryota > Metazoa > Chordata > Mammalia > Artiodactyla > Bovidae > Bison > Bison bison. The sequence goes on along the minus strand of NW_011494954.1, from coordinate 3,310,439 downwards.
GGTGGCCAAAGTATTGGAGCTTCAGCTTCAGTGTCAGTCCTTCCAATGAATATTCAAGGTTGATTTCCTTTAGGATTGACTGGATTGATCTCCTTGCAGTACAGGGGACTTTTAAGGATTAATTACAAACAAACAGTTGACTTTCAATTCAATACATCTCACACCTGACCTTTTTATTAGAGTCCATATATTTCTTAAATTAGCTACCTTTAAACTAGAAATTAAGGGCTTTCCAGGTGGCACTAGAGGTAAAGAATACCCTTGCAAATGTAGGAGACACAAGGGACATGGGTTTGATCCCTGGGGCAGGGAAGATCCCCTGGAGAAGGCATTGCAACCCACTCCAGTGTTCTTACATGGAGCATCCAATAGACAGGATCCTGGTGGGCTATATTTCATAGAGTTGCAAAGAGTCAGGCATGACTGAAGCAACTTAGCATGCACCAACTAGGATTTACAATGTGCTTAATGAATATTAATGCATTGGTTCTTAAAGAGAGGCTGTTACTATCCTAACATAAATTTTAAAGCATTCATTTTTATAAATGAGTATAATTGGGAGAATATTAGTCATCCAGTGTTATAAGAGTGTTTTCAGGTATATTTTTGACTGGATTACTAATCCATGCAAATATTAGTTTGCACTCAGTTGAAAAAGCAATGTTAACATTTCTTGGCAAGAATATTTGATATGATTGTATGATGAAAAAAATTTAGAAACAGTGCAATAAAGTACTTAAATTTTCAAAAATAGAACACTGAAATAATTATCTCTAGAGCAAATATGTGCCACATCCAGGAGCTAATTATTGCACATTTCTTTCTGGAAGTCATCTATCATTTGTAGTGGTTAAGAGCCCTGGTTTGGCATTCAGAAACCCTGGGTTTGAATCTTGCTCTGAAAGTGAAAGTTGCTCAGTTGTGTCCCACTCTTTGTGACCCCATGGACTATACAGTCCATGAAATTCTCCAGGCCAGAATATTGGAGTGAGTAACCTTTCCCTTCTCCAGGTGATCTTCCCAAGCCAGGGATCAAACACAGGTCTCCTGCGTTGCAGGCAGATTCTTTACCTGCTGAGCCACAAGAGAACCCTGGACCTTGCTCTCGATACTGATGAATTCTGTGGCTTTGGTCAAATGAGTCTTGCTTTTATTTAGGAATTTAAAGACTGCATCAGTCTTGTGATTTTGCTATAACATTTAATGAGATAATGCACATCAAGAATAATTCCTGCATGTAGTAATTTTTAATAATGGCAGTGATTTATGATCATTATTTCATAATAGACCTTCAAATACTGACTATGAAATACTTCTAACTGTCCTACTGTAGACAGTTTAGTTCAGTTCAGTTCAGTTCAGTTCAGTCACTCAGTCGTGTCTGACTCTTTGCGACCCCATGAACCGAAGCATGCCAGGCCTTCCTGTCGATCACCAACTCCTGGAGTCCACCCAAACCTATGTCCATCGAGTCGGTGATGCCATCCAACCATCTCATTCTCTATCGTCCCCTTCTCCTCCTGCCCTCAATCTTTCCCAGCATCAGGGTCTTTTCACATGAGTCAGCTTTTCACATCAGGTGGCCAAAGTATTGGTTTCAGCTTCAACATCAGTCCCTCCAATGAATACCCAGGACTGATATCCTTTAGGATGGACTGGTTGGACCTCCTTGCAGTCCAAGGAACTCTCAAGAATCTTGTCCAACACCACAGTTTGAAAGCATCAATTCTTTGGTGCTCAGCCTTCTTTATAGTCCAACACTCACATCTGTACATGACCACTGGAAAAACCATAGCCTTGACTAGATGGACCTTTGTAGACTTGATTAATAAGTAAATATAAAAACCATACTTGATATAAAATATATCTTTCTGGAATGAAATAGAATTTGTCTTGAAGACTGTGTTTAGGATGAGAGCTGGATGAAATTACAATGCAGGCAAATTTGAACTCTATTCTAACTTCACTTCTACTTATGACATTCTTCTGGTTTGAAACCTTAATAGATACCCTGTCCAGTCATCTCCCAAACATCAAACATCTTCTCCCCATCCGACCCTACATTATTGCATCATGTAACAATAGTATCATGTAAGAATAGACAGAATGCACATTGTTATATTAGTTAATAATAAATGAGCTTCTGTATACATATTAAGCTTTTATATGAAGACCTAAGAGAGTGAATCAGGCTTCCCTGGTGGCTCAGATGGTAAATAATCCTCCTGCAATGCAGGAAACATGGGTTCAATCCCTGTGTTGGAAAGATCCCCTGGAGGAGGGCATGGCAACCCACTCCATAGGTATTCTTGCCTGGAGAATCCCCATGGACAGAGAAGCCTGGTGGGTACAGTCCATGGGTCACCAAAAGTTGGACATAACTGAGAGACTAAGACACAGCAAGAGAGCGAATCACCTAAGATGGAATTTTAGGACTAAATAGTCAGTACAGGATAAGTTCTTCAAGCTGCCTGCTCTGTCTCCCACTTTGTCTGTCTTTGTGCTGATGGTAAGATAAGAGAAGGGAATGGCTACCCATTCCAGTATTCTTGCCTAGAGAATTCCAGGGGTGGAGGAGCCTGGAGGGTTCCATGCGGTCACAAAGAGTTGGACACAACTGAACGACTAACACTTCTTTTTCACTTTCAAACTTCTTTGGAACTCTGCTGCCTACATATTCCTCCTCCCTGTTGCTGTCTAGTATCATTTCATGGAGGAGGTCCTAAAGCCATGACTGCTCAGAAGCCTGGAAGTACCTTGTCTGGCTAGATTCATCCTTCCAGATAGAGAGGGACAGAGCTAGTTTCTACTATGGGAGATCTTCTATGTTCTGCCACCCTCTAAATTCCAGATCACCTGCTTTAGGCAGCATTTTCTGGGGATTTCTCACAGACTGAAATCTGTTTATGTTTATGTTTCTCTGTTTATGTTTCTCCCCTGACATATTATACACAATTTATGACATAATGTCTACACTGTATTCAAATTGAATATCAACTGTCTTATCAATAAAGTGTGAGCTCCTGAGAGCTTGGTTTGTGACTTTCATATTTTTGTACTTCCAGAGTCTGACAGAGGACGTTCATCACTTCTAATGAAATGAGTGGGAAACTTAGAGATTGAATGTTTCTCCCTGACCAAAGTATGTTTCCATTCTGAAATTTTGTCATTTGTTAAAATGTATTATGTACATCTATCTGTAGAGATCTTTTTGGACAAAAATGGCCTTCAAATAGCTCTTCCTGAATAGATGTTAATAATAATAGATGATAATAATAATAATTATATAAAACCAAATAGAATTAAAATTAGAATTCTCTGTTGTTTAAGCATTTGGACTTTGAACTTAGTAGTTTTATTTATTTCAAAAATATTTGAGCAGAAATCATGGAAATTTTAACCAGTGTCTCAGGTGGTTGGAAGAATCAGTTTTTCCCACAAAATCAGTGAAGTGATTTAAAAAAATGTAGGTAGACAAATGAAGAGTGAAAAATGCAAGCAATTACTGACTAAATCAGCATTAAACTGCCTTCCTCTCTCTTACCAAAAGTATTCTGATAACTGTGTATTTTTTTCACTTTACTTTTGAAATGACATTTAATTTCAAAATATTAAAATAAGTAATGAAAGTGCTTACCAGTTGTGCAGTTATAATTTCAAATTTGCTAACTTCCTTTGTAATATATACTGTAGTTCAAATATTTCCTCTTAAATAACTATCTGGTTCATGATAAATTGCTGTGATAAAAGTGTTTCATCTGGTGGGAAGAAGTGACTATTCATTTTGCTAATGTACTTCACATCTGTCATTTTCACTCCCAAAATACTTAGTCACAGTAGAGAATATAAACCTTACCAAGTAGGTCTACAAAGTATGTTTTCATTTTAAAAATCACTATCTGTGATGTAATTTGGAATACTGAAATGATTAGATCAGTCTTATTTTTTCTTTTTCCTTTTTATCACAACTAAAGAATAAGCATGCTAACTATAGAAATGTCAGCTTTCATATTCCCTGATAAAATTACTTCCAGGATTTATTCTAAACTCAGTTTTTGAGGGTGAGGACTGATTCTTATGTGAGCATTTATACAGAGTTAAGTAATTGTTTGCAGTTGATAAGCACCAGCTATTTTCTACTGTTTAGGAGATGTGTGCATTTGCAGTAGGAAAAAAAAAAGCTGTCAGAGGAAATTTGGGTGGTACTGTTAATTCAATTAATTTAAAACTGAGTTATTATATAAAGGGAGGAAACAGATATCAACTGTTGAAAAAGGAATCTGCGGTACCTAGCAGAGTACTGTACAAATAAATAATATAATAAGTATTGAAATATTTTAGTGAGTAAATTTGAGAAATGGGTGACATAAAATAGGATCTTTGTTTTTCAGAAAAGAAAAATTTTCTTATCACAGTGAAAAAAATTTGGCAGGGAAAAGCCAAAAGAGAATACATTTGTCATTAAAAAAAAAAAAAAAACACATTTTCTTTAATTCTTTCTATTAAATGACACAGCCAAAAAGATCTAAATAAGATGTCACTTGAGTGAAATAGGAGTCAGAAAGCCATCTTAAATATTTTCAGTGAAGTGCATATTTGTGTACTTAATCTAGGAAATATTTAAATAAGCCAAGATGAAAGTATTTACATTTAGTTAAAGTTGACCATGACTAACTAAAGATATTTAAATATATGTATTAGAAATACACATGTAAGGGTAGTTTTGTTTTCAGCATCCCTCTGAAGAAATTCCTGTATATGTATAAATAAGTGTTATATAATCTGACAGTTTTGCAAGTGGGGTATTAATGCTTATATTATGAGTCATTTTAAGAAGTAAAAACAGTGACATATTTAATAATATCTGACAAAAATGTAGCCAAAAATTAAAGAACACTTTTTGAAGCAAAGTTTTACATAATATATTATCATTGATTATGAATAATACCCAAGAATATATTTAATTGTACTCTGAGTCATATCAATAAGGAGGCGGTAAAATATTATTCACTGCAACTTTATTTCATATTTTCAAAATCTTCTTTTGAATATGTTAATATATATGTATATGGGAGATACAAAAAAGGTAATGGACATATGGGTTTAATGATAAAATTTTGAAGGCAATTGATAGACTATAGACATCAGAACCTCGGAGGGCTTTGTGAAGAGACATCAGGAAGCCTTAAAACTTCCTGAAATTGTATGCAACTAAGTGTATGTGCTGACTTGTATGTTTCTAAAGAGAGTCTGCAGAACTGTCATGACATTATCATGGAAACAGTGACTTAATTTTACTTAAAAGCAGCCACATGTTATCAATTCCTTATGGATTTAGGCTGAAGAATATTTAAATGTATTGAAAACAAATATTTGGTATGTTTTAAGATGTCTGGATACATTTTTAATAAATTGGGTTTATTGCAAAAAATATGCCTTCATAGAATGATATAGGTTGCAAAAATACATAATTATGGCAATTGGCTGAAATGCGTCAAATAACAGGTGTGTGACAACTGATAGCTGAAATGATATTTAATAGAAATTCATGTGGTAGAATTTCATTTTTTCTTTTCCATTTAGTCATCAAAAATACCTGATAGTATAAAATGAAAACAGATGAAATGAATTTTCACAAATTTCATCTTCTCCGTGAGTTCTTAGGAAGTCCAGAAACTATTCCTGTGAGGATAACTGGAATCTGCAGAATCTGTACATTACTTCATTCTGCCACTGACACACTGCTCACAGTAATGGAATATGAGGCAACGGAAGGCAGTTTGTTTATTAGGGCTTCAGGGTTATTTTTTTCCTCACTTTTCCCTTCCTTTGCCCTCTGCTCTCATTTTCTTTCCCCTCTCTGCTCCTCCCCTTATTAATCAGTTCACTTCATGACTTAAAAAATTAAAATGCTCTCAAAAGCTATTATATGACATTTTATTTTCATAAACTTTGTAAAAAGTAAATCTTAAAATGTAATAAATGTCAGTCTATCTGTGTTAAAAGGCCATTTCTGTCAACTAAAACAAGGAATGGAATCTACCTAGAAAAAAAATTTAAAGTTGGACTAAAGATATATTTATTTTTTAGCAAATCAAAAATAGTTTCTCTTTAGTCTATCTGCTAATAACCTTTTGGCTTTTATATACTGCTGCTTACTGTCACTCTACTAAAAAAAGAAAAACTACAAGTTGTCATGAACCATCTACCAAATGAACTGACTGAAGGAAGTAAACAAGTTACACTGTGTCCTAATTTATCATATTTATTCTTCTACCTGAAATCCATTCTAATACATTATTTTCACCAGGAAGTCAGTACTAGAAATGAAAGAATATTTTTAGGAGGTAATATTCAAGTGTCTTTGACATATAAATGATACACAGGCTGTATCTCTGTATTTCAAATTTTATGAACCAGATCAAAACTGATAGCAAATTATTTAAAGCATAATCATTTCTTGAGGTTGCTTTTAGAGACCATGTAAATAAATATTTTAGAGAAATGACTGTGCTTGAATCGTAGAAATCTTAATATTAGGTATCTAAAAGCAATTGGTATTAATAGCTTATGTACATTTATATTTAGTGAATTAATTGGTTTTAAAATAAATGTGATTAAACTTGATTCTAATCAGCCCTAGAGGTTTTAAATATAATTTATTTACTCATACTGAAATCCAGAGAAAAATAAGTACTTTTAAACTTCATATTAACTGTGTATTTTTCAGTTTCTCATATACTGTTTGAAATGCAAGTACAGCTTACTAAGGTGAAATACCTAACACCTATAAACTTAAATTATCATTTTCCTCTACTATTTCCTAAAAATATTTGATGAAGTGTAAAAAATAGGGTTAGTTTTCTTGCTTTTACATTCTATAATATGTGTGGAATAGAACATTACAGTTTTCATATATTTTAATCTATGAAATTTTAATTAAAATATTTTTCACATATTTTAATCTTCCCTTAACCCATGGGAAGTTTAATTTTTAACAGAAATCAAAATGCTCTGTAATGAGTGATTTCGTTAAAATTTTTGAGATAATATTTCATAAGAATCCCAATATACTTTTGTTCTCTTGGAATGAAAAACATCTGAACTCTATCCCCAGTTGAATATTTTGTTTCCATCTGTAGCACATTAAACAATCTAATTTAGCCTTGGTTTGCAAAATGGGGATAGTTTTCCTGGTGGCTCAGAGGTTAAAGTGTCTGCCTGGAATGCGGGAGACCCGGGTTCGATCCCTGGGTCGGGAAGATCCCCTGAAGAAGGAAATGGCAACCTACTCCAGTATTCTTGCCTAGAGAACCCCATGGAGGGAGGAGCCTGGTAGGCTACAGTCCACGGGGTCACAAAGAAAGACACACGACTGAACTATTTCACTTTCACTTTTACTTTATGACAGGGAACCTTGGTGTGCTGCAGTTCATGGGGTGGCAAAGAGTCGGACACAACCCAGGGACTGAACAACAATGATAAGATAGTAGTGTCTGTTCCGGCTCCCTCATAGCATAATTTTGAAGGTTGGGATGAGGATCATCTGGGGTACAGATATGAAATAATGTTTGACCCCAAAAAGTACAATTTACCATAAGTATTCATATGCTGTTAGTGATCTATAAAACATTGTTGATTTCTGATTCTGACCATTAACATGGAACTGTATTCCTGGCTAGAAAATTGAGAACCTATAATCCAATCCATATATTTTACAGAACAAGAGAAGCCCAGTCCATGATTTGTGGAGTGACTAGATCTCAAAATTCCTGACCTATTTCAATACTACCGTTTTATTAAACACATCAACGTGTATATTATATTCATTATCCTATTATTGTCAAGAGATTTCCATTAAGGTTCGATTCTCTGATAAATAGAGACTTTTTATCTGGTTTATGCAGGCTTATTTAACTACCAGAAATACATTAAGTTTGAATGAAAATGAATCTGGCCACATTGGCCAAAAATATTAATCATCACCATCAGCATAGTAATCCACTATATTAACATAGAGTTTTATTTGACAGTGCACTTTACAAGTATAACTTTAGTCAATAGCATAAATAGTATAAGCATAAATAGTACATGGCAAAAAAGATAGAGGAAATTTCATTTCATTTTAGATAGTGTTAAAACTTTATCTAAAATCTTTCATCCAGCATAATGTTTTCTGATGTTGAATTTACTGATTTATATGATAAATTAACAGCTTTGTAGATTCCACATAAATGAATTTACATTGTTGTTTTGAAATTTTAGGACATTACTTAACAGAAACACTGTATTATAATTAAAACATTATTTAGTCCTGCCCAGAATCCAGTAGTGTCTTTTCTAGCTTAATCTCCCAGAAGCTGTTCTTAATTCTGAACCTATGCTCAGTTCTGGCATGCCATGTTGGACCCTTAAGTAAGGATTATGCATTGTTCCTAAAGAAAATGGCAGTATAGAAACAAAGATTCTGTCTGAAACCCATAGAGACTTAATTTTTGGAAAAACCTTGGGATTTGAATCTGTTTTTATTCTTTTATTAAATCAATAATATCTATCAAGTAGCCTGGATTGAGTTCTCAAATGTTGCTTTTGAATCATGTTTTATAAAGTGTTGACTTTACAGTAAGTGGAGTGGTATTAGGGAAACTCTACTGGTTCTTTTTGTGATTTATTAGGACAACTGAGAAAATCTGCTGCCCTTTTTCAGATACGTATTATTTGTGGTTTTCTGCTACCAAGAATCATTTTGGCTGTGTAATAAGAGATATACAATTGTTCTTCTGTATCCATGGGGAGAAGGCAAACAAATGACAGGTATGACACTAAATAAATATTCACAGCATTTGAGTCATAAATTATTTATTTTTGAGTAGCAATTGAGTTATGTTGTCAAAAGAAGTGTCATTCTGCAATGATGAATTGTTAATCTTTGATTCTCTTCTAAATCCCTTCCTTTTCAACCTGAATTTTAACTTAAAGAGATTTTAAAATGTGAATAAAAATGTGTTCAAATTTCTTATCAGGGGACTATGTTTCACACAATTTTCTGAGGTAAGTTGTTATTAGAGTTTGAAATATTAGTGGAAAATAATTTTCTCTTTTCTATTGCATAAAGAAGTCAAAATATTACTTGTTATAACAAAATCCCACCAGTATAACCAATAACATTATATTATATTTAATTGTTTTGCTCTCCTCCTGTGAATAAGTCTTGGGGTTATGGATAAAATAATTGCTTAATTAACTCTTCAAAAAATAAAACCAAAATCAACTATCTTCTTTATAAAACATCTCTTTATGATTTTTAACATGAGTTTGATCACTACTATAATTATTTCATAAAATATCTTTGAGATATTAGACACTTTTACAACTGGATATAATAACTTCATGAGAAATTACCCCATGTATATCCATGAAGGAACCAGATACATGTATAATAATAACTAAGTAGTTTTCTTTAGTCAAGTTTCACAGCGTGTACAGTAAAAACAAAATATATTTTGATCATTTGTCTAGGTTATAGACTGTAATTTTGTTTTGTTTCTTTTTATAAAACAGCTTACTTGCAGCTATTAAAGGATAGGAGAGAACACATTTTTAGAAGCATGTACATTGTACTAATAGGTATTCTTTATTAAAAGACACTGCTTTTACTCAAAGTTTCAGTACTTTCCAAGAAATAACACAATATATTTTTGTAGAGATGAAATAGAGACTCTGAGTGAGCAAGAAGATGCTGCATATGGTGGTGTCTGAAATGGAAAATCTTGTAGGGAGATGTTGTTAAAAAGGAGCCACAGCTTACATTTAAAAGTCTTTTCAGACACAGCTGAGAAAATTCTCAGAAATATCTCATTTTTACAGTTCTGAGAAAGTGTCGTTACTAGTTCTTAGGGAGAAGCTATCATCTTAATTCCACTTGGAATTAAACTTGTCAAACTACTCTTGTAGAACAGACACACACACAATTTCAAAAACTTTAAATGCTGATTATCATCAAAAGTTGTTAGGAAAAAGACTTTGTTGGGTTACACAAAAAACTCATGCTCTTTTCTTAGGAATACAGTCTAGAAAGATATAAACAATCAGGATTTTAAAACATTTTGAGAAACAGCAAAGATGAATTTTATTAATTTTTTAAAGTTTATAGTAAGAACAAGGGACAGGTGGTATAATTTACTATATAATTATAATAATGTATGTTTATAAATTCTATTATGGTTTTCATGCTTTTTTTCCTAATCTGGGATCTCATAACAATGTTGTAAAATGGAAAACTTTTTTTTTTTTTTTGGCTTGTTTCAGAAGAACAAGCTATGTTCAAAACTTAGCCCGAGTTAAACTAAAATATAAACCCAGATCAGAGCTTGGCACGTTTACTTATTTTGTTGTTGTTGTTATAGTACGCTCATTCACACACATGATTCTGTTCCTTTTCAGGAAGAATGAACCTGTGGAGTGGCCCCAGGTCCAGCCAGCCCCCTGTTCACTGAAAAAAAAAAAAAAGCACTTGATCTCAGGCCCCTTGTCTGTAAAAGAGAGGGTTGAATTTCACATTCTTCTTTAGCTACTCCCTATCCTACCCCCTAAGATGTGAAAATGATTTTTAAACTGAAAGGCAAGCAACATATATAACCAAGGGGTATTACACATAGAACACAGAAGACTAAGATAAAGGGCTGTCTGTATGTTACAGTCTTTGAAGACTCACATTGCCTACAAATAAAAAATAATGGAGGTGTAAAATCATGACTGCTGCTTTGAGCTCTCTTGGAGAATAAGAGTTGCAAAATTTGAGGACAGGTGTTTTCATGGTCAGAAAGAAATTTAGAGAACTCTGAAGTCAGTTGATTCTGAAAAATAGTGTTGGGAAGAAAATATTTAGGGAACATTTAGACAAAAAGGCAGTGATAATGGGCCAGAAGAGATCCTTTCCCAGTAAGGCATGTTAACTTTTGTATTATAGTACTACACTGGTATTAATTTACATGTGTATGTCACCATAGAATGAGTTCTTGGTACTTTTGTGGTCAAGATAAAGAAATCAATGCAGACTTAGACCAAAATCAGGTTAGATGGATTTTTAGGAAAATAAACAACCTGAAAGAATTTGAGTGATAGTTCAAATTAGCCTGGCAAGTGGTCTCTAAGGATTGGCCATATGCTGCTATGAGTAACCATTTTTTTAGTGTATATTTTTATCTATTACTTAGAGATCTGCTTTAATAGTGCCATATGTCTTTCAAAAACTCATACTTCTGTTCAACTTTTTGTTTAATGAAGAAATAAAATACTAAAATGTTGATCTATGTGTTCTAACATTCTAATCATTAGTTTTTGCTATTAAATCAGTATATTCTCTTTAAAACAACCAATAAATTGTGCAACCTACATCCTTGCCTCCAAAATGGATCTGTGTCAGAACACGAAGTTAGAACTGAGAGGCCTTTGATTAATGTCACTAAATGTTTCTAGTATAAATGTATTGTCACTATTTGTTGTTGTTAATTGTTAAGTCATGTCCAACTCTTTATGACCTCATGGACTGTAGAATGCTAAGTTCCTCTGTCTTTCAGTATCTGCCAGAGTTCACTCAAATTCATGTTCATAGAGCCAGTGATGCTATCAAACTGTCTTATCCTCTGCTGCCCCTTTCTCCTTTTGCCTTCAGTCCGTCCCAGCATTCGAGTCTTTTCCAATGAGTAGGCTTTTCTCAACAGGTGGCCAAAGTATTAGAGCTTCAACTTCAGCAACGGTTCTTCCAATGAACATTCAGGGTTGATTTCCTTTAGGATTGACTGGTTTGATCTCCTTGGACTGTAAGGAGATTGTCCCTAACCATGAATTTAATTTGGTAGTAAATTTACTGTCCTCATTCCCCAAACAAAATATTCCATTTATTTAAGTATAATTTCCTTTTTCTTCTCACAAAATATATATATTTTTAAATTTTTTCCAATTAATAATGGCATTTTTTTTATTGTGTATTGTGTGCAAGGCTGAAGCTCCAATACTTTGACCACCTCGTGTGAAGAGCCGTCTCATTGGAAAAGACCCCTAATGATGAAAGATTGAAGGCAAAAGGAGAAGGGAGCACCAGAAAATGGGATGGTTAGATAACATCATCGGCACAATGCATGTGGGTTTGAGCAAATTCCAGGAGATAATGGAAGACAGAAGAGCTTGGTGTGCTGCAGTCCATGGTATCACAAAAATTTGGACAAAACTTAACGACTGAACAACAATGATGTTACTTTGTTTTAGCGATTTTTCCAAATGAAATTGTATTTTGCATATTTGAATTATTAAAGACTTAAAAATTGGGACATAAACTTCCAATAGAGAAGCGGTATGTATAGACAACTTGTAATGTTTCTGTAGAGTAATATAAGATGGCAGGATGCATCCAAAAAAAGTTTTCCACCAGGCCAAGAGTTTCACTTTTGCAATACGATATACATGGCATTGGAAACTATTTTTCACAAAGATAGCATATATTCTTTTAAGGATATTGCTATGAATGTTTTACTGACTTATGGGGAATAGTCAGTAGCTACATTAAAATTGATAAGCTGACATAAATGTACCATATTCTATGTTATTTGCTATAACATTGAATCTAAATTTGCTGTAACATTGAATGTAAATAACAGTAACTGATAGTAAAGCATACAATTAAAATATTTTTAATTTATTCATAAGTTTAACAAATATTTTAGTTGCAATAGATAACAACTAAGAAACTAATTAGAAAAGTAAAATGTGAAGTTTACTGGTCTAGCAATACTTGTGCAACTCAGTGATTTAAATTTAGCATCAATTTTGCCACTGTTGATTTACCTTGAATCCTTAACTAAAGTATATGTTGTTTCTGAAACATTCTTAACATATAAAATTATAAAAACACATAGTCAGTATTATTAAATTTTAGATTAGAGTGGATTTCTTACATACTCTATTTTACATAGTAGCAACTTTTTTTCAAAGGAGAAATTGGTAACCATCTGCTATTTCAATATCAGGGTCTACCAACAGTACAATACCTCAATATTAGCCTAGCTTATATTACCATATCTTTTGCTGTATGAGCTTCTATTTTTAGTGGCTGATCAAAATTAATGTGGTTCTTCTACCCAATGGCATTTATTTTGGTTATAAGATTAGAAATGTAAATTTGCAATAAAAAAAGAAAATAAGCTGGTTTTAATGAATATTTTACACATGACTAATTAACAGAATCCCCTACAGGAATTTGGAAGTAATAAGGAATTGACTGCAAATAAATTAAAAATTAATAAAGGAGTCTCCAAACAACTTTGTTTATGAACATTTAACAGTTTCTTTCTTAGTTATGAATATTTCAAGCTGTTTTGTTATTCAGCATGTATTCTTGTAGAGTTTATAATTTTAGAGGTGATTATACAAAAAGGGAGTAACACACAAAACAAAATGTCTTAAAATGATGAAAACCCACCTTGGGGAAACTGGCTAATGTAAAAATAATGACTTAATATTCATGGTTTTTGTCTAACAATACCTGCAAAATAGAGTCTGAATCCATTGAAGGATCAAGACCCTTAAAAGGAGCTAAAGAAAACCCAGCAGCTTGATTTCCATGAACAATAAAAATGCTTTCAGAGAAGAAATTTTTGAGTTGAAGATAATGCTGCTCTTTGCCAAATGTTTTGAAAATTCGTTTAAATGATATAGATTCATTCTTGCATGTAAATTGGTGAGAACATCTTCCCAAAAGGAATATTATCACGGCATCTTTTTTCAAGTATATTTAATCTTAATTTATTCAGGCAACTGAATATTTATGGGCACTTTCCTTCAGTGTTTGCAAACTAAAGACATAAGTTGAAGAACTTTAGCTGAAATGTGTCAAGAACCAAATTTTTAAGCAACTTTAATTTTTTCCCCTAATTAAAATGGAATAAACAAATAGATTGAGTGACAATGATTCCTTTTATTTATCTCCTCTCTGTTTCCACTTCAGTTGGAAACTTCAGTAACTTCAGTTGTGATTGGGACATAAATGATGAAATATGTTTGGGAAATATGTTACATAAAAGTTTTTTACATACAACATTTGAATACATATGAAGAACAAATTTGTTTCATATGAACAGAAAACATTTATAATAAATAAATTGACACAAATAATAATAGATTTTATTATTTAGTAAAAAGAAGAGGTTGTAAAGTTACTCAAGTATAGGTCATAAATACCTTGCAATATTAGATCTCTTATCTGCAGATATACCAGAAATATTTTATAGTGAAATAATAGACATATAAGAGTGTTATAGTTTTGAAGCATTTCAAAAGAAAAAAATGTCAGATTCCCAAATTTAGGTTTATTGATATTCCATTTTTCTCCCAAATTGGAAACACAGTAATAATAATAAACAAACCTTATTAAAACACTACAAACTTTTCAATAGGAAAGAAGTTTTCCATGTCACCTACAAATTTTACTGCTCAGTTGTTCAGTGTGTCCTACTTTTTGCGACCCCATGGACTGTAACCTGCCAGGCTCCCCTGACCATGGGATTCCTTGGCAAGAATACTGGATTTCCTCCTCCAGCCAAATTCTAGTGAAAGTGAAGTGAAATGAAGTTACTCAGTCGTGTCCAATTCTGTGCGACCCCATAAATGGCAGCCCATCAGGCTCCTCCGTCCCTGGGATTCTCCAGGCAAGAACACTGGAGTGGGTTGCCATTTCCTTTTCCAATGCATGAAAGTGAAAAGTGAAAGTGAAGTCGCTCAGTCGTGTCTGACTCTTAGCGACCCCATGGACTGCGGCCCACCAGGCTCCTCCGTCCATGGGATTTTCCAGGCAAGAGTACTGGAGTGGGTTGCCATTGCCTTCTCCCGCCAAATTCTAGAATAAAACTTAATTATAAATGTTCTGATGTAAAGTGTTCTCATTACTATCCGTCCTTCTGTAAATCTACCTACAAGATAAGCTTTTCACTTTAAAGGAAAAAAAAAAAATCCATTACTTGGTATTGGTGATCAAGATCAGAATCACTAATGACTTGTGTATTTCTTACTGTAGTTTGGGTGTTCAACTGTAGAATGCTTTTTTTTTTTTTTTTTGGAAAGAAAAAAAAGCAGAAAGAGTTAAGTCAGCATGCTATTGTGCTTCAGATAGATTGCATTTTGTTAGAAAAGGAGGAAATATAAATGTTGAAGGAAAAGAGAAAACCAAGAGAAACAAAACAGTGATATGAGACAGGGAGGGAAGGAGGAAAGGCCTCTGGCCTTCATCCAATAGTACTTAGGTATTATATGTGTCATGGCCAGAGTTCTTTGTAAATACATTTCTTTCTTTTTTTTTTTAAATTTTATTTTATTTTAAAACTTTACATAATTGTATTAGTTTTGCCAAATATCAAAATGAATCCGCCACAGGTATACATGTGAACACATGTAAATACATTTCTTAAAAATACATAATTTGCTTAGCTTTCCTTTAGCCAAAACAAAATACATCAGAAAGAGACACTGATCTCTCAGTTCAGTTCAGCTGCTTAGTCATGTCCAACTCTTTGCAACCCCACGGACTGCGGCATGCCAGACTTCCCTGTCCGTCACAAATTCCTGGAGCTTGCTCAAACTTATGTTCATCGTGTCAGTGATGCAATCCAACTATCTCATCCTCTGTTATCCACTTCTCCGCCTGCCTTCAATCTTTCCCAACATCATGGTCTTTCTAATGTGTCTGTTCTTTGCATCAGGTGGCCAGAGTATTGGAGTTTCAGCTTCAGCATCGATCCTTCCAATGAATATTCAGGACTGACTTCCTTTAGGACTGACTGGTTTGATCTTCTTGCAGTCCAAGGGACTGTCAAGAGTATTCTCCAACACCACAGTTCAAAAGCACCAATTATTCAGTGCTCAGCTTTCTTTATATCCTGACTCTCACATCCATACTAGACTATTGGAAAAACCATAGTTTTACTAGACCGACATTTGTCGGCAAAGTAATCTCTCTGTTTTTTAATATGCTGTCTAGATATGCTATAGCTTTTCATCCAAGGAGCAAGCTTCTTTTAATTTCGTGACTGCAGTTACCATCTGCAGTGATTCTGGAGCCCAAGAAAGCAACATATGTCACTGTTTCCATTGTCTCTCCATCTATTTGCCATGGAGTGGTGGGACTGGATGCCATTATCGTCGTTTTACGAATGTTGAGTTTAACCCAGCTTTTTCACTCTCCTCTTTCATTTTCATCAAGAGGCTCTTTAGTTCCTCTTCACTTTCTGCCATAAAGGTGGTGTCATCTGCATATCTGAGGTTATTGATATTTCTCCTGGCAATCTTGATTCCAGCTTGTATTTCTTCCGGCCCAGTGTTTCTCACGATGTACTCTGCATATAAGTTACATAAGCAGGGTGACAATATACAGCCTTGACGTACTCCTTTTCCTATTTGGAACCAGTCTGTTGTTCCATGTCCAGTTCTAACTGTTGCTTCCTGACTTGCATACAGATTTCTCAGGAGGCATGTCAGGTGGTCTGGTATTCCCATCTCTTTCAGAATTTTCCACAGTTGTGATCCACACAGTCAAAGGCTTTGGCATAGTCAATAAAGCAGAAGTAGATATTTTTCTGGAACTCTCTTGCTTTTTCAATGATCCAGTGGATGTTGGCAATTTGATCTCTGGTTCCTCTGCCTTTTCTAAAATCAGCTTAAACATCTGGAAGTTCATGGTTTATGTAATGATGACTGGCTTGGATAATTTTGAGCATTACTTTGCTAGCCTGTGAGATGAATGCAATTTTGCAGTAGTCTGAGCCTTCTTTGGCATTGCCTGTCTTTGGGATTGGAATGAAAACTGGCCTTTTCCAGTCCCGTGGCCACTGTTGAGTTTTCCAAATTTGCTGGCATACTGAGTGCAGCACTTTCACAGCATCATCTTTTAGGATTTGAAATAGCTCAACTGGAATTCCATCACCTAAACTAGCTTTGTTCATAGTGATGCTTTCTAAGGCCCACTTGACTTCACATTCCAGGATGTCTGGCTCTAAGTGAGTGGTCACACCAGCATGATTATCTGGGTCATGAGGACCTTTTTTGCATAGTACTTCTGTGTATTCTTGCCACCTCTTCTTAATCTTTCCTTTTCTCCTTGGCCTTTAGTTTCTCTTCTTTTCTCAGCTATTTGTAAGGCCTCCTCCAACAGTCATTTTGCCTTTTTGCATTTCTTTTTCTTGGGGATGGTTTTGATCACTGTCTCCTGTACAATGTCTCTCTCTAGTGATCGTCTATTCACGCCCCTTCTGCTCCCTTCCTCTTCTTACCTCCCCCTCCTCTCCCTCCTCAGGTTCCTCCTTCCCTCTTCCTTCTCCTTTTTCTTCTTCTCTCTGTCATTCCTTCTCTTGCCCTCTTTGCCTCATTTCCTCACTCTCCTTATCTTTCTTCTTGCATGTTCCTTAACTCAGAGAAGTATAATTTATAAATAAAACTATAGGAAAATGTTATATTTTGGACTATAAGTACATGATTATAGGTCCTGTATTCTTAGTAATACCACTATGGGTTGCTTTTGTCTAAACCTTCAACAAAATAACCAAGACATTTCACTTTACTTTTCATATTCTCATAGGCAAAACAAATTTTTGACTTTATCAGAATATCAGCAACCCATGGATAAAATTTATATCAGCACTAAATAAAATTTGCTTCAAGGATCTAAATGGTTGCAATTAAATGATTAAGTAACAATACTACAGTTGAGTTCGGATACTCATTTTGATCTCAAAAATAGTAATATAAGAATGTATCTACCTACCCACTTTTTATTAGTTCTACTGCCAGGCATTCCTATTTTGTTATTTACAGATAAGATTTGAACATTGAGAGAAATTTATCCTTTATTAATAGATGCATAATGTAATCTAAAATAAAACACTTAAAACTCTGAAATTGCAAGTTTGTCATTGCTATCACTGTCATGTTATGCCTTCTTTGAAAATTCATACAGATAAGTTATAAAGTATATAGAACATGTGAGGTTACAATCGTTTGCCTTGACTTCCAAGCAAATAACAAATACATGCATTCAATTAAAGCTACGTTTGTTTAAAAAGTTAAAGACAATTTCTGATTCTAGTATGATCCAAAGTCTATAAAATACTTGATGGATGTAAACTCCTCATTCTATTAACTATTTCAGGGAGTTAATGTCACAGCTGGCAAGCTGTTTCTTCCTAAGAATTTAAATTATATCTTTGTGCCCTGAAAGAATTAATGATCCTTTATAGTTACCAATATATTAGGCACCCTAGCTAAATAATTGTCGAAACATAGTCTCAAGAGTCAGGAAATTCAGAATGTAGTTTTAATACCATTTCTAATGGAAATCTGTCATACTGAATAATTCAGTTAAGAGAAAGTATCCTATTTCTTCAGTCCCCTCACTGGAAAAGCAATTGCTTTGATATTTTAAAATAATATCCTTTAATAATTATTGTATAATAATGAGAATAAGAAAAGAACTGCAACAGTTTTTTATGATTTTTGTTTAAAGGTGCTACTGAAGAATTCCCTGTGAACCAGTGGAAAATGTTCTGTCTTTAATATTTGGAAATTTCTGTTCTAGAGGTGAAAGTTAGGTAAACAACTTTGACTGCTTATACTTGTCTCAAATGGACTGAAAAAAAAAATCGAACAATTAATTTTTTCCCATGCTTCCAGCAATATCAAAGGCCAAGGAATATTAAAATAGCTATTTTTCAGCAATCTATTTATGCTTATTTTTGAAACTTATGATTGGTTCTCTTTGGGCAGAAATTTTCCCATTCTGCCTACGTGTGCATGCTCAGTCACTAAGTCATGTCTCACTCTTTGAGACCACAGGGACTCCTCTGTCCCATGGGATTTTTCAGGCAAGAATACTGGAAGGGAGTTGTCTTTTCCTTTTCCAGGGGATCTTCCCTACACAGGGAGAGAACCCTCATCTCTGTCTCTTGCATTGGCAGGCAGATTCTTTACCACTGAGCCACACGGGAAGACCTATAGAAATTTATATTTTGGTATGTGTGTGTGTTAGTCACTCAGTTGTGTCCGATTCTTTGTGACCCTATGGACTGTAGCCTGCTGGGCTCCTGTGTCTATGGGATTCTCCAGGTAAGAATACTGGAGTGGGTTGTCATTCCCATCTCCAGGGGATCTTCATGATCCAGGGATCAAACCCATGTCTCCTGCTTATATTCTGGAAGGGCTACTAAATTACCAAGCTATACTTTTGAAACATAGAGTCTTTAAAAAAAAATACTACTTGAATACCTTGCAACTAAGCTATTTATGTGCATATTATATATAATATGTGTTTATATGCTTAACTCATTTTAAAGATAAAGAAGTAGCTACTCTTCTTAATTTACATATAACAGATCGTCATTATAAAGTCAATGGTAAAAATAATCTATCATTCATCTATAGTATTAGAGAATTTGAATTAAAAGATTTCTTAGTCTCTGAAACATTTATGTATGTGATAACTGGTGGAGTTTTTAGCATGTTGAGTTTGATCAGAATATGTTGAGCCCTACATTTTTGTTATTGGTGGGGATTGGGAGTGGGAAGAAGAGGATGGCCAGGGGATAGGAAATATTCACCTTACAGAAAAGAAAGTGTTGGACTTCAAGTATGAAAGAAAATTCTCTGATTCCACATGGTGACTTTTCAGAACAAGAATTTGAGTAATCATTAACACAATTAACTGCAAATAGTGAAGACATTTTCTGTGAGAATTTAAAACAGAAGTATTTGTTTTATAAGTTTGGTCTATATAAGACAAAGCTGCTAATTAATTGAACTTCAATTAAACCAATATTTTACTGAGGAGATATTTGTAAAACATATTCTCTATAATTATGAGACTAAGACTCAAGTGGTGCAATGGGGATTGGGTTTGAGAAAGAGCTGTGCAAATAATGATATGACTGAAAATAATAAATGGAATAAAAGAGTGGGTATATCTTTAAAGAAATATTGCTTAGTTGGGGTAAGTAGGCCACAGATCAGAGGCTGATGAGTTTAGCTCACTATTTCTTTCTACCAGCTTGCACATTATATACTATTAATCATTCTTCTAGTTATGAATTGACAATGTGTTTCTTTCAATACAAACAGGTAGAAGGTATTTGACTTATTTCCTTTTTCAGTACAGAGCCAACTATGTTATTCCCCATTTGAAAGTGGCCTCCATACCAAGAATTTTATTTTTAAAAATATATCATATTTATGTTCATTTATGAGTACAAACAAATAAATAGCTAAAATCTAAAAAAGAAGGCCAATATCTGAAATTCAAAAATCACATGAAAATCCAGATGGGGTCTAGAAATCCATATAGAAGTGAAATTCTATGGCTACTGCTTTGTTAATGAGTGATACATCAGATTTAAGCTATTACACTTGACACTATATTCCTAGTAAACTGAAGCTATAGTCTTTAGATCCAAAGACACATACATCCAGAGAAAAAGAAACGCTGGGTACTGGAAAGAATATTCAATTTGATGACAAGAAATGGAGATCTGCTGATGTGGAAAAGATGGCAAATTGCTGCTTACAAAGTTTATGTATTACATTAGATAATATTATCTTATTGAAATTTGAGGGCGATAAAGCAAAATATAATCATCAAATATATCTAGATTTTAAAGTAAGCCATTGCATATTTTTCTTTCACATTTTCAAAAATCTGTTGAAATATTCAATCTTGTAATCATCCATTTACCACAATTATTAGTCAGTGTTTAAAATAAATGTTCTTTGCAAATTTAAACATTATATATTATTGCTTTGCTTTTAGTATGAAAATTTACCCCTTTTCCATTTCCTGAAATAAAGCTGTTAAATACCCTTTACCCAGTGATTTATAAATTCAATTTGTTTTTAAATAAAAGTACAGTGGTGCAATGTTACAAATTAGTATCACTAAAGCTTTTAATTAAAGTTAAAATATGTATGTCACTGTTAAGGAAATTAAAATTTTCAGAGCTTTAATAAGAAAAGCTATTTTTAAGGGGTCCTGAAGCAATTGTGCTTTTGAAGATAAGTCCTAAAACAGCTCAGTCTGGCATTTTGTTTTTATTCTATTTAATCTTTGCATCTTGCTTTCATAGATATTTTCTCCATGTGTGTATGTGTGTGTGCAAGAAAGCACCAAGAATGTATGTGCCTGGAAGGGAGAACTTTTTGCAAAACTTAGGAAGCAAACAAGGTTTCAGTTGAAAATGTGGAGAGTTGCCCCAGAAACTTTGGCAGTGATTCTAAAAAAGCTATGAATTTTTAAAAAGAATCTTAAGGGATTTTGTGCATTAAACTGTAGTATAAAAGGAATGATTTTGTATGGACTCATCAGGGGTGCAGGGTAACCGGCAGTATTAATAGGGACTCTGTGCTACAAGAACCCGCAGGTAG
This sequence comes from Bison bison bison, assembly GCF_000754665.1. Classification (NCBI taxonomy): domain Eukaryota; kingdom Metazoa; phylum Chordata; class Mammalia; order Artiodactyla; family Bovidae; genus Bison; species Bison bison. The sequence continues at coordinate 3,288,992 of NW_011494954.1, read as the reverse complement.
TGGATGAACAGCTGGGGAACAGTTTGACTCACAGATGCTTCCATGTTGGTAGAAGGCCTGTGGTGAAATTCATGGATGTTTTACAAATAACAAATCCACTGCCATTCCAGCTGTGCATTCTCAAGCTGCAGGTAATAGTGGAGGATCTTTATGCCAAGTGCCCCCAGAACAAAAACAGAATTGCTTGTATAACACAAAGCCCTTACTGGATAATAACTCTTCCTCAAGAGTCAGATCATTCATCTGTCAATACTGAAAGCCAAGGTTCTTATTTAACATCACAGTGAACCGGCAAAGTACATGGGAAGCAAATAGGAACCTTGCTTTCACTTAAATTTCTGCTTTACCTTCCATATTTATCAGGTCTGCTTCCTGAATATTTAAATATGCAGAGATCTCCAGTCATCTCTAGCCTCATCCCTTGGCAATTTGTTAAGGCTTAGGGTCTCAGTATAGATTTTCTTCACTGAATAAAGCCTTGTGGAAATGTGGACTCTGCCAGTTAAGTGAGTCCAGCAAGAAATAACCAGGCAGTATGAAAACCATTATGATGTTAAGGTTCTGGCGGCAACTCTGAATTATTCATCACTCTTCCTTCCTCTACCCAGCCAACATATGGTGCTGTCTGGGTGTTACTTTTATTGAAAACTGGAAAATTCTACTAAAATACAAGGTTTGCTTTGGTGTTTTTCATCTTTTTCAAATATTTATATTAATTTTAAAAAATATGCTCAGTTCTTCATCAAAAATATAAGATATCTCATTGCTGCTTATCATTAAGAAATTTCTGATGATTTGTTTTTTTGTTATGAATGCAAAAAAGGAGGTGTTGGACCTCTGAACCAGTTGGGTTGAGTCAGTGACTTGTCAACAAAATTCTGCAAAATAGTGTTAATTTTTAAAGACTGTAAATCTTGCTAAAGTTTGTATTTATTCTCATAAAGGATATTAAAATTTTATAAAAATTGTAAAAGTGATGATGGTTTTTAAATGTCATGAAAAATCTTAAAAACATGTCCTATTGTTTCCTTCAATTGTACTTGCAAAAAAATTATTTTGTTTAAACCATTTGTTACTTAGTTTTACCCATGTACTCACAGGTGTATTAATCAATGAATGCTATTACTTGTATCCAGGAAGGCAATTCAATCATTTGAGGGTGATTTATTTTACTTGGGGTTAATTTGTAGGCAGCTCTAGAGCTATGTGGCTTTAAGAAGTTACTGAAGGTGACAAAATGAAAATTAACAGCTTTAGTCCTGTATTACTATATTACAAGGCTGAAATTGAAGAAGGTAGAAATAAGAAGCCACGGCAATCCCAAAGATGGACTTGGCTTGAAGCATGTCAGTGTGCTTTGGGTTTTAACGTCACCACTGGCGGCTACTTTTATGCAAGAAGATCACAAGAAGCTTGTGAACTTAAAACATATGGGTAAAATGAGTTTCCTGGAAGCAATTGTTTACAATTGGCCATGTCGGGCAAGTAATTATGCATTAGCGTTTAAAAGTGCAAGCACTTTGCTGATTCTAAGATTATATATAATTTGTGTCTTACTGTTACTTGTAATTATTCCCATTTTACAGTTGAAGACATTGTGGTCCAGAAGAGTTAAGTGGCTACCAAGTGATGAGGTGAGTCAGTTCTAGTCAATTCACAGAGGGAGACCAATTTAAGTTAGTTTTTCCTTCCTAGACATAGAAAGATTAATGTGTGGCCTTTGCAGTGATCCAAGCTAGAACTAACTAATGGGAACTTGAGCAAAGAGTGTGTTGCAGAAAATAATAGACAGCACAGAGGTGAAAATCAAGGCATTGGTGACTGACTGGTTGAAAGAGTGAAATGAAAATGACTCTGACATTTCAAGTCATTAGCTATGATAATAACAATATAGGGAACAGTTTCTTAAATTAACTCTTTACTTAGAGATAAATTTAAATTTACAGAGGAGTTGCAAACTTACCAGAAAGAGTTTCTGTATTCCCTTTACTTAACTTTCCTTAATTAACATCTATCAAAATCAAGAGATTTACATTATTCCAAACTACTTTCTAAACTATAAAAGCCATTCACAAATGTACATAAGTGATAATCAATTTTCCTTATTTGAATAAATGGGTCTCTATTACCGTTTCATTGTTTTTGTTTGCATTTCAACAAAACACTAAAGATTGCTTAACAGACTCTAGACATAAATCATCAGTTTGCTATTGATTGATTCTTACTGAGGAAAACTCTATTTTTAAAACGCAAAGTTGTTATGGTGAGGATATTAATGTGACTCATTTTTTGATCTTGTACTCTGATGTACTTCAGCTAATTACATTTGATTGCACATCAACAAAGTTGGGTACTGTGATGACTTTAGCTCAACTCATCACCATTTTCAAAAGAGTTTGATAGTTATTTCAAAGGATTTATTTTGGCCTTCTGCTTCTGGCCCGAAATAAATAGATGGAGTAACAGTGACGAGGTTTACCTTTATGCCTGAAAGGCACAAAAAAATGGACAAATATATGAAACATTGGTTTCCAAGACACTATGTTTCATGAGGAGAGGTATTGCTCCATCCCAGATTCCTGCCCATGGAAGTCAATTCCAGTACTGGCAGGCGCAGCAAGGAGCTGATTGTCTGTTATCTGTCTAGCAGATGCGTGTGCTATACCCATTCCCTCACCAGGATAGTGTCATTGGGGTCTTGGGGCTACCTAGCCTCAATGCCATACCCAGAAGCAAAGAGACTAAAGAGACAGTGCAATTATGGCTGATCACTAGAATTCACATCACCTTCCTCCATGGTAGTGGGGAGATGACCTTCTACCCTACCTTATGTCAATAAAATAAAACAACACAGCACAAGCAAATGCTAGTATGTATTTCACTTCCTTCCCACCCTCAGTGTCTCTGAAACCCAGTGGAGAGCTGAAATCTCTTGTTTTCATATTCACCAGAAAACAACTACATAAGCAGTTAGGGGCAGGGCTAACCACACTCTTGTGTCTGCATACAGCTCCCCCATTCCCAGCGTGGACTGCTGAGCATCCCCCTCAGGAGGCACAAGCGGGTAATGGAAATGGGATTGGGTGACAATCTACTTGCCCCACCTCCTTTCTCCTGGTGTCCGGGGGTCCCCGTGGAGAGTTGAGCTTCTGCCTCCAACCTGCGAGAATAAGGCAGTTTAGGCCTGATCCCTTCACTTCCCACATCCTCAGGTCAGTGAGATCAATGGAAAGCTGATCTTACCCCTCCACACAAAGGTAATAAGGTGGTATGAATAGGTGCCCTATTTTTAATGGGAAGGGATCATCAGGGTCAAGGAGAAGCTTATGTTCCACCCCAACTGTCTGCAAAGCAGCAGTGTGAGTCAGTGCCCAAAAATGTAGGAGCATTTTTGTGTGTCAGTGGGGCACAGTGGGAGTGAGCGAGCATACCCAATTGCCTAGTGTTACTCTGTCCCAAGGAACTGCCCCCTCAAAAGTTAAGAAAAAATTGAGAGTCTCATAGTATAACACTAACTCCATGTAGAATCAGGAAAATCACAACATGAGAAAATATAATCAATGGATGCTAACATAAATATGAATCAGATATTGATTTTATCTGACAAGATTTTAAAAAAACCATCCAAAAATGCTTCAACAAGCAATTACAAATTCTTTTGAACAAATAAAAACATTAAAAAAAATCAACAAAGAAATAGAAGTCATAAATGGACCAAACAGAAATTATAAAACTGAAAAATCCAGTAACTAAAAAATGTCACTGCATAGCTTTAATACTAGAATGAAGACGACAGGGTATAGAATCAGTGAACTTGAAGAGAGATCAATGGAGTTTGCCCAAGCTCAACAACAGAAAGAAAGTAGGCTAAAGAAACGACATGTAGAAAAATAAAAAGAGCTAATATCCATATCAATTAAGTCCTGGAGGTGAAGAGAGTACTTGAAGTATTTGAAAAAGTCTTTGGATGAAATAATAGCTAAAAACGTCCCAAATTTGATGAAAGACATAAACCTACAGTTTCAAAAAATTGAGTAAAGCCCCAAATGGACAAACTCAAATAAATCCATGCCAGAAAACTTAATCCAAGTTATGAAAATGAAGAACAAAGAACAACAACAGCAACACACACACACACACACACACACACTCACACACCATATAAAGCAGCCATAGCACATTGACACATTGCTTCAAGAGGAAAGTCAATTTAAATTATAGTGTTTTCTCATGTGAAATCACAGAGGCAAGAAGGAAGTGACACAACATTTTTCAAATACTGAAAGAAGCAAACTGCTAACCTCAAGTTTTAAATCCTGCAAATATGTCATTCAGGAATAAAGAGGACATAAATATATTCTGAGGAAAGAAAAGTTAAAACAATTTGTTATGAGCAAAACTATGCTTGCATGAGTGCTAAGTCACTTCACTTGTGCCCAGCTCTTTGCTACCTTACGGACTGTAGCCAGCCAGGCTCCTCTGTCCAAGGGATTTCCAGGCATGAATACTGGAGTGGGTTGACATACCCTCCTCCAGAGGATCTTCCTGACCCAGAGATTGGACTTGCATCTCTTACATCTCCAAGGACAGCTAAAAGTAAAGGAAGTTCTCTAAAGAGAAAGCAAACAATAACAGAGGAAAGCTTAGAACTTCTGAGAGAAAAGAACGTCACAGTGAATAAAGTAGAACAAATAACAGACTATACTGCTTTTTATTATGTTTCTTAAATCATAATTTAAAGAATTATGAAGAATTATTATTCCCTTCATAATATGAAGGAAAAATTTTTAACCCCATAAAATGTACCAAATATATAGATAGTAAATACTTAGGCTAATTATTTTTCAAAGGTGGGAAGGGTAAAAGGTCCTAAGTTGAAGTAAGGTTTCTACACTTCACTCAAAGCAGTAAATAGATGATCTGTATATACTGTATTTATATATATATATATATACATATATATATATATATATTGACTATGCCAAGGCCTTTGACTGTGTGGATCATAATAAACTGTGGAAAATTCTGAAAGAGATGGAAATAACAGAACACCTGACCTGCCTCTTGAGAAACATGTATGCCAGTCAGGAAACAACTGTTAGAACTGGACATGGAACAACAGACTGGTTCCAAAGAGGAAAAGGGGTACATCAAGGGTGTATATCGTCACCCTGCTTATTTAACTTATATGCAGAATACATCATGAGAAACGCTGGGCTGGAAGAAGCGTAAGCTGGAATCAAGATTGCCGGGAGAAATATCAATAACTTCAGATATGCAGATGACACCACCCTTACGGCAGAAAGTGAAGAAGAACTAAGGAGCCTCTTGATGAATGTGAAAGA
>NW_011494954.1:3279016-3283547 GCF_000754665.1 Bison bison bison | reverse complement strand
ACATTCAGAAAATGAAGATCATGGCATCTGGTCCCATCACTTCATGGCAAATAGATGGGGAAACAGTGGCTGACTTTATTTTGGGGGGCTCCAAAATCACTGCAGATGGTGATTGCAGCCATGAAATTAAAAGACGCTTACTCCTTGGAAGGAAAGTTATGACGAACCTAGAGAGCATATTAAAAAGCAGAGACATTATTTGGTCAACAAAGGTCTGTCTAGTAAAGGCTATGGTTTTTCCAGTGGTCATGTATGGATGTGAGAGTTGGACTATAAAGAAGGCTGAGCGCCAAAGAATTAATGCTTTTGAACTGTGGTGTTGGAGAAGACTCTTGAGAGTCCCTTGAACTGCAAAGAGATCTCCTAAAGGAGATCAGTCCTGGGTGTTCATTGGAAGGACAGACGTTGAAGCTGAAACTCCAATACTTTGGCCACCTGATGCAAAGAGCTGACTCGTTTGAAAAGACCTTGATGCTGGGAAAGACTGAGGGTAGGAGGAGAAGGGGCCGACAGAGGATGAGATGATTGTATGGCATCACCGACTCAATGGACATGGGTTTGGGTGGACTCTGGGAGTTGGTGATGGACAGGGAGGCCTGGTGTGCTGCTGTTCATGGGGTCACAAAGAGTTGGACATGACTGACTGACTGAACTGAACTGATACAGTAATATTTGAAATAACCACTCTACCCTCTGTATCGTATAAAGGTATATATTCCAATATACTCTAAATGAATCCAGATGAAATCTTTTCCTTGGAAGCCAAAGAAAGAGAAACAGAAGAATAAGAAGCAAATAAAGCAAATAAACAATGATATGAAGGTAGATGTGTCTGTAAAACGGTGACAAGAGGGATCCTTGTGGGGTGGAAATGTTCTGTACCTTGACTATATCAGTGTCAGTATCCTGACTGCATATTGTTCTATATTTTTCAAGATATCATTATTGGGGAACCTGGGTAATGGGTTTTGGCATTTCTTTATAGTGTTTCTTACAACTGCATGTGAATTAATTATTTTGAAAAAAAGGTTAATTAAAAATATACACTATTACTGTGAGATACCATGATATACCTCTTAGAATTTAAAAAATTTAAGAACACTGATTATACCAAGTGTTGGCAATTATTTGAAGTAACTAACTCTCTTACTGCTGGCCAGAGTGTAAAATTATGCAGCCACTTTGGGAAAGAGTGTTTGCTTATTTCCTGAAAATATTTAACCATACATCTGCCAAATTACTTAGCCACTGTATACCTTGATATTTACTGAAGCATATGTTCATAGGGTGGTTTGTTCAAGAATCCTTATAGCAGTACAACCAAGATGTCCTTTCATTGGTGAAAGGACAAACAAGTTTTTATATAATAACATACTAGAACATAGCTTTGCAGTAAAAGAGATGAAACTACAGATGTTAACAATAACATAGATGAAATAAAATGATAATTAACTGAGTCAATGAAAAAGAAGAGAACATGTGTATGATTGCATTTATAGAAACCTTTAGAAAATGCAAGGTAATCTATTAAGACAAAAAACCACATTAGTGATTACATAGGAACTGGAAGTGACAGAGGGAGTTATACTAATTGAATTCTGCCAAGACAATGCACTAGTCATAACAAATACCTTATTTCAACAACACGAGACGACTCTACATATGGACATCACCAAATGGTCAATACCAAAATCAACTTGATTACATTAATTGTAGCTGAAGATGGAGAAGCTGTATACAGTCAGCAAAAAGAAGACCTGGAACTGACTATGGCTCAGATCATCAGCTTCTTAGTAAAATTCAGGCTTATACTAAAGAAAACCTGGAAAAACCCTAGGCCAGCCAGTATGACTTCATATCCCATATGAATTTGCAGTAGATGTAATGAATAGATTCAAGGGACTAGATCTAGTTAGCAGTGTGCCTGAACAACTATGGACAGAGGTCCATAATATTGTACAGGAGGCAGCAAATGAAACCATGCCAAAAGAGAAGAAAAGCAAGAAGGCAAAGCAGTTATCTGAAGAGGCTTTGCAAATAAAAGAAGAATAAAGAGAAGTGAAAAGGAAGGGAGAGAGGGAAAGACACATCCAATTAAATGCAGAGTTCAAAGAATATCTAGGAGAGACAAGAAGGACTTCTTCAATGAACAGTGCTTAATAATAGAAGGAAATAGGAAAACAGGAAAGATTAAAGATCTCTTCAGGAAAACTGGAAACATCACGGGAGCATTTTGCCCAAAGATGGGCACAATAAAGGATAAAAATGGTAGAGACCTAGTGGGCACTAAAGAGATCAAAATGAGATAGAAAGAATACATGAAACAACTACAACTGTATGAAGAAGATCTTAATGACCTGAATTACTACGATGGTGTGGTTAGTCACCCAGAGCCAGACGTTCTGGAGTACAAAGTCAAATGGGCCTTAAGAAGCACTGCTGTTAATAAAGCAAGTGCATGCGATGAACTTACAGCAAAACTATTTGAATCCCTAAAGAATTAAACCACTAAGATTTTGAAGTCATTATGTCAGCAAATCTGGAAGACCCAGCAGTAGCCACAGGACAGGAAAAGGTCAATCCTCATCCTAATTCCCAAGAAGGGTAGACCAAAGAATGTGCTAACCACTGGACAATAGCATTTATCTCCCATGCTATGAAGGTCATGCTTAAAATCTTGCACGCTGTGTTTCAGCTTATGTGAACCAAGAACTTCCAGGTGTCCAAGCTGCATTTCGAAAAGGAAAAGGAACTAGAGATCAAATTGTCAACATTTGCTGGATTATAGAGAAAACAAGGGAATTTCAGAAAAACATCTATCTCTGTTTCATCAACTACACTAAAGCCTTTGACTGTGTGGATCATGACAAACTGTGGAAAGCTCTTAGAGAAATGGATATACCAGACACCAGACAATCTTACCTGTCTCCTGAGAAACTTGTATGCGGGCCAAGAAGCAACAGTTAGAACACTGTATGGAACAACTGATTGGTTCAAGATTGAGAAAGGAGTACAGCAAGGCTGTCTGCTGTCACCCTGTTTGTTTAACCTATACGCTGAGCACATCATGAGAAATGCCGGACTGGATGAGTTACAAGCTGAAATCAAGATAGGCAGAAACATCAACAACCTCAGATATGTGGATGATACCACTCTAATGGCAGAAAGTGAAGAGGAATTTAAAGAACCTCTTGATGAGAGTGAAGGAGGAGAGTGAAAGAGCCGACTTAAGGCTAAATATTAAAAAAAAAACAACAACAAAAAACTAAGATCATGGCCCCATTGCTTCATGGCAAATTGAAGGGAAAAAGATGGAAGTAGTGACAGATTTCCTTTTCTTGGGGTCTAAAATCACTGCAGATGATGACTGCAACCATGAAATCAGAAGATGATTGCTTGTTGGAAGGAAAATGATGACAAACCTAGACAGTATGTTGAAAAGCATAGACGTCACTCTGTTGACAAAGATCTGTATAGTCAAGGCTATGGTCTGCCCAGGGCTCATGTACAATTGTGAGAGCTGGACCATAAAGAAGGCAGATCCAATGCCTTTGAAATATGGTGCTGGAGAAGACTCCTGAAAGTCCCTTGGACAGCAAAAATATCAAACCAGTCAATCTTAAAGGAGGCCAACTCTGAATACTCACTGGAAGGACTGATGCTGAAGCTGAAGCTCCAGTATTTTGGCCATCTGATGTGAACAGAAGACTCATTGGAAAAGTCCCTGATGCTGGTAAAGATTGATGGCAGAAGAGGGCATCAGAGGATGAGACGGCTGGATGGCATCACCGATGCAATTGACATGAACTTGGGCAATCTTTGGGAGATGGTGAGGGACAGGGAGGCCTGGTGTGCTGCAGTTCATGGGGTTTGCAGAGTCGGACATTACTGGGGGACTGAACAACAGCAAATATATATATATATATATATATATATGATGTGGTTAAATGAAGAAAATATCTATGTGAATTTTATTAATTTTTAACCCCATTTAATATATATTTGTACATATGTGCTCAGTCACTGAATTATATCTGACTCTTTGTGACCTCAAGAACTGTAGCCCACTGGGCTCCTCTGTCCATGGGATTCTCCAGGCAACAATACTGGAGTGGGTTGCCATGCCCATCTTCAGGGGATCTTCCCATATATCAGATCAGATCAGATCAGTCGCTCAGTCGTGTCCGACTCTTTGTGACCCCATGAATCACAGCATGCCAGGCCTCCCTGTCCATCACCAACTCCCGGAGTTCGCCCAGACTCATGTCCATTGAGTCAGTGATGCCATCCAGCCATCTTATCCTCTGTCGTCCCCTTCTCCTCTTGCCCCCAATCCCTCCCAGCATCAAAGTCTTTTCCAATGAGTCAACTCTTTGCATGAGGTGGCCAAAGTACTGGAGTTTCAGCTTTAGCATCATTCCTTCCAAAGAAATCCCAGGGCTCATCTCCTTCAGAATGGACTGGTTGGATCTCCTTGCAGTTCAAGGGACTCTCAAGAGTCTTCTCCAACACCACAGTTCAAAAGCATCAA
>NW_011494954.1:3265556-3278850 GCF_000754665.1 Bison bison bison | reverse complement strand
GCAGACTTTGGCATAGTCAATAAAGCAGAAATAGATGTTTTTCTGGAACTCTCTGGCTTTTTCCATGATCCAGCAGATGTTGGCAATTTGATCTCTGGTTCCTCTGCCTTTTCTAAAGTCTCAAGCTTATTTAATCAACTCTTTTAATAAAAAGTAAAATAATAAGTTTAATATTCATTTCAACTATAATGCTCATGAAAAGACAGAGATTGAGCTAAAAAAAATTCACACAACTATCTTCCTTTCACATTTCAAACATTTAACTTTATAAATCACAAAATCATAAAGGATAAATAGAAAATCATGCAGATGGAAAGAAACATCAAACATCTCTCCTTCCCCCACCTGTCTCATCTTGTGAAACAAGAAAAGGAAGCCAATTCCTTGAAATCAGCACATGATTTCTGTGAAAGACACTGGGGTCAGGTTTTGTATCTCTCACAAACCAGAGCCACTTATGTAGAAAGATTCCTTTGAGGTTCTCTTAATGTAAGAAAATAGTACTCTGGTTGGAATATTGTCTTTGTAGCTCTAAAAAAGCAGGAAGTTCTCCAAATCATTTTTGAAGCTTTTAAAACTTTTATCTCAAAAAACAAAAAATTAAAGCTACCAAAAAAATAAAAAAGGTAGCTTTGGGAGCTGAGTGTTTGTACAGTTCCTGCAGGCTTCATGACACCATTAGAAAGGTTTTATTACAAATGTTTCATTATGAAACCAAAACAAAACCACAACCCTCTGTGGGTTCTTATGGTGTCTGGATTTTCTCTCAAGCTGAAATTGTAACAGGAATGAAATAGTGAATGCTAAAAAAAAAAAACCTGCAAATAAAAGAAAAATTTATTCTTTCTAATCATTTTGAATTTTATAGTTGTTCTAACCAAATCTCATTTTTGTTATTTCAGTAAAGACAATGAACATACAATATGAAACTTATATTTGATCATAGGGCAGGTACCATGGTAGTATCAAAAACCCTGGAGAACAGAGTGAGAGGTAAGAATGAGTGAGGAAAAACTTCCCAGAGGAATTGAGAGGTCATTCTTAAAGATAAATAAGAATTAGAAATACTCCCAAAGAAAAATAACAATTTAAGTAGGGGGAAAATACAGTGCCAGATATTTGGGGGGAAATTGGAGGTGTCTTAGCTGGTTGGATGGCAAGAGGTGGATATGGGGATGGGGGAAGACAACAGAAAAATATCACAACATTTTAAAGACAGTTAAATAGTTTATTGAAAGACTTTCAGCAAAAAATTAACTCGACCCACTGTGAGCTTTTGGGGGAAAAATGATCTTTTTGAAGGCCTAAGTGTAGACAAAGAAGCCAGACAAGTTCTATATATCAACATTCCAAGACAAACTGAATATTGGGTTTTGCAAATGGAAAAGAGAAAATTTCAGAAGCAGACTCTACACACCTTAACGACTGTGGATGAGAAGAGGGAAGGAAGCAGGAAGTGGAGGGTGATTCCTTGGGTGCTGGGTGTAAGTAGAGATAGGTGGTCATTGTTCAAAGGCAAACAGTCTCCAGAAGGTTTCAGGGAAAGATTAAGGAGCTGAGTCTGGACATTTTGAGTTTGATGTGCCTGTGTGAAAATTAGAAAATATCTGGTAGGTATTGGGTCCATTTTATTATGTGATAGGATATGGGATAAATGGTGAAAATTAGAAAAACAAAACCAAAATTGACATATTCTAGCCCTCATGGAGTTCTCATCTATGGAAAGAATAGAGTTAACACTTACAAAATTAATATTAATCAGTGCCATGTTAGTATTTTGCAGTGTGGCAGAGCATGTATGTAATAAGTGGTTCTAACAGGTGGTGCAGTGGTAAAAAATCTGCCTGCCAATGCAGGAGACTCAAGATATGTGGGTTCAATCCCTGGGTAGGGAAGATCCCCTGAAAAAGGAAATGGCAGCCTGCTCCAGTATGCTTGCCTGGGAAATCCCACGGACAAGAGAGCCTGGAAGTCCACAGTCCACGGGGTCATAAAGAATCAGATATGTGGATATAACCACAGTATCTTCACTTTATAGTGATGGTTATACTTCATTTGGTTCCAAAGATGAATGGAGGTTGGCAAAGTGATGAAGGACGTGGGGATAGTTATATATGCAACAGAGGAGGCACAGAGACAGAAGAAACTTTGAGATGTTTACAAAATGAAGGTGGAAAAGTTAAGCCTTATAGCAATGTGGACTGAGTTCTGTGAGCTGTAAGAAAAATGTGGGGGAGTAAAAAAAAAAAGAGTGTGATATGACATAGAGGTCTAGAGCTCACAAATACTAACAGTCCAGTCATGGACTGTTATTTTTATTTTCAAAATAAGAATGTTAAAAGTAGTTTTGTCATGTGTTTGGGTGAAGTTAAATATCAGACATATATTAAAAGTGCCTGTTAATAAAGGAAGGGCTCAATATATGTTTTTTCATTATTATTATTTTAGTATATACATACACTTCAGAGAAGCTTACCCATTAGACTATCATTTAATATACCTTTAATGTAAGTTAGTTTATCAGATCACTTCCCATATTCAAGATAGTTTCAAGATAGGAAGCAGAATCTTAAGTCAATTTGCTAAGAAGATGAAGAGGTGTTCAGCATTTGCTTCCCATGCTGCCACAGGAACCAACATAGGTAGTTTTATCTAGTAAAATCCAGACTTCAGCTAGGGCATGGAGAATTTCCTCATAGAAGGAGTATATTAAGCAGAAAGTCAAAGTCTCCAGAAATGGTTCTCTGGAACGGTGTCTTTCACATTTATTCCAAGAAATAGTCTTATTAATACTGAAGACAGTCAAAGAGGTGCTCAGTTCAGTTCAGCCACTCAGTCGTGTCCAACTCTTTGCGACCCCATGAATCGCAGCACGCCAGGCCTCCGTGTCCATCACCATCTCCCGGAGTTCACTCAAATTCACGTCCATCAAGTCAGTGATGCCATCCAGCCATCTCATTCTCTGTCGTCCCCTTTTCCTCCTGCCCCAATCCCTCCCAGCATCAGAGTCTTTTCCAATGAGTCAACTCTTCGCATGAGGTGGCCAAAGTACTGGAGTTTCAGCTTTAGCATCATTCCTTCCAAAGAACACCCAGGGCTGATCTCCTTTAGAATGGACTGGTTGGATCTCCTTGCAGGTGTATGTATATGTAAATATACATTCATATATATGTATATATATCATACATATATCGGAGAAGGCAATGGCACCCCACTTCAGTACTTTTGCCTGGAAAATCCCATGGACGGAGGAGTCCATGGGGTCGCTAAGAGTCGGACACGACTGAGTGACTTCACTTTCACTTTTCACTTTCATGCATTGGAGAAGGAAATGGCAACCCACTCCAGTGTTCTTGCCTGGAGAATCCCAGGGACCGGGGAGCCTGGTGGGCTGCCGTCTATGGGGTCGCACAGAGTCGGACACGACTGAAGCGACTTAGCATAGCATCATACGTATATCTATTTTTCATATTTAATATAGACCACAGTCTCTCAAAGTGGAAATTATCATCATCCTCATCTACTCCTGATGAATCAGTGTCTCTGGAAAAAGAAACTTCTCAAAGTCTCACCACTTAGAACTGCAGGATACTACCAGTTTCTAAGGTCTTGTAATGATATGTGCATGTGTACCAGACCTTTGCAGTTCTGATCTCTGCTTGTCCCCATCCTGTCTAGGCTCCTTTTCCATATTATCATATACCTGATGCTGTCTCAATTCTTAATCCTTCCCCATAGTACCACAACCATCAGAGCGTGTATGTTTAGTGGGGGATGGAAGGGGTGAGGGCTTTACTGAAGTTCAAAGATATGCAGGTGTTTCAATAAAGTGTGCTAGAATTATACAATTTTCAAATGTTCCTCAGATATTTCTCCAACCAGAAACTTGTCACTAACTGGCCTTGACTCAGAACCTAATTGGTCTCCTGCCTCTTGTTTTCCAGTCTCACCTTTCATCACATCCCTTAGGCCCCAGTTTCCAACCTTTAAAACAACAGGGTAATTGATCCTAATTTTTCTTTTTCCTTTCCAGAATACTGAAGCCATGTTCACTGTGGTTTTAAAAAATAAACAGCCTCACTGAGATGGGATCCAAATCTCATATACAGATCTTTCTTGACTTAAAATGGGATTGCATTCTGATAAATTCATTGTAAATTGAAAATATCATTAGGTAAAAAATACATTTAATACATCTAACCAAGCTAGGTATATTATAGCTAAGCCTCACCTACCTTAGGAGAAGGCAATGGCACACCACTCCAGTATTCTTGCCTGGAAAATCCCATGGATGCAGGAGCCTGGCAGGCTGCAGTCCATGGGGTCGCTAAGAGTCAGACAAGACTGAGCGATTTCATTTTCACTTTTCACTTTCATGCATTGGAGAAGGAAATGGCAACCCACTCCAGTGTTCTTGCCTGGAGAATCCCAGGGATAGGGGAGCCTGGTGGGCTGCTGTCTATGGGGTCACACAGAGTCGGACACGTCTGAAGCGACTTAGCGGCAACCTGCCTTAAATCTGCTCAGAACTTAAAGTAGCCAATTTGGATACTGTGCAGAAAGTGAAAAGCATAATAACTGCATATCTACAGAGGGAAGAAATTTGTTTTTTTTTAACATTAGTTGTTCCATCACTAAGACGTTTCAGACTCTTTGTGAATCTGTGGACTGCAACACAGATACAAGCACTTAAATTAGTCCCTGTCACAGAGTAAGAGGTTGTCTTTTGATAACTTTAAAAACTGCAACAAAGAAACTTAAGGATAATGACTATCCTTTACCAGCTGAGCCACAAGGGAAGCCCAAGAATACTGGAGTGGGTAGCCTATCCCTTCTCCAGCAGATCTTCCAGACCCAGAAATTGCACCAGGGTCTCCTCATTGCAGGCAGATTCTTTACCAACTGACCTATCAGGGAAGCCTATTGACTACCCTAAAAATCTTTAATTCCACCCTTCTGTCCTTACCTCAACTCTTCTCCCACACATGGGAACACATGAGAAAGTGATAGTGACTTTGTTAGAGGAACAAAGTTCAAGTGGCTCCAAGTTACATTTTAAAAAGTTAATTATGTGAAAAATTGAAGGTCATTTTCACATACCTTTGCAAGAGATTTTAGTACCTGATATTTGAATAGCACTTTGAAATGCAGAGACAATTTTCACATCTATTGGCCTGTGTGAACTTTGACTATTATTATCTTCAGTTGGTTTTAATACCATGGTTTAAGGCCAGTAGAGTGAGATGCCCATCTTTAAATAGCTGGTGAGGAATGGAGAAGAGTCAGGACCGAGGTCTTCTGCTGTTTGGCTGGATGTTCTCTCTCCTACATAACATGAACCCAGCTGGAATTGGAAGAGATAGATTGTTGGAAAGTTTCAATGAGTTAATTTGTAAATGTGTCTAGCAGTCTTTATTTTAAGAAGAGTTGAATACAGATGGTCTCCAAGTTAAGATGATTCGATTTAAGATTTTTCTACTCTCAGTTCAGCTCAGTTCAGTTGCTCAGTCGTGTCCGACTCTTTGCGACCCCATGAATTGCAGCATGCCAGGCCTCCCTGTCTATCACCAATTCCTGGAGTTCACCCAAACTCATGTGCATCAAGTTGGTGATGACATCCAGCCATTTCATCCTCTATCGTCCCCTTCTCCTCCTGCCCCCAATCCCTCTCAGCATCAGGGTCTCTTCCAATGAGTCAACTCTTTGCATGAGGTGGCCAAAGTATTGGAATTTCAGCCTCAGCATCAGTCCTTCCAATGAACACCCAGGACTAGTCTCCTTTAGGATGGACTGGTTGGATCTCCTTGCAGTCCAAGGGACTCGTAAGAGTCTTCTCCAGCACCACAGTTTAAAAGCATCAATTTTTCTACTCTACAGTGATGCAAAAACCATATGCATTCAGTAGAGACCATACCTCAAATTATGAATTTTGATCTTTTCCTGGGCTAGCAATACACCACATGGATATTTTGCTGACAATAGCCAGACAGTAGCCCCAGCTCCCAGTCAGGCCCTTGATCACCAAAGATAAACAACCGACACACTGACAACCATTCTGTAACTGTACCATCATTGTGCTTTTCACTTTCTGGACAGTATTCAAATTGGTTAAAGTAAGTTCTGAGCAGATTTAGGGTAGGTTGCTGCTGCTGCTGCTGCTAAGTCGCTTTAGTCATGTCCTACTCTGCAGGACCCCATAGACGGCAGCCCACCAGGCTCCCCCATCCCTGGGATTCTCCAGGCAAGAACACTGGAGTGGGTTGCCATTTCCTTCTCCAATGCATGAAAGTGAAAAGTGAAAGTGAAGTCGCTCAGTTGTGTCTGACTCTTAGCGACCCCATGGACTGCAGCCTACCAGGCTCCTCCATCCATGGGATTTTCCAGGCAAGAGTACTGGAGTGGTGTGCCATTGCCGTCTCCATAAAGTAAGTTAGGCTTAGCTATAATACACCTTGCTTGGTAGGGTGTATTAAATGCATTTTGCACTTAATTATATTTTCAATTTATAATGAGTTTATCAGAATGGTTCAATATCTGGGTTGGGAAGACCCTCTGGAGAAGGAAATGGCAACCCATTCCAATATTCTTGCCTGGAGAATCTTATGGACAGAGGAATCTGGTGGTCTACAGTCCATAGGGTCACACAGAGTCGGACACGAGTGAAGCGACTTAACACTCAGGCACAACCCTATCATAAGTCAAGAAAGATCTGAATATGGGATTTTGATCCCATTTCTGTGAGCCTCTTTATTTGAGTTCAGATCAGTAGCTCAGTCATGTCCAACTCTTTGCGACCCCATGGAGTGCAGCACTCCAGGCCTCCCTGTCCATCACCAATTCCCTGAGTTTATTCAAACTCATGTCCATTGAGTCGGTGATGCCATCCAACCATCTCATCCTCTGTAGTCCCCTTCTCCTCCCGCCTTTAATCTTTCCCAGAATCAAGGTCTTTCCAATGAGTCAGTTCTTCGTATCAGGTGGCCAAAGTATTTGAGTTTCAGCTTCAGCATCAGTCCTTCCAATGAATATTCAGGACTGATTTCCTTTAGGATGGACTAGTTTGATCTCCTTGCAGTCCAAGGGCCTCTCAAGAGTCTTCTCCAACACCACAGTTCAAAAGCCTCAGCTCTTCGATGCTCAGCTTTCTTTATAGACCAACTTTCACATCCATACATGACTACTAGAAAAACCATAGCTTTGATTAGATGGACCTTTGTTGGCGAAGTAATATTTCTGCTTTTTAATATGCTCTCTAGGTTGTCTTTTTTTAAAGGTTAAGTTTAATGTTGTGTTGAATGTACACATGAATGAATAAGAAAAAGGCTGCTAACTGATTGATCAAAGGTTGGAATCAAAATTTTTAAATTTTTAAACAATTACCAAGAGAAAAGTATATAAGGGAAAAGTGTAATCCCTAAAAACAAAGCAAATTTATGACACTGTTTTTAGCACAATACTAGAAAGAAGGGAGTTAAAAAAGGAAATGGGGAAGCAGGCAGGCAGACAGAGAACCAGGGAAGGACTGGGGAAATCTTTTGAACAGGGTACTGGGAAGAGAGTGATCTTTCAGCTGAATCCTTGAATGATGGACAGATATGGGTAGGCAATGGAAGATAAACAATTGATACCCTGACAACCACTTCTCTAGCAGAGGAGAGGGATAAGACTGAAGATACGAATACTGGAGTTAAAATGGATACTCAGGAGGTAAATGGAGTCATCCTGAAATAAATGTAATATAAATTTAAATAAAATGATATTTATAGCCATTGTAGAGACTCCTGACCTATATTTACCCTGTAATCTACGTTATGTAGAGTGTTTTTTCCCCTCTATGGTTCCATAGGTAATGTGGCTTCTTTATCATGGACAATTCATTACCAATACTTCAATACTTTCTGAGAGTTTTAAGAAGTGACCTTACAAGTGAAACTAATTTTAAAACCATATAAATAAATCTACTAGGATTCCACTTTTCAGGACTCATGGACTCCACTCTTTCATCAGTTACTCTCTAAACTCATTGCAACCCATCTTTCCCTTCCAAGAGTTTCTAAATGCTGACACTGTGGGATGTTGACTGTTTGTGGAATTCTTATTGAGAGGTAAAATTTCCATGATAAGCACACTTCCTGTTAATCAGACTTAAGATATTTAAAATATTTTCCTTTATGCAGTTTGTGCTGTGCTGTTCTTAGTCACTCAGTTGTGTCAGATTCTTTGTGATCCCGTGGACTGTAGCCCGCTAGGCTCCTCTCTCCGTGGGGATTTCCCAGGCAAGAATACTGGAGTGGGTTGCCATGCCCTCCTCTAGGGCATCTTCTCAATCAGGGGTGGAACCCAGGTCTCCCTCATTGCAGTGGATTCTTTCCAAATACATTCACATGGATTCTAGAAAGACTTTGTGTAGCTGAAACAACACCCAGACAAGAGTCCCGCTATTAATAAAATATGCAGGGACTACCCCAGAAAAACTAACATTAAAGAGGTTTAAAATGTAAGCTTTTCTGTTACAATGACCTAATATGTTCCAATTACAAGTCTTCCTATTATTTAAACAGCTGAACTGGCAGCTTTAATACCCTTTAAAAGTTAATAGTGGAATTTCAGTGAGACTCTTAAGTCCATATGTGATTTAATGGATGTTTTAATTACAATATTTTATACTTGTTCCTATATGTGCTTAGAATTATGTGTTTATAACTATCTACATAAGTTACATTATTGTAAATCCTTATATTTAACTTTTTGTGATTGAAATAGCATTGTATTTCATTTTCTGTTATTTTTCAGAATGTCTGTAACATTTTCAGTGGTACAATATACAATATTTTCACAGCTTTCTGAGTTCACATAAAGAGTCTTTCCAAACACTATTCGCAAAGTGATTTGCCAAATCATTTTAAATAAAATGGTCACTTCCCTTCTTTTCCTTTTAGGGACTCATGCTTTCCGTCTCGTATATTTCGACTTGAAAGAGAAAAACAGAAATTATTTTAGAAATGTTTCAGCCATTTTATTTGAGTTTCTTAATAGATTCATTCACTGTCAATTGCATGTAAAGCTCTGTTTTCATATCTGACTGACTTTAACAAAAGTTGTATTCAATTAGGGAGAGTTTCTGTACTGTATACATATACATATATATATATATATATAAAATACATATACATACATACATATATATATATAATTTTGTTTTTAGTGGTAGATTGGGACTTTGCAGGTGGCACTAGTGGTACTCTCCTGCCAATGTAGAAGACATAAGAAAATTGGGTTCTATACCTGGCTTCGGAAGATGCCCTGGAGAAGGAAATGGGAACCCACTGCAGTATTCTTGCCTGGAGATTCCCATGGACAGAGGAGCTTGGTGGGCTACAGTCCATGGGGTTGCAAAAAGTCAGACATGACTGTGTGATTAAGCATGCTTGCATGCATCATACTACTAAAATTGTATGGGCAAGTTATAAGCTATTTTTGTTTTGTTTCTCCCTTTCTCCTTTTTTCTTCCATCCTTTCTTTCCTCTCTTACCCCTTTCTTCCTTTTCTTCTTTCATTCCTTCATCCCCTTCTTTCTTCCTTCCTAGTTTGAAATAACAGCTGATAAAATTGACTCTATATTCTTTAGATTTATTTATCCATGTATCTGGAAATCAAGTCAGAAATTTTGATTCAGTCTTCAGAAAATTTTAAACTTACAATCACCATAAAGTGATAGATAGAAGAATAGTTTTAGCAAAGGCCTATAAAGCAGCATATTAAATATATCCTTTTAAAAGATAGGTTCAGTCTATAAGTTCTGATTATGGTGTTCATTATCAAAACATTTAATTAGTAGTGATCTGATGTTGATATAACTACAGGTGTCATGCTTTGGAAAACCTGTGGTTAAAAAGGAACTTTTAAAGTATGGTAACTATGTAATAAATACTTTAAGTGCATTTAGTCAGTTGCTGTATTATGAAATCTGACAAAATACATTTTAACAAATGTATAAAATATAAATATGTCTTATTAATCACATAGATAAAGGGCTAGAAACCACCTCTCACGTAAGGAGAAACCAAAAGCTGTGATAATGAGAGGATGGGACATGTTCACTACATGTTGAAAGAAAGTACTTAACATACTTTTTCAACATGACTTCTAGAATATGAAACATTGGAAAATTAAAAATGTGTTCAAATTACCTTAATGAACTTGGAATCTAGTCATTGAGATTTGAATACTGATGATTTGAAACCAGAGGTGCATCCAAATGTATTTAGCATCCTCAAAATAATTTTTAAAAGGACAACTCAGATTTCAAATAACAAGAATCCTACAGACAGCATTAGGCTCTGAGTTCCATTTCCTAAAAGTTGATGCAACTGCTACATATCAGTGTGCCAAGGGAAAGGAGTCAGTGGAGAGGCCTGGGAGATGTTGTTCAAGAGGGTGCTGACTTAAACCTTATCAGCTTCTAAAGATTGTTTGGCCTGTTCTTCTGGTTCCTTCCTCAGGAAGCTGAGATATGTGTGGCTGCTTGTTGGGTGAATCATCACCAAGCCCTGTTGTGGAGTTGTCTGGAAGAAGACTATCAGGAACTCTGAGACACTTAATGACCCAGCTGCCTGTCTATGCCTGGTAAGCTCAGTAAGCACATTACCTCCACGTGTAATGAAGTCAAGGCTTTGATCTTTGTGTGGGCCAGTTAGATTATTTTGATACATGATCACAAACTGAATAGCTAACCCTGGCCACTCAGATGTCTTGCACATATGAACCGTTCATAACAGAGTAGACAAGTTACTCTTCATATATAGTAACACTACATATACATGCAGAGAGAGAGAGTTTACATTTCTCTCAGTCCTAGGAAAACAACTCAAGTATATTGTTAGCACCAATTTCATTTGTTAGTAGACCTGATCAGATTCTTTAGAAAATTAAAGTCATTTTTCAGATAGAATTATTACTTTCAATAAAATAAATATTTAGAAAAATCATGTTGTTAAACTTGTCCTCAAAATAGTGGCTTTTGGGCCTAATTTCAGGGAGAATTATGATAATAACTAATACTTTCCTCACATAAATTACTCCTTTAAATTAGATAAAATAAAGGTACTGAAACATTAAAAGAGTAACCTTCAAAACTACAAGCATGCATGTTAAGTCACTTCAGTCATGTCTGACTCTTTGCGACCCTGTGGCTCCTCTGTCTATGAGATTTTCCAGGCAAGATACTGGAGTCGGTTGCCTTGCCCTCCTCCAGGGGATCTTCCCCACTCAGGGATTGAACGAGGGTCTCCTGCTTAGTAGGCAGATTCTTTATCACTAACATCACCTGGGAAGCCTCTAAAACTACAAGAGACCATTAGAAATAGTATAGACACTCCTTGAAGAATTGTAATGCTGCTGACATTTCATGACTAAAGTATATCTTTAAAAGTTGGTTGAGAGTTCCCTGGTGGTCTAGTGATTAGATTTCAGTGCTTTCACTGCCATGGCCTGGGTTCCAACCCTAACTAGGAACCTTAAACTAAGTGGCAGGGTCAAAACTGAAAAAAAAAAAAAAAAAAAGAAGTAGAACTGGGTTTTTCTCAGGTAAAATTTTGTAGTATCTCGGGTAAGTTGTGCAAATAATGCTGTGTTTTCCTTTGGGAAATTACTTCTCTGCTTTTAACCTACACCTTAATGTAAGGTGATGTCACTTCTGAGATCTAGGAGAAGCCCCAGAATTCTTGTCTGGCCAATGAAATATAACCAATGACTTTTTGAAAATTGTTGGAAAAGAGATTTTCCTCTGCCTTGGTTATTTAGGTAGCGAGATGGAATTGGGGAGCTATTAGGACCACTAGAAAGAAAGGACTTACTTTAAAACGAGACTAATATGGAGAAAAGCAGGGCCATGGTGGAGGGAAGGGGAGTGGTAGTGAAAAAAAGCAGTCATGATGACTTTTTCAACTCCTGGATGTAACCATACTGGAAGGTAAAATTCAGGGCTTTGTAGTTTTATTACATCAATAATTTACACTCTGCTATTTCTGCTTGGTTCTATTTGATTATGTTTCTGTAACCTGCAAACTTAAAATAGCTAATAGAAAAGAACCAGAATTTTTAATCTAACACATATTTATTGAACACTTACTTTGGACTTGAGATTTCATTACTCAGCTCTGGTTTTTACAGAATCTGATATAATAATATTTTCATATTATATGTGCTGTAAATAAGAGTAGTATATATAAAAGAGCACATGTTCAGAAAAAAAGTGACAAAATTAGAATTCATTTAAATAGTGTTGTGTATTAATTAGATTAATTTTCCTTCTGTTCTTAGAACAATAGTTGGGCATTTTTGTTTTAAGAAGCTAAAATGCTAACAAAGGCAGCAAAGTGCTTTAAAATTGAAATGTAAAATTATTCATTGAATATTGAAACAATGAGGCTGGAGGACTGGGTGCTTTTGAAAAGATATCTTCTGTAACATTGGATCAGCCATGGCAGCCAAGCTTAAATGAAGCAGTAAATCTCAGTGCACTGTTATGTTGGATATCACATCTGTTGCAAACATATTACATATCATTACTGGTACTTCATATTTCACTGATTTTTCACTGTGCTGTGTGAATCCATTAGTTCATAAAGACATAGGTCACACTATAGAAAATGATATTTTAATTTAAGAAATAAATCATATAATCTCCTTGGTGTTTTCCAGTCATCAACATTTCACAATATCAACATTATCTGGTCATTACAATGGGTCAATAATATTGAAGACTATCAGGATTAAATATCAAAATCAATTCAAACTTAAGGGGAAATACAGTTAGTTCTTTATGAAGCATTAACATTCTTATAGCTGTTCAAAAAGAGTAAGCTTCAATTCTAGATTCTCTCTCCTTTATACACTGGCTTTCTAAAACACATCAAATTTGTTTTGAAAACCACAAAAACATTAAGGGATGAGGTACAGTGCAAATGGCTACAATACAGTCAGAATTGAGTACACTTTTGATGTTGCCTTTTGAAAGTAAAAAAAGTGAAAGTGAAGTAGCTCAGTCGTGCCCAACTCTTTGTGGATTGTAGCCTACCAGGCTCCTCCCTCGGAGAAGGCAATGGCACTCAACTCCAGTACTCTTGCCTGGAAAATCCCATGGACGGAGGAGCCTGGTAGGCTGCAGTCTATGGGGTCGCTAAGAGTCGGACACGACTGAGTGACTTCACTCTCACTTTTCACTTTCATGCATTGGAGAAGGAAATGGCAACCCACTCCAGTGTTCTTGCCTGGGGAATCCCAGGGATAGGGG
>NW_011494954.1:3244337-3265456 GCF_000754665.1 Bison bison bison | reverse complement strand
TTGTTCTTGCCTGGAGAATCCCAGGGATAGGGGAGCCTGGTGGGCTGCCGTCTATGGGGTCGCACAGAGTCGGACACGACTGAAGCGACTTAGCAGCAGCAGTAGCTGCAGCAGCAGCAGGCTCCTCCCTCCATGGGATTTTCCAGGCAAGAATACTGGAGTGGGTTGCCATTTCCTTCTACAGGGGACCTTCCCAACCCAGGGATCGAACCTGGGACTCCCACATTGCTGGCAGATACTTTAACCTCTGAGCCACCAGAGAAGTTCTATGTTGCCTTTTAAACAATGTTATTCTTTCTTCAACATCTCTTCATATGAATGAGAACTCTTAATCGAGAATAAAATGCCATCTTTTTTTTTTTTTTTAATGTAGTCTCTTCCTTCCAATTCCTACATTATGGCATATGTCACATTCCCTTTCAAATTTTCCCTGTCAACTTGAATAGTTAATAATGCAGAAGGTTCTTTCACGTGTCTGCTAATGGGGAGCAGGGTCATAATTCAGATATTATGTTTTTCTTTGGATCAGTGCACAACTTTCTCACCTATCTAACAAAAAACGGACAACTTTAGATCAGAAGGATTAAGATCAAACTCAAACATCCTAAATGGATGAGTTTCCTTTTTCCTCTTACAAAAGAGGAAATACCACTTCTCCACCCTTCCTCTGAAATTGCATGACCTGTCCCTTTCCTCTAGGGATTTTGAGAGAATCTGGAGGGCAGAACAAATAGTTCATCCACCTGGTCATGGTGTTTTGTATGCCTAAATAACATGTTTCTTGATCTCAATGATAACCTTAAAGAAATTTAAATCCATTTCCTCAAGTTTCAAATCAGGTGCTTTTGTCCAAAATAAAGCCCAAAATACTAAATGACAAAAAGAAAATTCTTCACACATAAACAAAAAATGACAACAGTGAGTATGAAATCTTATAAATAGAATGAATTTTGTCCAATTATCAAGGGCATGTGTGACTGTGTGTTTGTTAGTTTTGACACTTTCCTGTCTTTGATAGATGCCATCTGATGCAAAGAACTGATTCATTGCAAAAAAAACCCTGATGCTGGGAAAGAATGAAGGCAGAAAGAGAAGGGGACAACTGAGGATGAGATGGTTGGATGACATCACTGACTTAATGGACTTGAGTTTGAGCAAGCTCTGGGACTTGGTGATGAACAGGGAAGCCTGGAATGCTGCGGTCCATGGGGTTGCAAAGAGCTGGGCACAACTGAGTGACTAAACTGAATTGACTTGAACTGATTTGCCTATTATAATTACTATTGTCATTCAGTTGCTGTCATGTTCAGCTCTTTGTGACCACATGAGCTGCAGCACACCAGGCTTCCCTGTCCTTCACTATCTCCCTGAGTTTGCTCAAACTCATGTCCATTAAGTCAGTGATGCCATCCAACCATCTCATCCTCTGTCACCTCCTTTCCTCCTCTATCACCTCCTTTTCCTCCACTGTCACCCCCTTCTCCTCAATCTTTCCCAGCATCAAGATCTTGTCCAATAAGCTGGCACTTTGCATCAAGTGGCCAAAGTATTGGAGCTTCAGCTTCAACATCAGTCCTTCCAATAAATATTCAGGGTTGACTTCCTTTAGGAATGACTGGTTTGGTCTCCTTGCTGTCCAACGGACTCTCAAGAGTCTTCTCCTACACCACAGTTTGAAAGCATCAATTCTTTGGTGCTCAACTTTCTTTATGGTTCAAATCTAGCACTCGTACATGACTACTGGAAAAACCATAGCTTTGACAATATCAATCTTTGTTGGCAAAGTGATGTCTCTGTTTTTTAATATATTGTCTAGGTTTGTCATAGCTTTTCTTCCAAGAAACTAGCATCTTTTAATTTTGCAGCTGCAGTCACTGTCCACACTGATTTCAGAGCCCAAGAAAATAAAATCTGTCACTGTTTCTACTTTTCCCCCATCTACTTACCATGAAGTGATGGGACTAGATGCCACGATCTTCATTTTTAAAATTTTGAGTTTCAAGCCAGTTTTCTTACTCTCCTCTCTCACCCTCATCAAGAGACTCTTTAGTTCCTCTTCACTTTCTGCCATTAATGTGACATCATCTGCATATGTGAGGTTGCTAATATATCTTCTAGCAATCTTGATTCCATTTTGTGCTTCATCCAGCCTGGCATTTTGCATGATGTACTAGTAACTAACTATAGTGATACTACAAAACTATCTTTTCACAAACTTCTATATTGCTAACTACTTGCTTCACTTTGTTTAGATGGGAGTGATGATTAGTTTTAACCCAATTTCCAGTCACCATATTGGTTTTTTCTTCCATATGAACTTTGTTTTGTGATAGTATGACTGTAAAAATGACAGCTTATTATTTCCTGTTTAAGTCTTCTTATTTCTTTAATCCTTGTCACCACAACAATAAAACTGCCCTGCAAGCGACTCAATGAAAAAGACACACATCTCTGGTATACAGTTTAGAAGACAGAAATCAGTTTAGAAATAGACGAGCCTGCAGTTGACTCCCAGGTTCCCCTTTATTGAACATATGAGTTTCTTCCTTTCTAAAAGTCATGAAAAGAGACTAAGTAGTTGATGAGGTAGGGTTATGAAAACCTAATACCCATAGCAAATACATACAGAAAATGTTAGTTCTTTGCAATTTAACTTGAAAACATTTTTGAAATGTTTTTTAAAATTTCCTATATGCCAGATACAAAGCCTTGCAGAGGGTGTTGGATGGGTCAGAAATTGAATGCTGTCCATTAGAGCAACTGGCCTAAGCAGAAGTCTGGCCCAAGGGGGCATTCTCAGCTCTTCAGAAATCATAGCAGTTGTGCCTACTCCCTCTCTGAGGCCTATTTTTCTTTTAAATGAAGACTTTCCTCAAGACTCTGCTCTTCATCTTCTCTCTCACATTTTGCCCCTTCTGTGGTAATCTCATTTATTCCAATCACAACACTATGAAGCTGGCTAATTTCCAATATCAAAATTGGAGTTTTCTCCACCTCTTTAAGCCAACTCCATGAGTATCATGTCAAATCCTGTCATATGAAATACAGAAATATGAATTCATATGAAGAATATATGAATTTCCTCCTTTTCATATCTTTGCTTTTATTAATGACTGCACCATCAACACCATTCTCCCAGAAGAAAGTGAGAGAAGTGTGGTGCAGTGTTTAAGAGAAGCTTTATGGAGTAAAGCTACCCAGGTCCAACCAGCTCTGTCACTGGAATAATAAAGCATCTTAACACTTTAACCTCATGCTGGTGTTGCATGTGTTAATTATATTTTATTTAATTTTCAATAATACTGAACTATGTATTTGAAAGTTGTTAAGGGAATAACTGAAAATTTCTCATCAAAATAAAAAAAATCGTAATTGTGTATTGTGATGGATATTAGACTCAGTATAATTATATATATAGAAGGAGAAGAGGGCAACAGAAGATGATATGGTTAGATAGCATCACCAATTCATTGGACATGAATCTGAGCAAACCTTGGGAGATAGTGAAGGACAGGGAGAGCCTGGTGTGCTGCAGTCCATGGGGTTGCAAAAAGTCAGTCATGACTTAGCGACTGACCAACAACATAGTCATTATGTTGTCCACGTGAAAATAATGGGCTTATATATTAATTATATCTCAGTAAAATAATAAATTTTATAATAAATGTATAGTTATCAGGATAGTGCATAGCACAGAGTTAGTCCTGTTGATCAGCAAACACACCAATTTATTTGCTTATTTGAAAGAAAGTGAAAGTGAAGTAGCTCAGTCTTGTCTGACTCTTTGCGACTCTCTGGATTGTAGCCTACCGGGCTCCTCCCTCCATGGGATTCTCCAGGGGATCTCCCTAACCCAGGGATCGAACCTGGGTCTCCAGCACGGCAGGCAGACACTTTAACCTCTGAGCCACCAGGGAAGCCCAACTGAATACAAATTCTTCTTTTACTCGCATGAGATTTAATAATTCTTGACAAGTAATTTCTTCTTTATATTAACACTATTTGTATACTAAGAGTATCCCTCACTTGATTAGTAAGATCTTAAGGTCAAGAAACTGTTTATTACTCAGTTTTTGAATCCTCAAAACAAAAACTTATTCATTGGCAGGGGCTGGGATTTAAAACTGCTTGAACTGAATTACAAATATACTTTATAAAATATTAGAATTGCTAGCTCTGTACAATGTACTAGTTATATTTCTTTGTTTTGTTGAAGCTGTGTGTCTCATTTCCAAGTTTCTGTTTTTCTATAGGTTTAAATTGAGGACAAGATCACCCTGAGATAATTGGTCACTAAGTTGTATTAGCAATGTGTAAGTTGGATATTCTGCCATTTCTTTTAGTTTTAGTTGAATAATTTATATGAAAGAAGCTATTGGAGATTTTTCTATGCTATTGTGAGTGAATACTAATTATCTGAGAATGTGTAATAAGTTGACACAATGAGCTATTAAGGTAGGGTTCTGAGCCATTCATGCGGAGGTGTTGATGAGTTACTTAATCTATCAATCTTATGGTCCTCCCCAAACCCCTCTCCAGAATAAGAATACTTAATAATAATTGGTGACTTGGATTCACTGATTAAAGTATTTGATGGTAAATTTAATAGGGAAGATATCCTGATGACTGATGTGTTTTGCCTTGATATAACTTCTCTTATATATTTTTAAAGTTAATACATGATTATTAGGGCAGGGAAAATTAGGAATATTGCAATGTAAGATCTACAATCAAAGTGACACTAGGGAGAATGGAAGAGTGACCAACAGGGGGATGGCAGAAGACATAAAACAGGATCTGGTGAACTATAACTTTTCTGGGATTGGAATGTAGGGAATACGTATTAACAAAGCTTTCACTAACACTTTCACTTGGGATTGTATATCATCAGAGACAGTAATAGGCAAATTGGGGGAGGAGGTGGAAGCTATTTATTTTAAAATATCCTCATCCTGCATCTTAGTTTCTGACACAGCTTCTTACCCAATGTTGGAGTCATCTGATTCTTTTTCTTTTTTTCTGCTTGTGGCTATTATCAAGTCATCCATTCATTATTTCGCTAATTCCTTTTTCCAATGTATTTTAAGCACCCACATCATCATACATAGCAGTAGGTAGTAGTGATAGAGTGATTAATGAAATGAGATCCTTGCCTTCATAGACTTAGAGATAAGATTAATTTTAATTAATTAAAGACAAGATTAATTTGAAAACTCTGAGATAATATCCCTCCTATTTCCAAAGTAATTATACTTTTTATTCATCTAGAAATATGAAAACTAATGACTTTTGCTTTATGATTGAGCCTCATGGTTCTGTGGGTGCTGTGTTGGCCTTTAGCTCTAGATTTTGCAAATATTGTCAGAAATTCTTAGATGAATGGAATTATATCATCTCATTTTTTTCATTAACTGATTTTAAATCCAATAGCTTTTTGAAAACCAATAATATTTTTCCACATTCAGAAATCTAAAAATCTCAATTTGGTAACAGGATGCTGAATAATTCATTTTCTTTGATTTGGGTAATAAGTGTCTCAGGATCCACCCATGGAAATGAGGTCTTGGTGCAGGCATTGGAGAGTTTTGAAAGTAACATATTTAGCCTCAACTTTATGGAGGTACTCCTCCTTTGACAAAAGGTAGCTGTTTGGGTACCTGAAGTGGCTCTTAATAGCATGCCAGTTATTTTGCTAAAAGTTCTCAAAGGATATGATACCTTAGCTTTCTTAAAAGAAGGGTGGTAAGAAATGTTTCATAGTAGATCTCCTGAAAGCACCACAAAAGGTATCTTGATACTGTAATTGGCACTTGGTAGCCACAGATCTGGTCATACAAATCTGTTGCACTCATGATTCAATCAGTACCTTTGTTGAAGCAATAATACCCACTAATCCAGACGATGAAAGAAAAAGGATACTTCAACCAAATGGAAAACGCAGAAAAATAAAAAATATAATGGCTGAGCTACTTAAATAAAGGGAAGCTGAGAAAAACACCTAGCCTTATTTCCCACACTTTCAGCCAACCAGCTGAAAAAAACACAAAACATAATTTATCCAAAGGTTATTTCAGGTAAAACAACTGCGCAGTATAGTATAAAAAGTGTAAAATTTAGAGTGGAACAGAATCAGATTTAAATTTTGCTCTCCTGCTGGCTCTACTCATGTTGGATGAAGCTTGTAGACTTTCAATTTTCTTAACTATAAAGTTAGAAAATATAATCATATTTGTTTATTATAAGCCTTAAATTAGAATATGTCTGTAATATACTTACCACAGTACCAAATGCATTCCATCAACTAGTCTTTATCCCCCAATAAATGAAATTATATATATATATATATACACACACAAATGAAAAGAAAACATCTTTAACAAATATAATACTTTTTTCTACTGAGATAAATAAAATTGTTATTTGTGAAGATACAGCTTTTGAAAATCTCTGCCAAAAAATTAAATAAGGAAAACAGTCTTTCTTATTCATTTCTAACTCTGTTCTAGATTGGACTTTTGAGCAGCAACATAGCATTTATTCTACCCTCCTCTCCACTGGAATAAGAACTCTTTTAAATGCATCTTGGTGATCATAAGCTGTTTCTTCTCTTTCATGAGCCAAAAGATTGCTGTTTTAATTCAGGCAAACAAAACAAAGAATTATTAAAATCTTTCAGTTATTATGTCATATCCAAGAGCTTACTGGTTTCTATTTTCAACTAATATGCATTGCTTGTTGATTATAGAAGGTGCATTCAGGTTAAATATAGCTCTGCCTATAAAGGATTCATCTGAAGAATTGAATACATTGTGGTTAATGGTGACCAAACCTTCACTTTGCTATTCAATATGAATTTCAGTGAAACTTAATATACAGTAAGACCTCCATAGAGAAATCAGTTCTGGACATTGGAACTCTGCCCTCTGCTATATGGGGCCATTTAAATGTATCCCATCACAGCTCTCCTAATGATGATCCCTATTTGAAAAACTTGAAGAGCTATATCTTCAGATTTTCCAGTCTAGAGAGCAAAAGAAGAAAATAATACTAGATACTTTTTAAATTGGGGAAAAGTACACATATGTGCTGCTTGTCATAATCTTGACAAGGAATCTTTTTAAAAGACCTCACTAGATATGTAAATATATAATCGCATTTGTCATATTAGAATAATTTTTGAAATTGTATCATTTGTTTCTGGATTAGAGCATCATTACCAGCACCTTCATGACAGTAAAAGTTTATATAGCCCTTACTATGTGCCACACTCTGAATATACAAAGCAATTTATACATAGTACTTCATTTAATTCTCTTCTAACCCTATGAAAATATTATCAATTTCATTATTGTTTGAATGAAGAGTCAACTGAGACACAGATAAGTAGCTGTTTTAAGGTCATTGAGCTGGTGTGGTTCCTGGTCCAACTCTTTAATCACTCTTCTGTTTCAAACTATGTTGTCTAAATGGTGATTGATTTTTTCTTTTTGTATCTTTAATATTTCTTTTTTACTTTTTTAAATTATGAAAGTATAAAAACACATTTATAGGAAACTTGGAAATTATGGAATGAAGTTACATATAGTTCTATTATATATTATGATTACTTTTTAAGTACATAAGTTAAGATTTTTACTTGGAGTTTCAATATCAAACTCTCAAAAATTATTGGAATGAATAGAGAGAAAAGTAGAAGGCTATAGTAGATCTGAAAGGTACTATGAACCAATTTAACATAATTAAGATTTATACAATTTTCACACAACAGCAGGATACAAATTCTGTTCAAGTTCCCATAGACTATAAACCAGAAACACTGGAACATATCTGGGACATAAAACAAGGTGCAAAAATTTCATGGTCTAAAGTTATTGAAATCATACAGAGTCTGTTCTCTTATTACTGTGGAATTATTGTAGAAATCAGTATTGAAAGATATTTGAAGATAACCCAAACATTTTCAAGAGCAATGTGACATTTACCAAGAGAGATCTTTGGTTTAGCCATTGAAAACCTCAATAAAGTTAAACGACTGAAAAAATAGCAGATGGTAATTTCAGAGAGAAAACATTTAAAATGAGAAATTAATATCAAAGACACTTTAAAAACCCCATGTATTTGGGAATTAAATGTCCATTTTAAATGGTGGGGTTTATCTTAGAAGTCATAACAAAAAAACTAGAAAATATTTGTAACAGAATAAAAGTGAAAAGAGAATTTATTAAATTTGTTGCATGCAGCTGAAGCCACTCATTGCAACTAACTACAATTGTGGAATCTTGTATAATGTATGAAAAGAAATAATGGACACTAGCATAAAACTTTGTGAAATTTGAACAAAATCTGGTACTTGAATTTAACACTGAAAACAAAAAAAAATTAGAAGGTGAAGGAGTGAAGCACTCCTCTAATTTACTAGATAGAATGTTGTACCCAAGATGTCCCTTCTGTGCTCATTCTACTGATTTGGGAAGTGTTGAAAGACTGGATAGCTGTTATTTGGGGAACATTAGACAATATCCACTTACTCCTTGGAAGGAAAGTTATGACCAACCTAGATAGCATATTTAAAAGCAGAGACATTACTTTGCCAACAAAGGTCCGTCTAGTCAAGGCTATGGTTTTTCCTGTGGTCATGTATGGATGTGAGAGTTGGACTGTGAAGAAGGCTGAGCGCCGAAGAATTGATGCTTTTGAACTGTGGTGTTGGAGAAGACTCTTGAGAGTCCTTGGACTGCTAGGAGATCCAACCAGTCCATTCTGAAAGAGATCAGCCCTGGGTGTTCTTTGGAAGGAATGATGCTAAAGCTGAAACTCCAGTACTTTGGCCACCTCATGCGAAGAGTTGACTTATTGGAAAAGACTCTGATGCTGGGAGGGATTGGGGGCAGGAGGAGAAGGGGACGACAGAGGATGAGATGGCTGGATGACATCACTGACTCGATGGACCTGAGTGTGAGTGAACTCCCTGACTTGGTGATGGACAGGGAAGCCTGGCGTGCTGCGATTCATGGGGTTGCAAAGAGTCGGACACAACTGAGCGACTGAACTGAACTGCATTGAGACAATATCTCTGGAGAAGGCAATGGCACCCCACTCCAGTACTCTTGCCTGGAAAATCCCATGGACAGAGGAGCCTGGAAAGCTGCAGTCCATCGGGTCGCTGAGGGTCGGACACGACTGAACGACTTCACTTTCACGCACTGGAGAAGGAAATGGCAACCCACTCCAGTGTTATTGCCTGGAGAATCCCAGGGACGGGGGAGCCTTGTGGGCTGCCGTCTCTGGGGTTGCACAGAGTCGGACACGACTGATGCGACTTAGCAGCAGCAGCAGCAGACAAAGTCTCCAACTGTCACCTTTCTTATTAGGTGTAGTTTGCAGATCGGCTACCGAAGTTGTAAATCCTTCTCAAATTACTTAAAAATAACTAAAGAAAGACTTACCGAATATTAGGATATTGAAGCATCTGTGCATTCAGCACATAGTGATTCAGTTTATTTTACACATAGACATGAAGGAATTTATCAAATGGGTAGAAATTGGTTAATCCTGAAGTGTTTTAAGAAAATGCACTGTTGTCTAATAGAAAATGTGTCTGCAGTCCTTGAGGGGTATGACGACAGACTGGAAGCCCTGCTGTGGACACCGCAGCACCAATCTATTCCGATGGCACAGGGTGATGAACAGGGGTTTTCGCTTAGGGTGCACTTTAGAATGTGAGTGAGGTTGGGAAAATAAATTTAAGGACAGCAGATTTAAATGCTTTTAGAGAACACCAACTGTTTAAGGGACTGGAAGCCCACTCCAGTATTCTTGCCTGGAGAATTCCATGGACAGAGGAACCTGGCGGGCTACAGTCCATGGGTTTGCAAAGAGTTGGACACAACTGAGTTGCATGACTGAGCAACTAACACACACAACACCAATAAAGGGAAAATGACTTACAGTATGTCAAAACAGGGATGTGAGAATTTTAGACAGTGTCACCAAAAAGTTAACCTTACCAAGTCTTCCTACTCAAATACAAATACGTGTTGTATGTTGCAATTTTGAATTTGACAACGTGAGCTAAGGTGGATCCATGTTCTATGATGCTAAAGTGACATGGCTGTGATTATTTTCCTTTTATTGCTACTTTAAAAAATATTCTTGCAAATATGTAAAAATCATATATATCGTTTGCAATATTTTTCATTTGCATATACTTATTTCTCCCTAAGATTTCAAGCATTCTGATCTCCTGTTCTATAAGCCATTCTGAGACTCCTTGTACCAGAGCAAATTTTTGCTCTATTTTACTTCCTCTGGTGGGAATATTTTTATGCATTTTTATGTTGGAAATTGCAGTTCATTTTCAACTCCCATTAACTATTTTCAGAGAATTAATTTAGGGTTTGTTCCTAGTTTGGATTTCCAATTAGTCTTTGAAGTTGGTTTGAGATATTTCTTTTCCTTTAAAAAGACCAAACCAGTAACAATCAGAACTGGGAAAATTGTTTCGGGGTGTCACTGAGAGGTGTACTCTGATTTGTGCATACCATTCAGGATAGTATTTAAATATTGTGTTTCTAAGCCTGGCTCATATATTTCCAGGAATTGCTCTTTACAATGAATATAAGATTAATTCACTTCATTTTACCACACTGTGTTCATATTTTATATTCAAATTGTTTTATCATTTTGAATCTTTGCATGCCATTGGAGTAGCGTTGCTGTTGCAGCTGTATTCGACATCATCTCATATCGACATATCACCGTAATGAAAGGCAAATCTTTACAAACCAGCCAATTTAATGATGCCATGAATGTTTTATAGACTCTTAAATATTTTCTGTTCTGATTTATTAAAGTTATATAAACGAAGGGAATAGCTTTTTCATACTGTTCAATTTTGACCTATATATATATTACTTTCCTTTTTTTCCCTTTCAATACTTGGAGAGTAACTTCTCCAAAAGCAGAACTTTTACTATCATAGAAAGAAATATACATAAAATACAACATGATTATTATACAGCTTGATTTCTATGATAAATATGCAGCAAATGGCAATTCAGTGTTGCACAAAAAAGATTTTGGAGATTTTTTAAGGGGTAATTTTCATACAAATTTGATGCTATTTTTAATTTCAGAAGTTATAGACAATGGTAAGTTGGATC
This sequence comes from Bison bison bison, assembly GCF_000754665.1. Taxonomy (NCBI): domain Eukaryota; kingdom Metazoa; phylum Chordata; class Mammalia; order Artiodactyla; family Bovidae; genus Bison; species Bison bison. Next base: position 3,254,294 of record NW_011494954.1, on the reverse strand, counting down.
ATGTCTGACAGGGAATCATAGACTGTTGACACGTTTGGACAATTATGATAAAAAGTGAAGAAACTTGATGAAGAGAGAATAGCCATAACAATAGTATCAGATTGACTCAATTAAAACCAAAGTGTTTCCTCAAATCCTGTATAGAATTCACTGTCATTACTGAACACCTGCTAAGGTTTAGGCATTGTGCTAACAGACAGAGATAAAGTATTGACTAGAAGAACACATTATCTACCCTCAGAGAACTTAAAACCTAGAAATACTGTAATTGCTGATTCATGAGATTTCCAGACCTCCCGCTGCTGCTGCTGCTAAGTCACTTCAGTTGTATCCGACTCTGTGTGACCCCATAGATGGCAGCCCACCAGGCTCCCCCGTCCCTGGGATCCTCCAGGCACCTACGTACCCATAAATTCACAGGTCTAGAGTGCTGTGAATCAGAGGAATAAAAATATTCATTGGAAAATTCAATTAACACTGGAAAATTGGAGGGCCACAATTTATAAATAGAAACACAGTGTGCCAGTGCATATTCTGGAAGACTCTATAAGTCTAAAATTAGAGCCATCCCCAAGATCAGCAAGCTAAGGGTAACTTCCATAGGAACTATGCAGTAGGGGCTTAGAATCACAGTAGTAATTTGAGGATGCAGCTGATAGAGAAAAGAGTAACTACATTATCTGAAATTTATTATTATTATTTTTTTTCTTTCTCTTTTTTTCTTTTCTTGGCCCTGAAAAGGGCCTGGTTGAAATCAAGCTCCTGAGAGCAAACTGGAAAGCTTAACCGCCAAAGCCCTAGAGAGTACGGCCCTGGCGCTTGAGAGCGTAGACCACGTCCATAGCGGTGACTGTCTTCCGCTTGGCATGCTCGGTGTAGGTGACCGCGTCCCGGATCACGTTCTCCAGAAACACTTTCAGGACCCCGCGGGTCTCTTCGTAGATGAGCCCGGAGATGTGCTTCACACCACCACGACGAGCCAGGCGGCGGATAGCAGGTTTAGTGATACCCTGGATGTTGTCGCGCAGAACCTTACGATGGCGCTTAGCGCCGCCTTTCCCCAGACCTTTGCCGCCTTTGCCGCGTCCAGACATGGTTTCACGAATTATCTGAAATTTAAAAAAGAAAATAACAGAAATGCTCACTCTTTTTTTATACAGTTCTTCTGTGTATTCTTGCCACCTCTTCTTGATATTTTCTGCTTCTGTTAGGTCCATACCAGTTCTGTCCTTTATCGAGCCCATCTTTGCATGAAATGTTCCCTTGGTATCTTTAATTTTCTTGAAGAGATCTTTAATCTTTCTCATTCTGTTTTTTCCTCTATTTCTTTGCATTGATCGCTGAGGAAGGCTTTCTTATCTCTCCTTGCTATTCTTTGGAACTCTGCATTCAGATGCTTATATCTTTCCTTTTCTCCTTTGCTTTTCGCTTCTCTTCTTTTCACAGCTATTTGTAAGGCCTCCTCAGACAGCCATTTTGCTTTTTTGCATCTATTTTTCTTGGGGATGGTCTTGATCCCTGTCTCCTGTACAATGTCACGAACCTCCATCCATAGTTCATCAGGCACTCTATCATATCTAGTCCCTTAAATCTATTTCTCACTTCCACTGTATCTGAATGATCTAGTGGTTTTACCTACTTTCTTCAATTTCAGTCTGAATTTGGCAATAAGGAGTTCATGATCTGAGCCACAGTCAGCTCCTGGTCTTGTTTTTGCTGCCTGTATAGAGCTTCTCCATCTTTGGCTGCAAAGAATATAATCAATCCGATTTCCATGTTGGCCATCTGGTGATGTCCATGTGTAGAGTCTTCTCTTGTGTTGTTGGAAGAGGGTGTTTCCTATGACCAGTGCGTTCTCTTGGCAAAATTCTCTTAGCCTTTGCCCTGCTTCATTCCGTACTCCAAGGCCATTTTTTTTTTTTTTTTGGTTTAACATTCAGGACTTCCTTCACCAAAAATTTAGGATATTGTAATTGCTTATTTAGTACACTCTTTACACCCTCAAAGACAACAAACTCTAGAAGGCTAAGGACCATACTGTGCTATTCACAGGTAAAACACCTGTATCTGGCTCAACAAATATAATATGAACTTGGGTATGTGTATGCTCAGTCATGTCTGACTCTCTGCAGCTCTGTGGACCGCAGCCTGCCAAGCCCCCCACCCATGGAATCCTCCAGGCAAAAGCACTGGAGTGGGTTATAACCTCCCACTGTACTGGATCCTCCCGACCCAGGGATTGAACTTGCATCTCTTGTGTCTCCTGCATTGGCAGAAAGACTCCCCATCACCAGTGCCACCTGGAAAGCCTTGAATTGGGGACAAAAGGGAAATAGGCACATAATTCTATAGGGTGACAAATTCTAATATATACACACATTTGTTTACAAATTTGGAAAAATGTTTTTGATAATGTGGTAATTTTTTTATATCATTTCAGCTTGAATTTTCATCAAGCTTCAGGAAGTTTTTCTTAGGATAATATATACAACTGGTGTTTCTAGTAAAAATATATCATCATGAAAGCATAATCTTTCCTCTTTTCACAAGTACCTCTTATTAGTTGGTAGGGGAAGCACAATTCTTGCTTATGTAAAAAAGTGATGAAACTTGAAATAAGTTATCAGGATAAATAGCAACTGATACAGCAAATATATGTCCAGACACATTTGTATACATACATTTATGCTGCCAAGTAGAATGAAATATATTTCTTAAAAAACAGCTAAATGGCTTTATGAATTCAGAGAATAGGATGATCAGTTCTTGCTGGAAAGAACAGAATAGAAGTATCTTCATGGAATGTGTGGCATTTAATTTTAGCCTTAAATAGGAATGATGACAGAACAATAGGTCTGTGAAAAATGTAGCTAAAATAGAGATTATGATGGTGGGAAAAGGGGGAAGGTTAAAGATGTCCAAGGCCAAATTTGCCTGTTACTCCAGGTAATTCTTGACTTCCTACTTTTGCATTCCAGTCCCCTATAATGAAAAGGACATCTTTTTTGAGTGATAGTTCTAAAAGGTCTTGTAGGTCTTCATAGAACCGTTCAACTTCAGCTTCTTCAGCGTTACTGGTTGGGGCATAGGCTTGGATTACCATGATAGTGAATGGTTTGCCTTGGAAACAAACAGAGATCATTCTGTTGTTTTTGAGATTGCATCCAAGTACTGTATTTTGGACTCTTATTGACCATGATGACCACTCCGGTCTTTGATAATGATGTCATGGGCTTTCCAGGTGGTGCTAGTGGTAAAGAACCCATGTGTTAATGCAGGAAACATAAGCGATATGGGTTCGATCCCAAGGTCAGTAAGATCACCTTAAGGAGGGCGTGGCAGCCCACTCCCATATTCTTGCCTGGAGAGTCCTATGGATGGAAGAGTCTGGTAGGCTATAGCCCATAGGTTTGCAAAGAGTCAGATATGAAGTGACTTAGCATGTATGCACATTGATGTCATGCTGCTTAATGGGGTAAGTTTATCTCAAGGTTCATGCTTTATAATTACACATAAACCTCTTACAGGGATAGTTGCCCTCTGGGAAAAAGATGAACCAAAAAAAATTATTGTCCTGGGAAAAGCTTTTGGGACCAATAATAACAAGTATTCACCTCTTGTCAGAGAAAGAATATGCATGCAGGAACTGCTCTTTTCTTCTATACTCAAGGCTCTTATGCTAAAAGCAAGAGAAAAGCAGGAAGGTACAGGGTTTCTCTTTTGCAGTGACTTAACTTTATTGTTACAGTTGCTGAGACCAGTGCTTTGTATGTAGTAGCAAACAGATATAGTGTGGTTTGTTTAGAGCAGTGGTTCATAATCGGAGATACAATCCCTTAGAGGTTCTTTGGGAAATAGAAACGTGTTGGGGCATTTGCTGTCATGACCACTGGGGAGACCCTGCTGTCATTTAATAGGCAATTGTTAGGAACGCTGGGTGCTCTGAGTGTGTAGAAAGTCTTGCACAATGGTTGATTATATGGTTCTGCATGACTTGCTAATGTTCTGCTGAGTAACCATGTAAGTGAAAGATCTGTTTATAAATGAGCCTAATAAAATCAAGTATTTTTGTGAATAGTTTTAGTGCACACAGATTTTTCCAGTAATGCAACAACTGTGTAAGTTTAGGAAAGATTATACTTTGTTAAGAACTTTACCAAGAGTGACTCATCATTTCTCAGAATCACTGTAATTTCTCTGATTTTTGAGGCAGCAACACAATGAAATGAGTCCATTTGCATTTTTATCTGTACATTCACAATGATATTACCTATAGGAATGCACACCTACCTAATTCATTATGCTTACTAGCATAGTTATGTCTAAAATTTAAATATTAATATAGAGTGTTTTGTTATAAATCAATTTATTGTCTCCATCATAGAACAGTTAATGATTTCTTTTTTAAAGTGTGCATTGAGTCATGATATTATTTGTGAATATTTTATTGAGAGAATAAAAGTGATATTATAGAGATATTTGTTGCATAAGGGAAGTATTGAGTCTGCTGGGATTGAGAACCGATGGTCTGGAGTCTTGTACCCAAAAGGATAGTTCTAAATAGTACAAGTTTCTAGGAATAGTTCTACTTGTAATATGTTTCTGTTTTTTTCCAGAATGATATGTTCCAGACTTTTCTTATCACTAATTTTCATCTCATTTGTGTGTATGTATGTGTGTGTGTGTGTACATTTCCAATGATAGAAAGTCAGTGAGGCAATTAAAGATTTCAACAATTTAATTTTTGCACACACTATTTGTTTTGTCTTTGTTGTCTTTCAGCAACAAATAAACTAATAAAAATACCAAGTACTAAAGTAATTTATTGATTGGTATATACTTGATTTTTTAGCTAATTTAAGAATACCATTAGAGACGCAGGTTTTTTGACTAACTGCAATAGGCAAAACCTACTTATTTACTGAGGTCATTTGGTATCCAGTAGTAAGTCTGCTTTACAATAACTATACTCCATCAGAAAACAGCCATCTTTCAACTCTCCGATTATTTTGTCGTGTTTTTACAGACTGCCCTGAAAAAATTCTAAATTTAAATCTTTGCAGTGATATGGAAAACTCTACACATGCATTTATATTTTCAATTCCTATAATAGTTCTATAAATGAAAACAAAGGCAATAAAACCAGCCATAGAATGTTATGAAGCAATCATTACAGAACTATGAAAAATTGATTATATAGAACATCAAAACATTTTAGAATTGACTTTATAAGGAAAATCTTATTAAAAACACTATTGGCAAAAGGAGGAATATGAAAACAATAGGAATATACATGACAACTAGTGAAATAGAAAATGGAATATAAATGTCATATTAAAATGTGAACTAATAAAATGCAATATCGCTTGTTTATATTGCTATATGAGTATCTTAATGGAGAGAAAAATCTTGAAATGGCAAGGAGATGAACTGGATGCCTCTGATTCAATTTCTGTGATTATTAATGAATAATTATATTTCTTTTCAGAACCATTTCTTCCTAAATATTCAAGTGCTATCTGCCCTTTCTCCAGTAAGGTATTTCCCAGCAATGTACACCTGTGTGTATGTGTTTTGGGGATGGTTGAAGTATGTTTGATGGGATATGGAGGGAGGGGGACTGTAGTCTTTTGGAATTAGAAGTCAAAATAACCTAGAACAGCAAGTAGTACATTGTATAGTAAATATGGATGGCACATATCAGGTTATTTCAAGAACTCGGGATAGATTTTGAAACAATTCTACTTTGAAATTTTGTAAATGATACTTTTATAGATTCAGGTAGAGATTTAAAAAAAAAACAACAAAGATTCTACTTGTTTCATGAACTCCTAACATGCCTTGGAAAGCAATTTGCTTTTTGAGGGAATCATGAAGACAGTGGAGAAGTAATAATGCATAGTTGTCAGGAAAGGAATCCTATTCAAAGTGGATATTCTGCCTCTTGGATTTCTTTGGTCTAGTTGTAGCTCTCTATTTTTCACAGGCTGAGGGATGCAGAGACCCTCAAATGGGTTTTTGATGTCCTGTCCTCTCTTTTGGGCTTTACTTCAAGTTACTTTCAGCTTCTCTATTTTTTCATTTTCTTTCTCCCTTTTTCATAGATTTTTATAGTGTTTTATTGAGATAAATTTTATGTAGAATAAAATGTACAAATCTTAAGTACTACATAGTGATTTTGAATATATACAACCTCATGAAAACCCCAAGATCTGGATCCTAAACATACCCAACACCAAGTTTCCCCATTTCCTTTCCCAGTCAGGCTTCATCTCTGCCTTCAGCCTCCAGACTCACCCTGCAGAAACCATTCTTTTGATTTGCTGGTGCTTAGTTTTGTCTGCTCTGAAACATTATGTCACATAATGTATTTCTAGCCTGTCTTCTTTTGCTTCATAGATGCTTTTGAGCTTCATCCATGTTGCTGTGTATCAGTCCTTATTTGTATATCAAGAGAAGAATGGTTTAAAAAACCTCTACTCCAACCCTGAATCCCCAAGATCCTATAGCTAGTAAGTGAACAAACTACATTTCAAGTTGATGCCTTCTGGTTCCAAGTTCAGGATGGAATTTTTCTACCTTTGTTGCCCCCATAGTGAGTGTCCATGGGAACTGGAAGTCATATGAAAATGCAGGTAGAAGAGTAATTCTAGATTTAGATTTTCATTCAGTGAATCTCATTTTTATTTATTTATACCATAAGGTGCATCAAGTCTTAAAAGCAACAGGCTTCAAAATCATAGACTTGGAGCTGGCAAATGACAAAATCTAGCAAAATCTAAATTGATTGAAGTTAAGAGAGCATCTATATTTTCAGACATCTTCAGTTTTGGCCCCCACAATAGTTCATTTGTTTTAAATAATAGTTGTTATCTTTACTGTTTCTCTATCCTTATTAAAACTTCTGTCAAGAATTCAAGTTAGATTCCATGTATTAAAAAGCAGAGATGTTACTTTGCTGACAAATGTCTGTCTGAATAGTCAAAGCTTTGGTTATTCCAGTAGTCATGTATGAATGTGAAAGTTGGACCATAAAGAAGGCTGAGTGCCAAAGAATTGATGCTTTAGAACTGTGTTTCTAGAGAAGATTCTTGAGAGTCTCTTGGACTGCAAGGAGTCCCAACCAATAAATCCTAAAGGAAATCAACCCTGAATATTCACTGGAAGGGCTGATGCTAAAGCTCTAATACTTTGGCCACCTAATGCAAAGGGCTGACTCATTAGAAAAGACCCTGATGCTGGGAAGGATTGAAGACAGGAGGAGAAGGGAATAATAGAGCATGAGATGGTTGGATGGTATCACTGATTCAATGGGCATGAGTTTGAGCAAGTTCCAAGTGATGGAAAAGGACAGGGAAGGCTGACGTGCTGCAGTCCATGAGGTTCCAAGAGTAAGACACAACTAAGCGACTGAACAATAACAACAATGAATGATGTCATATAATATCTGTCTTTGTTTGACTTACTTCACTTAGTATGATAAAATCTAGGTCCTCCCAAGCTGTTGTAAATAACCTTACTTTATTCTTTTTTATGCCTGAGTAATATTCTGTTGTATGTATGCACCACATCTTCTTTATCCATTAAATGTTACAAATGAACTTATTTACAAAACAGAAATAGACTCACAGGCATAGTAAACAAATTTATGTTACTGAAGGTGAAAGGGAACAGAGGAGATTAAATAGGAATTGAGGATTAACAGATACACATTACTGTATATAAACTAGATAAACAGCAAGGACCTACAACATAACACAGGGAACTATAGTCAATATCTTGTAATAACCTATAATGGAAAAGAAACTGAAAAAGAATATATAAATATGTATATGTATATAATATGTATAAAACTGAATCATGCTGTATGCCTGAAACATTGTAAATCAACTCTAGTTTAATAAATTATTACAGAAAAAAAGTCATTGTTATTGCTAAATACAGTAAAGCTGAATTGAAAACAAATAATTCAGCTTTAAAAAAATAAGAAGGTCCTGTAATGTGTGACAACATGGATGAATCTTGAGGACATAATGCTAAATTAAATAAGCCAGTTATAAAAGAACAAATACTTTTAGGTATATATAAGTTCGCTTACATGAGATGTCTGCTCACAGAAGCAGACAGCAATAGTCAAACTCACAGAAGCAAAGCTTTGAAATATGGCTGCTAGAGGCTAGGATAAGTGCAAAACACAGAGCCACTAACCAACAGGAATAAAATTTCAGTTTTGCAGAGTGTGCCTATAAATAAAAATACTGTATTACGCACTTAGTCTGTTAAGAGGACAGACCTCATGTTGTGTTGTTTCCACAATGAAGGATAAAATTCCATGAACCACTTATATTTCAATAGAAACTCATTAAAAATGTAAATTCAAGTATTTTTTTTAGTCAATGATGAAATCTCAGGAAGAGAGAAACAGAAAATCCTGTTGATAAATAATTTCATTAATGCATAGTGAATAAAGTCTCTTCAATCAATCAATCAAAAAGGAAAAGAATATATAATAATGATAAAACAAGGTTTCAGTTTTAGACTACTTCATAGTTGAGTTGCTCCTGATTGTACACAATTACCAGCTTCCTAGGTGGCACGGTGATAAAGAACCTGTCTGCCAAAGCAGGACAGGTTTGATTTCTGAGACACAGGTTTGATCTCTGAGTCAAGAAGGTCCCCTGGAGGTAGGCGTGGCACCCACTCTAGTATTCTTGCCTGGAAAATTTCATGGACAGAGGGGCCTGGCGAGCTACAGTTCATGGGGTCGCACAGAGGTAGACATGACTGACGCAACATAGTGCGCATGCTCTTATACAATTAAAGTGAAATGATTCAAACAATAATTCAGATATTATATTTTGTGTTCTAGTAAATATTGTAAAGAAAAATCATATCAGCTTATTTTACTGATTTTGAAAATATTAAAAGTGCTTTAGGGATTAAAAACATAATTTACTAGGTTATATCATTGTAGTTTATTGTATCGATTGTTGTAATTTTGGATCCTCTGAAAAAATAGTCATGAAATGTTATATTTTATCTCCTATGTAATTTCTCATCTGGCCAATCCTCCTCCTTCTTCCTTCTCTTCCTCTCCAATTTCAGCATTCCTACTCTAACCTCACAAATTTAGCTAGCTAATTATCTGAATTTATTTAATCCTCATGATAGAACTTAAGAAAAAAATTTAAATGTCTGCACAAATGCCTAAAGAAAAAGGACAGAATTTTTCCAAAGCAAGCCTCTTCTTCTGATACCCTACTGCTCAAATTTAAGGTCAGCAACCCAGCAGGAATTAGAGGAACTCAATCCTTCTAAATGTGTTTGAGCAATCTACGGTGACCAAACAGCCAGCTGTATTTGCTCACATTTTCTGCTGCACTGAGACCCAATTGCACTCTCCTTAGGTCAGGAGGAAAGCTCTGACTGACCTCATTGGGAGTTTTGCCAGTAAAAGGACAATAGTATTGGGCTCCTGACAGCAAGTGAAGTTTTTACAGGATAGCCAAGAATCAGATTACATCTTCAGCTCTGACTGTAGGCAAGGGAGAGAATAAAAATAAAGTGGGTATAAAAAACAAACAGAAACAAAAAAAAGAACATACAAACAAGACAGGTACCTATTTTAGAAGAATGATTTTCTATGCAAATATTCAGTTGCTATAAAGAATTGATCCTCCCTTATGGCACCCCACTCCAGTACTCTTGCCTGGAAAATCCCATGAATGGAGGAGCCTGGCGGGCTGCAGTCCATGGGGTCGCTGGAGTCGGACACGACTGAGCGACTTCACTTTCACTTTTCACTTTCATGCATTGGAGAAGGAAATGGCAACCCACTCCAGTATTCTTGCCTGGAGAATCCCAGGGATGGGGGAGCCTGGGGGGCTGCCGTCTATGGGGTCACACAGAGTCGGACACGACTGAAGTGACTTAGCAGTAGCAGTAGCAGTATATTAT
>NW_011494954.1:3223721-3244237 GCF_000754665.1 Bison bison bison | reverse complement strand
TTCAGTCACTCAGCCATGTCCGACTTTTTGTGACCCCATGAATCGCAGCATGCCAGGCCTCCCTGCTGCTGCTGCTGCTAAGTCGCTTCAGTCGTGTCCGACTCTGTGTGACCACATGGACGGCAGCCCACCAGGCTCCTCCGTCCCTGGGATTCTCCAGGCAAGGACACTGGAGTGGGTTGCCATGTCCTTCTCCAATGCACAAAAGTGAAGAGTGAAAGTGAAGTTGCTCAGTCATGTCCGACTCTATGCGACCCCATGGACTGCAGCCTACCAGGCTCCTCCACCTATGGGATTTTCCAGGCAAGAGTACTGGAGTGGGTCACCATTGCCTTCTCAGCCAGGCCTCCTTATCTATCACCAACTGCTGGAGTCTACCCAAACCCATGTCCACTGAGACAGTGATGCCATCCAACCATCTCATCCTCCGTCATCCCCTTCTCCTACTGCCCTCAATCTTTCCCAGCATCAGGGTCTTTTCAAATGAGTCAGCTCTTTGCATCAGGTGGCCAAAGTATTGGAGTTTCAGCTTCAACATCAGTCCTTCCAATGAACACTCAGGATCAAAATAAATGTGTTAAGAAGATGAAACGTTATGGGAACTAAGTAGTACTTTAGAAGTTTTATATTAAAAAAAATCACTGTTTGAAGACAATTTCATTTATAAAGGTGTGTGGGCAGGGTGTATGTGTTCAGGACATGGTTAGAAACTTATCTTTCACATTTGTACTATGGATATATGAACATCTCCATTCTTCATCCCTATTGGGAAAGTGTCACCATACCCATTGCTGCTGGTTATTATTTGGTAGAGCTGGTTCCTCTTGTTCATGGCCCACAGCACATCACACTACCTTATTATTCTTATGAAGTGGAAAGAGGAATAGTGAGAGGAGAGAGACTATTGGGTCCTACAACTAGAATAATGCTTGACATTTCATGGGTTCCATAAGTGTATCATAACTATTGATGGCTGTTCAGCTATTTACTTGTTCAGGAATTAACATGAAAGGAGCATAGAAGTAACTTTACTTCTTTCAAGAATCAACATTTCATACTACCTGAGGTTCCTCTAATTTTTATTATTATGTGTTCAAACACATGTAATCTTATAAAAATGCAACATTTAGACTGAATAATATACATGATTGCAACTTTTAAAATGAAGTTTTTATTATATTTTTTTCTATTTCATCTTTTCTCTTATTTCCACTTTTCTACATCACTTCTGAACTTCTATTTATCAGTTGACCTATATATTCTTCTATTAATTATTTATTGGCAGTCATGTAGAAGTTCAGTTCAGTTCAGTAGCTCAGTCCTGTTTGACTCTTTCTGACACCATAGACTGTAGCACGCCAGGCCTCCTTGTCCATCAACAACTCCCAGAGTTTACTCAAACTCATGTCCATCGGTTGGCAGTGCCACCCAACCATCTCATCCTCTGTCATCCCCTTCTCCTTCTGCCTTCAATCTTTCCCAGCATCAGGGTATTTTCCAATGAGACAGTTCTTCGCATCAGGTGGCCAAAGTATTGGAGTTTCAGCTTCAGCATCAGTCCTTCCAATGTATATTCAGGACTGATTTCCTTTAGGATGGAATGGTTGGATCTCCTTGCAATCCAAGGGACTCTCAAGAGTCTTCTCCAATACCACAGTTCAAAAGCATCAATTCTTTGGCTCTCAGCTCTCTTTACAGTCCAACTCTCATTTTCATATATGACTATTGGAAAAACCATAGCTTTGACTAGATGGGCTTTTGTTGGCAAAGTAATGTCTCTGCTTTTTAATATACTGTCTAGATTGGTCATAACTTTTCTTCCAAGGAGAAAGTGTCTTTTAATTTCAGGGTTGCAGTCACCACCTGCAGTGACTTTGAAGCTCCCCAAAATAAAGTCTGTCACTGTTTCCCCTGTTTCCATATGTATTTGCCCTAAAGTGATGAGAGCAGATGCCATGATCTCAGTTTTCTGAATGTTGAGTTTAAAGCCAACATTTTCACTCTCCTCTTTCACATTCATCAAGAGGCTGTTTAATTCTTCAATTTCTGCCATAAGCGTGGTGCTATTTGCATATCTGAGGTTATTGATATTTCTCCCAGCATCTTGATTCCAGCTTGTACTTCATCCAGTCCAGCATTTCTCATGATGTACACTGCATATAAGTTAAATAAGCAGGATGACAATATACAGCCTTGACATACTCCTTTCCTGATTTGGAACCAGTCTGTTCTATGTACAGTTCTAACTGTTGCTTTTCGACCTGCATACAGATATGATGGCTACTCCATTTCTGCTAAGGGATTCTTGCCCACAGTAGTAGATATAATGGTCATCTGAGTTAAATTCCCTGATTTCAGTCCATTTTAGTTCTCTGATTCCTAAAATGTCAACGTTCACTCTTGCCATCTCCTGTTTGACCACTTCCAATTTGCCTTGATTCATGGACTTAACATTCCAGGTTCCTATGCAATATTGCTCTTTAGAACATCAGACTTTACATCCATCACCAGTCACATCCACTACTGGGTGTTGTTTTTGCTTTGGTTCCATCACTTCATTCTTTCTGGAGTTATTTCTCCACTGATCTCAAATAGCATATTGGGCACCTACCCACCTGGGGAGTTTATCTTTCAGAGTCCTATCTTTTTGCCTTTTCATACTGTTCATGGAGTTCTCAAGGCAAGAATACTGAAGTGGTTTGCCATTCCCTTCTCCAGTGGACTACGTTTTGTCAGAACTCTCCACCATGACCTGTCTGTCTTGGGTGGCCCTACATGGCATGGCTCATAGTTTCATTGAGTTAGATAAGGCTGTGGTCCATGTGGTCAGATTGGCTAGTTTTCTGTGATGTGGTTTTCACTCTGTCTGCCCTCTGATGGAGAAGGATAAGAGGCTTAGGGAAGCTTCCTGATGGGAGAGACTAACAGAGGGGGAAACTGGGTCTTGTTCTGATGGGTGGGGCCATGCTCAGTAAATCTTTAATCCAATTTTCTGCTGATGGGTGGAGCTGTGTTCCCTCCCTTTTATTTTCCTGGGGCCAAACTATGGTGGAGATAATGATGATTATAGGGACCTCCTTCGAAAGGTCCCATGCAGACACTGCTATACTCAGTGCCCCCAACCCAGCAGCAGGCCACAGCCTACCCATGCCTCCACTGGAGACTCTTGGACACTCACAGGCAAGTCTGGGTCAGTTTTGTGGGGTCACTGCTCCTTTCTCCTGGATCCTGATGCACACAAGGTTCTGTTTGTGCCCTCCAAAAGTCGGTTTCCCCAGTCCTGTGTAAGTTCTGTCAGCTCTCTTGTGGGGTTAATGGTGACCTCCTCCAAGAGGGCTAATGCCATACCCAAGACTGCTGCACCCAGAGCCCTTCCCTGCAGCGGTCCATTGCTGACCCGTACCTCCACAGGAGACACTCAAACCCAGTGCTGTTTCAGTCTGTGTGGGCCTTTGGGTCCTGGTGTGCACAAGGTTAGTTTGAGCCCTCTGAGTGCGTCTGGCGGGTATGGGGTTTGAGGCTAAACTCGATTTTATCCCTCCTACCATCTTCCTGGGACTTCTTTGCCCTTGGATGTGGGATATTTCCTCACAGTCGCTCTAGCACTGGGCCATGCAGCCATCAATTAAGGTCCATGGGGCTACAGACATGGGGTCCCAAAAGAGTCAGAGACGACTGAGCAACAGAGCTGCCTTTATTGCGTGCAGCTCACTCCGGGTTTGCCTGTGTGCTCTTCCACACGTACTTTGTTTCTCTCATATGTACTCTCCTCCATTTTAGGCATATTTTGTCATTATTTTACAAAAATGGATCTCCTTACACAAACTTTTTAGTGTCTTACTCTTTCTCAGTGCTAACGCAAAACCTCCCATTTCAAACCACACCACATAAGAGGGAGTGGTGGGTATAAAGGCACAGTGGCCCTGTAGAGGAAAGCACATCTACTCTTTTTTACTGATGTCCTTGGCAGCAGATGTGGGGTTGTTTGAGGCTATTCTAATTAGTAAATTTGGCTTCTAGGTATCTACCACTCACAGTGCTTTTTCTGGGGACTGAGCTAACTGTTTCATTTATACATCAAGAAACCAGTTAATCTTGTTTTGACCACACTTTCCCCAAAATGCCTGAGTCCTGGTGTTTGGGCTTCCCCTTGTCTCTTGGCAGAGCCCCCATTCTCTGTTCCTGGGCTTCTACACTATGCTGGACATTGGCAGACCTCTTTTATAATCACCACTTTGAAAGAAGAGGTTTAATTAACATAATACAGCCTGGCAGTAGTGAACAGCATATGGGAAGCTGAAAATTCCCACTAAGCCCAGCCTGTTCAATGTCCTCAGCCTCACTCTCGATCAGTGTAGGGGCAGAAACAAGTCCTTCTGGCTGAAGCTGCAAGGGGGCCTGTCTCATGCCTGTGTTCAATGCTATAATATCCACACTTCTGGCAATCTATCCTCTCCCTAGGTTCTTTGCCTCTTTCCCATAATGGGTTTTCTTCTCTTTGGTGCACTCTCAGAAGAATAAACCAATCTCTCAATTAACCTGAAATTGGAAACAGACATCACTACTCTTCTTTCCTCTTTCTCAAATGGAAAAACTGCCGTAACAACAAAAACCTCGAGCTCTTGTTGGAAGATACCAGCAAAGCTCCTGCGGTTCTCAGTTACTAAACTTTTTACTCCCTTCTAGGGATAGGTCCAACAAAGTCTCTACAATTATCACAGCTTACAACAACATATATTATGTCAATTTCCTTTCTGCTAAACACATGGTTGTATCTCTTCCAGATAAGATGAGGCGAGCAATTATAAGGACCAAACTACCTACCCTCCTACACTAATTTAGACATCAGAACAGGAACACAAGGCAAATTTAGAATCAAAATGTAGAGAAGCTGTAATGGGATGCCACTGAAAGGTAAAAACTAATGCAGAGAACTGGGACCCATTGCCTTTAGAGGTAAGATTACATTTAAAGAGAAGTTAAAATCAGAAGACAGCATTAAAATAATGCTGAAAACATCCAAGTGTTGGTGGAAATATGAATCTGTAAACATGATAAAGAGTCTTTCATTGCTAATCATAGCCCAGCGACATTAGCACTCCTGCTCTAAGGACTTGGGTGGCCCACGGTGAACTTGACAGCACCTTAGATTTTTCCCTTTCTTCCTTAGATTTAAAGATTTTAGTTTACAAAGTCTTTCTTTGTTCTCTTTAAAGCTGACTAGTCCCTTTGAACTACAGGTCAGAAATGTGTGTTCACAGCCTGATCTATTTTGCACAGTCGGAGACTAATTCTCATTTGAGCTATACAGAACTTCAGTGCTTTGGAAGGGCTTACACCTCATCTAGAGATTATTACACAGTTTTGTCGAAATGGAACAGCTCTCTATCCACCCACCTAAATGCATTTGTTCATAATAAATTACCTGGCAGAGATCTCTATATAGTCTAATGAACAACCTGAAGATCTTGTAGTATTCCCTTTTGCCTTCCAAATATATTTTTATAAATATATATGTAGATTGAAAACATATAGCTTTTTAATAATGCTTTTTAATTTACTCATTTTCAATCTTCTTTCCTATTTAAATTCTGATGACATCTATAATGACAGATGGTAACCAGACTTATCGCTTGTGATTTGTAGAAATATTGAATCACTGTATTGTACACCAAGAACTAACATAGTGTTGTGGGCAACTTATACTTCAAAAATCAAACAACCAAATAAACAAACACGTGGAAAAAGAGGTCAGATTTTTGGCTACCATAGGTGAGGGTATTTTTTGTCTTTTCATACTGTTTCTGGGGTTCTTGCAATGAGAATACTGGGGTGGTTTGCTATTTCTTCCTCCAGTGGACCACACTTTGTCAGAACTCTTCACTATGACCAGTGCATCTTGGGTGGCCCTGAATGGCATGGCTCATAGTCTCACTCAGTTACACAAGCTCCTTATGGCAAATAGAAAGGAAAAAAGTGGAAGCAGTGACAGATATTATTTTCTTGAGCTCCAAAATCACTGAGGATGGTGAATGCAGTCATTAAGAGAAATTTTAGTGACTGCAGAAATTAATAGATACTTGATCCTTGAAAGGAAAGCTATGGCAAACTTAAAAAACAGAGACATCACATTGCCGAAAAAGGTCCATATAGTCAAAGCTAAGGTTTTTCCAGGAGTCATTCATATATGTGAAAGTTGGAACCTAAAGAAGGCTGACCAATGAAAGAATTGATGCTTTCAAATTGTAGTGCTGAAGAACAGTTTTGAGAGTCCCTTGGACTGCAAAGAGATCAAACCAGTCAATCCTAAAGGATATCAACCCTGTATATATTCTTTGGAAGGACTGTTGCTGAAGCTGAGGCTCCAGTATTTTGGCCATGTGATGCAAAGAGCCAACTCATTGGAGAAGACCCTGTGCTGGGAAAGGTTGAAGGCAAAAGGAGAAGGGGATGGCTGAAGACAAAATGGTTAGATAGCACCACCAACTCAGCGGACATGAATTTGAGCAAACTCAGGGATATAGTGAAGGACAGAGAAGCCTGGTGTGCTGCAGTCAGTGGGATTGGAAAGAGTGAAACATGATTTAGTAACTGTAAAACAACAACAACAATAATAAGATGTGAGTATGTAGAAGAAGGGGAAATTAGATTAAAGTGATCAAAAGATGCAAGTCAAGAAAATCAAGTTCTGATATTAAATATAACAAAGCTAGTGGAGGTGACAGAATTCCAGCTGTGCCATTTCAAATCCTACAAGATGATGTTGTGAAAGTGCTGCACTCAATATGCCAGCAAAATTGGAAAACTCAGCAGTGGCCACAGGAGTGCAAAAGGTCAGTTTTCTTTCCAATCCCAAAGAAAGGCAATGCCAA
Organism: Bison bison bison; assembly: GCF_000754665.1. NCBI lineage: Eukaryota > Metazoa > Chordata > Mammalia > Artiodactyla > Bovidae > Bison > Bison bison. The sequence continues at coordinate 3,237,365 of NW_011494954.1, read as the reverse complement.
AGAATATTCAAGCTACCACGCAATTGCACTTATCTCACATGCTAGTAAAGTAATGCCCAAAATTCTCCAAACCAGGCTTCAACAGTATGAGAACTGTGAACTTCCAGATGCTCAAGCTGGATTTAGAAAAGGCAGAGGAACCAGACATAAAAATGTGGACATCCACTGTATCATCAAAAAAGCAACAGAGTTCCAGAAAAATATCTACTTCTGCTTTACTGAATATGCCAAATACTTGGACTGTGTGGATCACAACAAACTGGAAAATTCTGAAAGAGATGGAAATACCAGACCACCTGACCTGCCTCCAGAGAAATCTGTATGAAGGTCAAGAATCAACAGTTAGAACTGGACATGGAACAACAGACTGGTTCCAAATCAGGAAAGGAATATGTCAAGGCTGTATATTGTCACCCTGCTTATTTAACTTATATGCAGTGTACACCATGAGAATTGCTGGATTGGATGAAGTACAAGCTGGAATCAAGATTGCAGGCAGAAATATCAATAACCTCAGATATGCAGATGACACCACCCTTATGGCAGAAAGTGAAGAAGAACTAAATAGCCTCTTGATGAATGTGAAAGAGAAGAGTGAAAATGTTGGCTTAAAACTCAACATTCAGAAAACTAAGATCATGGCATCCAGTCCTATCACTTCATGGCAGATAGATGGGGAGAGAGTGGAAACAGTGAGAGACTTTAATTTTTTGGGCTCCAAAATCACTGCAGATAGTTTTTGCAGCCATGAAATTAAAAGACACTTCCTCCTTGGTAGAAAAGTTATGACCAATCTAGATAGTATATTAAAAAGCAGAGACATTACTTTGCCAACAAAGGTCCATCTAGTCAAAGCTATGGTTTTTCCAGTAGTCATGTACGGATTGTGAGAGTTGGGCTATAAAGAAAGCTGAGCACCGAAGAATTGATGATTTTGAACTGAGGTGCTGGAGAAGACTCTTGGGAGTCCCTTGGACAGCTAGGTGATCCAACCAGTCCATCATAAAAGAAATCAGTCCTGAATATTCATTGGAAGGACTGGTGCTAAAGCTGAAACTCCAATACTTTGGCCACCTGATGCAAAGAACTGACTCATTTGAAAGAACCTTGATGCTCGGAAAGATTGAAGGTAGGAGGAGATGTGGACAATAGAGGATAAGATTTTTGGATGACATCACCGACTCAATGGATATGAGTTTGAGTAAACTCCGGGAGTTGGTGATGGACAGGGAGGCCTGGCATGCTGCAGTCATGGGGTCACAAAGAGTTGGACATGACTGAGCGACTGAACTGAACTGAACTGAATTTAGTTAATATTTTTAAAGATTATCTGTTTTGAAAGGGAGAAAATGTTGAGGGTGTTTGGATGGTAAAAGAAGGGGTAGAATTAAAGCATTTCTTAGAATAGAATTTTAATATTATCACAAATTCTCCCCATACAGGTCCTCCCCTTCGAATATGCACTGGCCTTCAAATTGTGTTTGGGGCTTCCTCTGTGACTCAGCTGGTAAAGAATCCCCCTGCAATGCAGGAGACCCTGGGTCAATTCCTGGGTTGGGAAGATCCCCTGCAGAAGGGATAGGCTACCCAATCCAGTATTCATAGGCTTCCCTGGTGGCTCAGATACTAAAGAATCTGCCTGCAATGCAGGACACCTGAGTTCGATCCCTGGGTTGGGAAGATCCCTTGGAGGAGGGCATGGCAACCCACTTCAGTATTCTTGTCTGGAGAATCCCCATGAACAGAGGATTCTGGCAGACTACAGTTCATGAGGTGGCCAAGAGTTGGACATGACTGAGCGATTAAGCATAGCATAGCATAGACTTGTGTTAATCCACATAATCTGGCAGATGTGAATTTGTTACTTAAGATCTAAGGCTCTAAGAAATTTTGTAGCTTCGTCTCTTGCCCTTTTTGAGGGCTGGTTTCTGGGCATGCATCCTGTGCAGTCTTACAGAGCACCAGACTTAGAAGGACCTTTGTTGGTTAAATACTCTGTTATTAATATAACAAATTATGAAGCTGGCCCTGCCCTTTGGACACTCTGAGATCACCAGAATCTAAATAAATCAAAGGAGCTTCCTTAGGAATGAAAGACCAGTTGGGGAAAAAGATCCTACTGTCTCAGCCATTCTTTCTGATATTAACCACTGGTTGACCTGTAGTTGAATGCAAATGTATGAGTGAGTATAGGAAGATCCAAAAGAAATATTGCTCAGGAAACTTATGAAATTGTGAGAAATAAAAAAAACAAGGTTGTGTTAAGCCAATATATTTTGGATTGATTTTTTTGGGTAGCAATATACAACTGAAAGAGCCTCAAATATGGTAGAGATGTCTAAAGAATAGACTTGAATGAAAATATGAAGACTTCTGTTCACTGTATTAAACTCTTAGATTTTGTTTGCTGACGACTATTAATCCATTGATTATGAAAACATTTTAAGTTTAGTTTTTAAGTGGAGATCATTGCCTAAAAATATGTAAAGACTTCAGCTTGAGGGTTTATGGCTGATTGAATGCTTAATTATTTGCAATACAATTCAGACACATTATTATATTAAAATTTGTAGATGTCACCTCATTTCATAATGTTGCTTATTTAGAATTTTTAACGTATGGTTTATAGAAATAGGAATTCAGGATAAAACAAGAAAAATTTTTATAAAAATATTTGCTACCTAGATGAATGAAAGGAAATGGATTGCTTTAAAATTGTGATAATTTGAAAAGACAAAGTGTAGAAAGTTGGCACAATTACACATTACTCAAGCACTGTAAAATCTAAATGATTATAAAGACTTGTCTTCAAAAAGTGAATAATAGATCATTGTTATTTTAAAAATGTTTTTGAAGAAAAAGTTTTGATAATTACTTAATATCAACTATTTACTCTGTTCTGTGGACCTTGAAGTGTTATAAATCACATTATCGTGATAGAAATAGAAACTGTTCTTATTATTATAAGTAGAGACTGTTAAATAAGATCAGTCTTTGGCCTAGGAAAAATATTTATGAGTCTTGATTTTTTCTAATAATGTTTTTTGAGACGTAAGAAGTAATCTATATGATTCTTTAGTATGTGTCTGTCTAGACATTTATATTTTCTCAAGTTCAAAAATCAAGCTCCTCTTAATAGTGAATTAAATGGAGTGTACAGAGTTTCAATATAAGTATTTTGACATTGAAATAAAGTCAACATTTTGCAGCACCAGCATCAACAGGAGCACATGTCCCCAAATTCCATTGAATATATTACCTTTAATGTTTCTGAACTTATCCAAATAATGGCTTCCCTCGGTACCCATGCACTGGTTTGTAAAAATAATATTTGTGTCTATGGCAACCCACTCCAGTACTTTTGCCTGGAAAATCCCATGAATGGAGGAGCCTGATGGGCTGCAGTCCATGGGGTCGCTAAGAGTTGGGCACGACTGAGCGACTTCACTTTCACTTTTCACTTTCATGCATTGGAGAAGGAAATGGCAACCCACTCCAGTGTTCTTGCCTGAAGAATCCCAGAGACAGGGGAGCCTGGTGGGCTGCCGTCTCTGTGGTCGCACAGAGTCGGACACGACTGGAGTGACTCAGCAGTAGCAGCAGGACAAATAAGCCCCATGTAGAATCACTAAGAAGTGTTTAACTTTATTTACAGTTCTTCATTACTATCCTTCTTAAAAGCACTTATTGCACACTTAAAACTCCCAATCCTGCTTTCTTGCTACAGAATGTTAACCAATCACATATAAAATACTTTTCTGCATTCTTAATTGTACTTAGAGCAATGATCACCAAGCCAAGACTAAAAAGTGAATTGCCAAGGAGTCTGTTTTGACCTCTCTAAACTGTCATCAAATAATGCAATTTTTTTCTAGGATTGATCAAATATTGAGTAAGTCTATACAAGATAGTAAAATTTATATTATTAAAAAAATTGCTTACTGTTCCTGGTGGTTAAGGCAATCTAGGTTATGAGAACTTTGCTGGCTTTGCAGAGTTGTGATGTATGGAATATGTCAACATGAGCAGTACTACATTTGATGTTTCTTAGCTGAATACACAAGGCAAATCCTGAAGCATGAATAAAATATATGCTGGTTTAAGAACTTTTCATTGCTTTTAGTAACTCAGAACAGTAGGATATAAAATTTAAAACCAAAGTCTTATATGCAGTCAATATACAAAATGGTGTCTGATGTCCTAACATGATAATAACATAATGTCCATATGGAGGAAATGCTTTAGTAAATTGTAGCACAGCCACATAAAGTAATGAAACACAATAGTGAAAACAGTTGAACTGGTGTAATGTGTTTTGAAATGGTAAAAACTAAAAATATATAATAATGAACATAAAAAGCCATTGCAGATGATAATATTACTATCACATAATTAAAAAAATGAAAAGCAATATTATGTTTGCAGAAAAACTGTTGACTTACTAGAATTATAAAAATGTGAGGATAATAAAAAAAAGCTTAAATTACTGTTATCTCTGGGATATAGGAAAGAAAGAGAATTTAATGGTGAGTTACACATAGATGCTTCAAATGAATTCAGAATGTTTATTTCTTAATATGGCTAGATATATTGATCTTAATTTTAGCATTATCAATATTTTTATGTTTGCCTGAAATATTTCATAAAAAGTTTTACAAATATATACTGCCATAAAATACTAAGTAGCAACTCTAAATTACAATGTCTTCAAACGATTAAGCATTTACTAAGTGGACAAGTGCAAGAGGTCACTTTCAGTGAATTTATCTAGTTAATTTTTAGATCTTAGCTAGGCTCACTCAGCTATCTGGGGCTGAGCCTGATATGGTTTCAGTTTGGAAAATTGAGGGATCCTGACTCAGCTGTCCTCCATGTAGCTCTGATATTACTGGTCATGTATGTCATCAGGGTGATGGCAGACATTCAAGAGAAACCTGTAAGTCCTCTTGAATTTGGAGTTCATAATTCTACTGGTCAAATAGGTCATATGATGAGCTAAGAGTCAGAGATAAAGAACAGTGCAAATTATAAGTCAAACAGTGTGAATAGAGAGAGATGAAGAATTTGAGCAATTTTGCAAGAGCCTATCTGCTTGTAAGGGCAAAATCTTTCATTTCCTCCCTTATGCAAAATCAGTGTCCCTTGGACAGCAAGGAGTTCAAACCAGTCAATCCTAGAGGAAATCAATCCTGAATATTCATTGGAAGGACTGATGCTGAAGCTGAAGCTCCAGTGCATTGGCCACCTGATGCAAAGAGTTGATTCATTGGAAAAGACCCTGTTGCTAGGAAAGATTGGAGGCAGGAGGAGAAGTGGACGACAGAGGATAAAATAGTTGGATGGCATCATCAACTCAATAGACATGAATTTGAACAAACTCCAGGAGATGGTGATAGACTCAGAAGCCTGGCGTGCTGCAGTCCACAGGGTCTAGAAGATTTGGACATGACTTAGCAATTGAACAACAACAAATTCAATTCTCATCTAATTACAGAGAAGTTCCTACCCTAAGATCTTATGATATACATGAATTTGAATGTGGCTACTTTTAATCTAAAGTCCTATGGACCAAAGAAAAATTTTCTGTCCCACTCACACCCAACACTCATTGGCAAAAATGCAGCAGGATAATAGTCAATACTACTGTTAGCAAAGACAAAGAACCCAAGGCTCTTTGGAAGTCATTCATTTAGAAATTGTGAAATTGCACTGGGCAGTTATAACCAGGTCCTCTATTATGGTAATGGAGAATGTTCTTAAGTCCAATTCTGATACCAAACAAGGGTTCCTCATTCTTTTATTCTCTACAGCTTTTAGCCCTTATCACTTGGATGTCTCCTTTTCCAGAGCATCTTTTTGCCACATCTAAAGACAGCATTGGAAATTTTTTCCTGTAAAGATCATTGAAACCTTGTTTCCTGACCATATAAATTTGTGGTCCTAATGAACTATCTGAGGCCTGTTACACCATAGGGGTTGCAAAGAGTTTGAAGTGACTTAGCGACTAAACAATAACAATGATCTATTTACATTTTGAAAATCTCAGTTGATTATTGATCAGCTTATTTATTCTTTTGCCAGTGCATCTCTTTTAAAAATGTTAAATGTATTTAAAATGTTTGATTTAGCAGGCTTTCAGCTTCAGAGCCACACTTGCTATTCTTGAGTTGCATCTCTTTATATATTTGGTTATAGTGCTTGGACTATAGTGGACTATAGTGTTCAGACTGCTATGGAATCAGGACATTCAGTTTGCAGAAACCCTTTTGTCCAGGTGAAGGGTACTATTAACTGCTTAATGCTTTCTGGGGTCGTAATAAAAGGACCCGTACCTGCACCCTTGATTTGTCTTTATCTATTATGACATATCTTAGTTTGAGAGCTAGAGATGAGAAAGAATTTTAACTTCCAACTTAGCAGGTTCTGAACCCTCTGTTCTTCTACTGCACTAGCCACTATTCTGGGCTCATCTCTTGAGTGTAGTACATTTTCACATATAGTAAATACAAAATAACTCTTGTTTTCAAAGTTTTTGCCTGGAAATTTCTGTGTTCAAGATAAAATATTTGTTAGTTACATTTATTTGGTAAGTTAAAGCAAGTAATAGTTTTACAAAGTGTTTTGCAACTACATGGATGTTCACTTTGATTATTTTCCTTTGGCAGCTCCCTTGCAATTTTTCCAACCTCCTTTTACTCTCTCTTCACTGCACTTCCAGCCTTCTGCTAAAAACTTGTCCCTACATTGTGCCCTATAGTTTAGATTTTTATTACAATATCACCCAACTCTTAGGATAAATTTCTGTATCAGTTACTTCTTGCTACAATAATGCTCAATGAGCAACTATTCTGAAAGTAAGTGACTTAAAACAACACTATTTAGCTGTTGAGTGTATACTCATGATTTAGGCTTTGTTTGCTTGGGGTTCTTTAGATTTTTAGATCCACTCACACGTCTGCAGGTGTACTGACTATTGGCTAATCCAGGCTGGCTCTGGCTGGAATGACTTGGGCAACTCAGATATGGTCCATTTATCCCTTCTACATCAAGCTGGTCTGAGAACATGGTTATGACAATTACAGAAGTACAAGCATGCAAAGACTCATGAAACCCAGGTTCACAATTGACACACTCATTTCTAAATGTATTGAACAAGACCAAGAGTCAGAGTAGGGGGAATTATAATTATAAAGTAACTATGAAGTTACTTGACAAGGATAGAGATTTGGGAAAAGTAAGATTTGGGTCTGTTTTTTTAATCTATTTTACAACAAGTAATAGTATTTTCATTACAACTAATTTATAGATTTACCTTTGCAAGACCTAATACATTACAGTGCTTATGTGAATTATCTCTGGAATGGGGAAATTTTCCCCAATTTAAATTTAAACAAAACCATTACATCATCCCTACACAATATTTTATCTTCCAAAGCAATATCTGTACTTCAGAACCAGAGTCATAACTGCATACACTTGTAACATTTTAATAGCTAGGATTATAAACATACATGTGCAGACTAGTTACCTCAAAACACAAAGAATTTCCTCATGAAAACTAATGATATGAATCTTAAATACAGCAATATTGTTTACTGGAGAATAAACCATCAGTTTCAAAACAAACTTCACATAGAAGTTACCCAAAAGCCCATATTAAAAGATTTTTTTTAATAGAAAACTACTCAATGTGTAGTAGAAATATGCAGTACATTTTAAAATTGTTGCAAAGTATTTGCTACTCCTCTCACTGAAAGATAGAGTATAATTTTCCTCATCTTAAATCTGGGTTGTGCTAACTAGATGGGCCAACTGAAAGAAGTAGAAACAAAAATCTGGGATTTTCAAGGCCAAGTCATTTGATCCTTCAACTTCCCCCCAGCCCCTTCTCAAGCTTATGTAATATTCTCTCCCTCTTTTCTTTTTAAGATTTCTTTTTTTCCATGTGGACCTTTAAAAAAGTCTTTATTGAATTTGTTACAGTATTGCTTCTGTTTTATATTTTGGTATTTGAGCTGTGAGGCATGTGGGATCTTAGCTTCTCAACCAGGTGGATGGAACCCATACCCTCTGTCTTAGAAGGCAAAGTCTTCATTACTAAACCTCCAGGGAAGTCCCTCTCTTTGAAGCCCTCTGACAGTATATAAGAAGTCCTTTTATCTTAAGACAATTGAGCTAAAGAGATCACTTGTAGACACTCTAGGGGACAACACCAGAAGAGGTTAGGCTTCCAGATATTCCTGGGAAGGCTCTAGATACATAAGTCGTCATATTTGATCTTTTTTTTTTTTTTAACCAGCCTCTGCCAGATGAATATGACCAAATAACCTCAGGAAATATAAAAGGAAAGTTCTCCGAATCCTGATCTAATTTGTGACCCAGAAAAACCATGAAATATAATAAAACAAATATTGTTTTAATAAGCCAAATTGGAGTTATTTATTAGATAACCAGAACAGAAACTGGAAGCAAGAAGTGGGAACTTGCCTTTCAATTCAGTTCAGTTCAGTCACTCAGTCATGTCTGACTCTGCGAGAAACCTAAAACATGACCTTGGCTTTGAGCACAGGTGACAGGTACAAACTGGAAAAAATTTGAGAAAATTTTTTGCAAGTTATAAAGGCCTTGAAAAGACTATTAGTGAGAGATCAAAGGATCACAAGTAAAACATTTAGAGGTTACAGAAAAGGACCCTTTTTATATAATGGCAAAATTTTGGCAGCTCTGTTATCTGCAGTAATGGGGAAAATAAAAAGGTCACCAAATGAACTCATTGATCTCACTGGAGAGATTTCCAGGAAGAATATAAAAAGTACCAACTGACTTCTTACATGTCTTTAAGACAAAATATGAAAAGAGAGGTAACCTAAAGATAAAATGTTTCAGTCTTCCAGCAGAATTTAGAGGAAACATAAAGGAGCCAAGACATGCTAGACGTGAAATTAAAACTGTCTCTCTTTCTCCATCTCTCCTAGTAAAATATTCTCAAGGTAAAATGTGTTCTCAAGGAAAAGACTACCTCTAAGGCAGTAAAACATGGGTTTTGGGTAAAGAAGCGAAAAGCAAAGGAGAAAAGGAAAGATATACCCATTTGAATGTAGAGTTCCAAAGAATAGCAAGGAGAGATAAGAAAGCCTTCCTCAGTGATCAATGCAAAGAAAAAAGGAGAACAATAGAATGGGAAAGACTAGAGATTTCTTCAAGAAAATTAGAAATACCAAGGGAACATTTCATGCAAAGATGGGTTCAATAAAGGACAAAAATGGTATGGACCTAACAGAAGCAGAAGATATTAAGAAGAGGTGGCAAGAATACACAAGAAGAAATATAAAAAAAAGATCTCCACAACCCAGATATTCACAATGGTGAGATCACTCATCTAGAGCCAGACATGCTAAAATATGAAGTCAAGTGGGCCTTAGGAAGCATGACTACAAACATAGCAAGTGAAGGTTATGAAATTCCAGTTGAGCTATTTCAAATCCTGAAAGATGATGCTGTGAAAGTGCTGCACTCAATATGCCAGCAAATTTGGAACACTCAGCAGTGGCCACAGGACAGGAAAAGGTCAGTTTTCATTCCAATCCCAAAGAAAGGCAATGCCAAAGAATGCTCATACTACCACACAATTGCATTCATCTCACATGCTAGCAAAGTAATGCTCAAAATTTTCCAAGCCAGGCTTCAACAATAAGTGAACCGTGAACTTCCAGATGTTCAAGCTGGTTTTAGAAAAGGCAGAGGAACCAGAGATCAAATTACCAACATCCACTGAATCATCAGAAAAGCAAGATAGTTCCAGAAAAACATCTATTTCTGCTTTCTTGACTATGCCAAAGCCTTTGACTATGTGGATCACAATAAACTGTGGAAAATTCTGAAAGAGATGGGAATACCAGACCACCTGACCTGCCTCTTGAGAAACCTGTATACAAGTCAGGAAGCAACAGTTAGAACTGGACATGGAACAGACTGGTTCCAAATAGTAAAAGGAGTACGTCAAGGCTGTATATTGTCACCCTGTTTATTTGACTTCTATGCAGAGTACATCATGAGAAATGCTGGGCTGGAAGAAGCACAAGCTGGGATCAAGATTGGCGGGAGAAATATCAATAACCTCAGATATGCAGATGACACCACCCTTATGGCAGAAAGTGAAGAGGAACTAAAAAGCCTCTTGATGAAAGTGAAAGAGGAGAGTGAAAATGTTGGCTTCAAGCTCAACATTCAGAAAACGAAGATCATGGCATCCAATCCCATCACTTCATGGGAAATAGATGGGCAAACAGTGGAAACAGTGGCAGACTTTATTTTTTTGGGCTCCAAAATCACTGCAGATGGTGACTCCAGCCATCAAGTTAAAAGACGCTTAGTCGTTGGAAGGAAAGTTGTGAGCAACCTAGACAGCATATACCTGTGGCGGATTCATGTTGATGTATGGCAAAACCAATACAATATTGTAAAGTAATTAGCCTCCAATTAAAATAAATAAATTTATATCAAAAACAAAAAAAGCAGAGACATTACTTTGTCAACAAAGGTCCGTCAAGTCAAGGCTATGGTTTTTCCAGTGGTCATGTGTGGATGTGAGAGTTGGACTATACAGAAACCTGAGCACTGAAGAATTGATGCTTTTGAACTGTGGTGTTGGAGAAGACTCTTGAGAGTCCCTTGGACTGCAAGGAGATCCAACCAGTTCATCCTAAAGGCAATCAGTACTGGGTGTTCTTTGGAAGGACTGATGTTGAAGCTGAAGCTCCAATACTTTGGCCACCTGATGTGAAGAGCTGACTCATTGGAAAAGACCTTGATGCTGGGAAAGATAGTAGATGGGAGGAGAAGGGGACGACAGAGAATGAGATGGTTGAATGGCATCCCCAACTCAATGGACATGAGTTTGGGTAACTCCGAGAGTTGGTGATGGACAGGGAGGCCTGGCGTGCTCTTGTTCATGGGGTCACAAAGAGTCGGACTCAACTGAGCGACTAATTGAACTGATGGAAAGTTGTTTGTCTCAAGGCAATTTTTAAGTGTTTTCTATTTGAGTGAATTCCTACAAGGCTTACAGAAAACTCATAAACTTTTTAAGAAAACTGTACTACCAGCTTAGCCTAAAAGGGATAGGGAGAGTACACACAAGTAAATTGACTTTAGGACTCTAAATTTCTACAAACAGGAAGAAGAATAAAATTATATAATTTTGTAAAATGTCAAATACTGACCATTTCTCATGATAGGAGAAAAGGTGAATTCATGGACAGGATTAAAAAAATCCAGAAAGCAGAACAAAGGAGTCATTTTTGAGGATCAAAGGAGATTCCTAATGCATACATTGTCAACATGTGCTCAGCTGAGTTTCAGAATTTCTATGGGCCGTAATGACCATTATGTGTGTCTTGCTCTCCCCTACTCCCATGAAAGGGACAGTCTATTGTGGTTGATGCTGGGAAAGATAGTAGATGGGAGGAGAAGGGGACGACAGAGAATGAGATGGTTGAATGGCATCCCCAACTCAATGGACATGAGTTTGGGTAACTCCGAGAGTTGGTGATGGACAGGGAGGCCTGGCGTGCTCTTGTTCATGGGGTCACAAAGAGTCGGACTCAACTGAGCGACTAATTGAACTGATGGAAAGTTGTTTGTCTCAAGGCAATTTTTAAGTGTTTTCTATTTGAGTGAATTCCTACAAGGCTTACAGAAAACTCATAAACTTTTTAAGAAAACTGTACTACCAGCTTAGCCTAAAAGGGATAGGGAGAGTACACACAAGTAAATTGACTTTAGGACTCTAAATTTCTACAAACAGGAAGAAGAATAAAATTATATAATTTTGTAAAATGTCAAATACTGACCATTTCTCATGATAGGAGAAAAGGTGAATTCATGGACAGGATTAAAAAAATCCAGAAAGCAGAACAAAGGAGTCATTTTTGAGGATCAAAGGAGATTCCTAATGCATACATTGTCAACATGTGCTCAGCTGTGTTTCAGAATTTCTATGGGCCGTAATGACCATTATGTGTGTCTTGCTCTCCCCTACTCCCATGAAAGGGACAGTCTATTGTGGTTATCCTAAGACCATATCATCAATATTTGTTGGATGTGTGTGTGGTGGGCATCAGTTAACTTATCTCGTAGTTATCAAGTCTTCATATTGAATGAAACCCTACTAAGGGATGTACTAGGGGAACCAAAGCTATGAGGATCATTTACACTTAAAGCTCCATTAGGTGAAAAGCTTCTAAAAGTGAGCCTCAAACTGATACTATGATTGGATAAGACTTTGGGAAGGGCATGAGTGTGTTTTTGTTGGGAGAACTGTAAATGTTAATAAAGTGTGGTTGCCTGGAATTGTGGAAGATTAGATATGGCTACAAGTTGTTTGGCATTTCTCTTATGAATGTACCATATATGTCTCTTGAATCTGGGTAGTTTCTGGGTAGTAAATTATGGTGGTAAATCATGACATTGTACCAGTATTCAGTTCTGAGTCTTTCATGACTAGAATCTTCTTCCTGTCTTTTGAAACACTCACTCTGGGAGATGTTAGAAGTCTGCCTATTCTGCTGAGAAAACTCAACTAAGCCATTTGAAGAGGCTACCTGGGGGAATATGGATGAACATAATCCAGTTTTCTTCAAAGCTTCCCAGCCCAGGAACCAGATGGAATAAAAAAGTCTTTATGTAATTCTAGTTGCAGGTCCTGCCTGAAGGTAACAATGTGAGAGACACTCAATGACAATATAATGCTGCGTCTAGTAAATTCACAGAATTATAAGAACGAATGACAAATATATTTAAGCCATTATGTTTTGTGATAGTTTTATGCAGAAATATATGCAATTATATTTTCTAAGCTGGAGTTGATTTAGACGTAAAAATCTAAAATTAGAATCTGAGCCCATTGTTGTAATGAGATGACGATTTGGGGGGCTTCAAAAGTGCAAAGAGTTTATTTTTCAAGTGAGAGAAATGTAAACAATTGATGAGCACACATCAGACTGTGATAGGCTAAAGATGTTTGCAATTTTTTGCTATTCCTCCCACTTAGAGAGGGTGTCTAATTCCTAAATAAAAAGTGACAAAGTGATAATCTGTGATTTCCTGTGTCTGGGGAGGCCTTACAAATAGCTGTGAAAAGAAGAGACGTGAAAAGCAAAGGAGAAAAGGAAAGATATAAGCACCTGAATGCAGAGTTCCAAAGAATAGCAAGAAGAGATAAGACAGCCTTCCTCAGCGATCAATGCAAAGATAGAGGAAAACAACAGAATGGGAAAGACTAGAGATCTCTTCAAGAAAATTAGAGATACCAAGGGAACATTTCATGCAAAGATGGGCTCGATAAAGGACAAAAATGGTATGGACCTAACAGAAGCAGAAGATATTAAGAAGAGGTGGCAAGAATACACAGAAGAACTGTCCAAAAAAGATCTTCACGACCCAGATAATCACGATGGTGTGATCACTGACCTAGAGCTAGACATCCTGGAATGTGAAGTCAAGTGGGCCTTGAAAAGCATCACTACAAAAAAAGCTAGTGGAGGTGATGAAAGATGATGCTGTGAAAGTGCTGCACTCAATATGCCAGCAAATTTGGAAAACTCAGCAGTGGCCACAGGACTGGAAAAGGTCAGTTTTCATTCC
>NW_011494954.1:3222906-3223236 GCF_000754665.1 Bison bison bison | reverse complement strand
CAATAACCTCAGATATACAGATGACACCACCCTTATGGCAGAAAGTGAAGAGGAACTAAAAAGCCTATTGATGAAAGTGAAAGTGGAGAGTGAAAAAGTTGGCTTAAAGCTCAACATTCAGAAAACGAAGATCATGGCATCCAATCCCATCACTTCACGGGAAATAGATGGGCAGACAGTGGAAACAGTGGCAGACTTTATTTTTTGGGGCTCCAAAATCACTGCAGATGATGACTGCAGCCATCAAGTTAAAAGACGCTTACTCCTTGGAAGAAAAGTTATGTCCAACCTAGATAGCATATTGAAAAGCAGAGACATTACTTTGCCAAC
>NW_011494954.1:3214530-3222806 GCF_000754665.1 Bison bison bison | reverse complement strand
GTGGTCATGTATGGATGTGAGAGTTGGACAGTGAAGAAAGCTGAGCGCTGAAGAATTGATGCTTTTGAACTGTGGTGTTGGAGAAGACTCTTGAGAGTCCCTTGGACTGCAAGGAGATCCAACCAGTCCATTCTGAAGGAGATCAGCCCTGGATTTCTTTGGAAGGAATGATGCTAAAGCTGAAACTCCAGTACTTTGGCCACCTCATGCGAAGAGTTGACTCATTGGAAGAGACTCTGATGCTGGGAGGGATTGGGGGCAAGAGGAGAAGGGGACGACAGAGGATGAGATGGCTGGATGACATCACTGACTCGATGGACGTGAGTCTGAGTGAACTCCAGGAGTTGGTGATGGACAGGGAGGCCTGGCGTGCTGCGATTCATGGGGTCACAAAGAGTCGGACATGACTGAGGGACTGAACTGAACTGAACTTTGATTTCCAAGGCTATGTTGAAAAGACTAGATTCCACCCATTTTTTATGAAGCAGTTTCTTTGGGGCCAAAAACCATCTAGGAAATGTGAGTACTCTGAGAATGTTCAGGTGAGGACATGTGTAGGTACTTTCGTGCAAAGTCCTAGCTAAACCCAACATCCTCATTATTGCTACAAAGGCTCCAGACTTATGAGTGAAACTATCTTGGAAACTCAAAATTGGTCTATCTGTCAAGTGAATAGCATCAGGTAACCATTCAATAGGGTTTTCCAGGTGATGCAATAGTAAAGAATCTGCCTGCCAGTGCAGGAGATGCAGGAAATATGGGTTTGATCTGTGAGTTGGGAAGATTCCTGGAGGAGGAAATAGCAACCCTTTCCAGTATTCTTGCCTGGAATATCCCATGGGCAAAGGAGCCTAGTGGCCTATACCCGATGGGGTGCAAAGAGTCACATGACTGATCACAAATGCCTGCCTGACTCAAACCTCATTCAACATTTCATGGAGTAGAAGAGTCAGATAACAGAGCCTTGATCAAACAACTGAACCATCAAAAATACAATAAAATTGGTTATTTTTGTAAGCTTCTAAATTTGGGCCTGATTTTCATACAAGCAATAAATGACTACTACAGAATGCAAATTATGTAAAAATATGGGTCAAATTGAACCAGCATATGTGTTTGAAGATGAAAGAAAAGAAAATAAATTCCAGGAAATTATAAAATTCTTCAACAGATCCTTGTGGATATCTCCATGTTTTGGAAAGAATAAAAGAACACAGAATCATATCCTAGAGAGTAAAGTGCCTTCCATTTTGAAAAAAATAAAAAAGATATTGCATTGTATTTCACAGCCATTTTGGCCTGAAGGTCTCAATTCTACAAGCTTTCTTCAACATAACGCAGCTAAACTTAATTCCCTAGGCATATGTTCTCCAAAGGGCCACTGAGTTATAAAAATTAGCACTTTTGTAACTCAAATTCACCCTCATTATGTTAAATCTTCATGTCCAGAATAACCAAGAGCAAAAATGCCTACCAAAAATCATTCAGAATTAAACTGTTCATACCTCTCCAAAATTAAAAATCATCCTTTAAGTCATTTGAACTCTTAGGATTTTTCATTTCTAACACCTTTACAAGTGTTAACCTTTACAAGTTATAAAATCCCATGCAAATTAAGAAATTTACCTGCTTTCAGGATGGCATCATTTGCAAAGTCCTTGGGAGGAGTAATTTGCTTCCATGTTTGTCCTCCTGTGGATTTACCAATGTTTCAAATCTCTGCCATTATAGCACTTATTACATGTTGCTGTTATTTTTCAGTCATTAAGTCATGTTCCACTCTTTGCAGCCCCATGAACTGCAGCATGCCAGGCTTCCCTGCCCTTTATTATCTCTTGGAGTTTGCTCAAGCTCATATTCTTTGAGTCAGTGATGCCATCCAACCATCTCATTCTCTGTCTCCTTCTCCTCCTGCCCTCAGTATTTTCCAGCATCAGGGTCTTTTCCAATGAGTTGGCTCTTTGCATCAGACGGCAAAGTATTAGAGCTTCATCTTCAGCATCAGTCCTTCCAATGAATATTCAGGGTTGATTTCCTATTGGGTTCTGCACCCTTCTTAAAATATTTGTTTTCGAAGTTCATGTGCCAATGCTTGCAATAAAAGGGGAGATAATTACATAATCTGTGAACACATTTTTCTCTTCCCAATATTACTTTTAGGGCTCTGCAACAACTTTGAGGGGTCGGATGGTGAAGGAGGTGCGAGGCAGTTTCAAGAGGGAGGGGGCATATATATAGCTATGGTTGATTCATGTTGATATTTGGCAGAAACCAATACAATTCTGTAAAGCAATATCCTTCAATTAAAAACTAATAAATTTTTAAAAATTAGGAGAGCATCTTATTCATTTTTATATAGCCTAGAATGCAAAGATTTGGGCACATATAATAGAAAGCAAGAAAAATAACTTAAAGCAGTAATTGCTTCATAGGCATTTTGAAGAAGCAGAAGCAGAGAAAAGTGAGAAAAATAAGACACAAAGACTGTTTCCTGAGTTACCTAAGATGGAGGGAAGGAGAATAAGAGGGTATAGATGAGACAAGAGGATGCTCCTTTGCTGGCTACCTGAGCACATTCCAGGGATCATAGTAAGTTTTGTTTGCAAATAAGTCCTATAGGCTTTTGTCTTCTATCTTAAATAACTAAGCAAGGTCACAGTAGAGAAATGTATGCTTCCTGAATGACTATTTTAAGTAGACTAACTTCTTTTAGCATTTCAGTTACCAAAAGCCCCTTCTTTAAAGGAAAATTCATAAAACTAAAGCTAAGAGCAACTTGTATATTCTATTCTGTATTCTATCCTGAAAAGAAGCAATG
Organism: Bison bison bison; assembly: GCF_000754665.1. Lineage (NCBI taxonomy): Eukaryota > Metazoa > Chordata > Mammalia > Artiodactyla > Bovidae > Bison > Bison bison. Next base: position 3,219,988 of record NW_011494954.1, on the reverse strand, counting down.
AGGGGCTGTCTTTCTGTCAGGCAGAACGTGGATATATCAACTAGATAACTACTCTATGATATTCCTGTTGAAGCCCTTAATGCTGATTTGGGATGATGCTTTTCTATTCTCTATTAGATCTATTCTCAGAGAATACATTGTACAAAAATAAATAATAAATTTGAGACATTAAATATTCAAAGAAGAATCAAGACAATGCTTAATATAATTTCAGGAGTCAGGACTGGATTATAAGGAACAACTTTTGAAATATGTATGAAGTTATACTAGGGTCTCTGCCATCAGATTGCTGCTGTGCAGCTGAAATTCTGCTGAGTTTAGTTAAATAGTTTGTGTTAATTATTATTTCTTTTTAATACTTTCTCAACTTCAGTCCTAGATAAGAACAATGTGATATTGTACAATTCTACATTTTCTTTTGTTTGAAAACTAAAAGCATGTGATTCAGGCACTATATCTTCAAAGTCCACAACACATGACATTTCATGCTAAAAAGGCTAACAGTGACTGTGAATTCAAAGGTAGTTCTGCTCTGCATTCAATATTAGATGTGCCTTTGAATGGAAAGCCAGTATAACCCCTTAACTACAGTGTCCTGGGGAAGCTAACTGAATAATCAGTATACATCTAATATGTAACCCAGTAAGATCACGCTCACAGATATTTAAGTGAACTCTAGAGAAATGGCTGGCCCTTTGAAGCAATCTGCTTGCAATATCAAAAAGAGCCATTTGGGAAACCCTCTGAAAAACAGAAATTTCAAAAACCACTCTCTGGACATTGTTGGCTGCCATTTGGTGTTCCTACGTTTTAATCAGGGACAAATTTGTTCTCATCTTTATCTTCATTCAAGTAAATAACTTTTCATGAAGTCAGCATAGAAGTATTTTATCGACTGAATATATTTCATTGTGGTAGTAATGTGTTCAGTTTCCGTTATGAAAAAAAGAATGAATTCCATAGAGAGCAAATTTGGAATTTGGTGGTTTAACATGCTAGTTTCTTTTGGTGATGGAAGCATTTGAGAAAGTTTTGCTTAATAATAGATTTTGACATTTAAATGTTATTGCTTAGCAGATTAGGTTTTTCTCTACAGAAACTAGATACTTTTATCATCCTTTATTCTTTTAGATCTCTTTTAGATAAACTCTAATTTTGAAATTGTATGTTAAAATATCATATTAATAGGTATCATATTAATTACTTCATAAGGTAATGAAGTATCTTGAATTTTGTATGCATGAATATGTATTTCAATAAAAATATTCTTGGGAAAGAGGAGGTTATTAATGCATATTATAGAAAGAAAACTTGTTCTTACTTGGTTTCTGAAGTACTTGGAAGGAAACATAACTTTGATATCTTAAAGAGTGCAGTATGGTTTTAAAATAACTGATTATTTTACAAATTTACTGAATCAAATTGAACAAGGGACATTGCTCCTTTATTTTGTAGGTGTCTAGATTGGAGGAGGAAATGGCAGCATACTCCAGTATTCTTGCCTGGAGAATCCCAGGGACAGAGGAGCCTAGTGGGCTGCCATCTATGGGGTTGCACAGAGTAGGACACGACTGAAGTGACTTAGCAGCAGACTCCAAGATATAGCTTTTGAATTTATTCATCAGATATTTCCTTTCCAATTATTTGCCACTTTTAATATATTAAAAGATGCCATCCTGAGAATTTACCTTGATTCAGGCAAATCCAGTATAAACCTCTGGACAATTTTGTTAGTAAGAGATTCATAATTTCCTTTAATAAAAAGCATTAGTGTATGATTTGATTAGACAAATTCAATTTGTGTATAACTTTCCAGGACACATCTATTGCATAAATATTAAACTTTATTTTACAAATGACTATAGTCCCAATCCTTGATAATAGTTTATTATGTGATTTGTGTTTTTGTTTGGATTTCAATTATAGAATCTAAGTATTTCAGAAATATAATCTGTTTTGATTTTGCTAGTATTTTGCTCTTTAATGGGCAGTTAGGTATTTGGTTCTACTTATTTATTTTTTATGACCTACCACTATCTGGCAAACATGACTAGTCTATGAAAACAAGTAATATAAAATGTAAATTATTTCATTTCACAAGAGATAAGGTGAAATTCTGGTAATTTATAATCATGACCCAAACACTAGGACAGCAGGAGGAGACATTTTCTCTGAATTCAAAGACTAGAATGTGAACAGGAAGTAGAAATGCTTTAATTTAATTATGAAATTATACATCCTGTTTGTTCTTAAGACAACCATATGGGTGCACAGTAGTTCTCAACTATTTATCAAATAATTGAATAGTTTATAGATTTCAAACCTATCCCAATTAATGTCCTGGTGTTTTATATTTTGATAACCTCAAATAATGGAGAAGGCAATGGCAACCCACTCAAGTACTCTTGCCTGGAAAATCCCATGGATGGAGGAGCCTGGTGGGCTGCAGTCCACTGGGTTGCTAAGAGTCGGACATGACTGAGCGACTTCAGTTTCACTTTTCACTTTCATGCATTGGAGAAGGAAAGGGCAACCCACTCCAGTGGGTTCTTGCCTGGAGAATCCCAGGGATGGGGGAGCCTGGTGGGCTGCTGTCTATGGGGACATACAGAGTCAGACATGATTGAAGCGACTTAGCAGCAGCAGCAGTAGCCTCAAATAAGAGCTATTGTTTGTTGTAAATCTGAGTTAGAAGCAGATGCCAAGAAGGAGTTAGAAGTGAAAGAGATGGGGGGTGGTGGGAGAGAGGCTTAAGAGGGAGGGGGTATATGTATACTTATAACTGATTCACGTTGTTGTACAGCAGAAACCAACACAAAATTGTAAAGCAATTATCCTCCAGTTAATTTTTTTAAGTGAAAGAAATATGGGGGAAGGGGGGCAAGAGAGGGTGACAGTGAAGGACATAGGGGAGATGAAATAGGAATAGGCAGACAGAGTCTTCAAACTGTAATGTGGGCCTGAGAGCCATGAAGAAGTGAGGGAGGAAATAAGGACTGGATAGGAGGAGCCCCAAACTACAATGAGCTCTGAGAAAATCTTAAACAGCCTACTGGGGAGGTCCAGAGCAAGTATTTCTCATTAGAGTTTAGTGGCATTTGGCAGGAATGCCTTAACTCTAATAAGACACTGTCATCAATCAGTTTATGGGAGTGGCTGAGAAAGAAGATTCCTCAAGCTGGGCATAGTGGTAGATCCCAAAGATGTGGCAAGTGATTGCTGTCTGTTGACTATATTTGTCATAACTGCTTTCTCTTTGAAGGGAGATTGAGTAATAACACCATGAATGCCAACATTTGTGTCCTGCAAAATATTTAATTACTCAATAGTGGAATCCTGATCCCTTGAATTTCATCAGTTTATGTCCATTATGCTTTTGATGTCTTGAAGAATACATATAACCGTTATAGTCTCTATTTATTCCCTTTAATGACAAACTTAACATTCAAGCAGTTCAGTTCAGTCACTCAGTTGTGTCCGACTCTTTGCGACCCCATGAATCACAGCACGCCAGGCCTCCCTGTCCATCACCAACTCCCGGAGTTCACCCAGACTCACATCCATCTAGTCAGTGATGCCATCAAGCCATCTCATCCTCTGTTGTCCCCTTCTCCTTCTGCCCCCAATCCCTCCCAGCATCAGAGTCTTTTCCAATGAGTCAACTCTTCGCATGAGGTGGCCAAAGTACTGGAGTTTCAGCTTTAGCATCATTCCTTCCAAAGAAATCCCAGGGCTGATCTCCTTCAGAATGGACTGGTTGGATTTCCTTGTACTTCAAGGGACTCTCAAGAGTCTTCTCCAACACTACAGTTCAAAAGCATCAATTCTTCGGCACTCAGCCTTCTTCACAGTCCAACTCTCACATCCATACATGACCACAGGAAAAACCATAGCCTTGACTAGACGAACCTTTGTTGGCAAAGTAATGTCTCTGCTTTTGAATATGCTATCTAGGTTGGACATAACTTTCCTTCTAAGGAGTAAGTGTCTTTTAATTTCATGGCTGCAGTCACCATCTGCAGTGATTTTGGAGCCCCCAAAAATAAAGTCTGACACTGTTTCCCCACCTATTTGCCATGAAGTGATGGGGCAGATGCCATGATCTTTGTTTTCTGAATGTTGAACTTTAAGCCAACTTTTTCACTCTCCACTTTCACTTTCCTCAAGAGGCTTTTTAGTTCCTCTTCACTTTCTGCCATAAGGGTGGTGTCATCTGCATATCTGAGGTTATTGATACACACACTCTTAATTCTGAAACTCTTAGAATATACCAGTTTAACAAGCAGTTAAGAAGTGAGACCAACCAGCAAAAATAAGAGATAGAGGGGGAGAAAGAAGGCTTAAGAGTTGGAGGTGAAAATAAAAGCTTTATTTTTATGAAACTGATAGGAAAGCAAATAATGATGAAAGTTCTTTAAAAACATACAAAAACACAACAGATGAATGGATAAAATGGATGGTGCATATGTGTATATACATATAAAACACACATATATAAAATGAAATATGTTGTTGTTTAGTCACTCGGTCCTGTTCTACCTTTTGGCAATCCTGTGGACTGTAGTCCCCCAGGCATCTCTGTCTATGGGATTTCCCAGGGAAGAATATTGGAGTGAGTTGCTACTTCCTTCTGCAGAGGATCTTTCCAGCCCAGGGACTGAACCTGGGTCTCCTGCATTGCAGGAAGATTCTTTATCATTGAGTCACCAGGAAAGCTCAGTGGAATGTGTTCAGTTCATTTCAGCCACTCAGTCGTGTCTAACTTTTTGTGATGCTATGGACTCCAGCAAGCCAGGCTTCCCTGTCCATCAACAACTTCTGGAGCCTACTGAAACTTATGTCCATCATTCCGGTGATGCCATACAACCAACCATCTCATCCTGTGTTATCCCCTTCTCCTCCTGCCTTTAATTTTTCCCAGCATCAGGGTCTTTTCAAATGAGTCAGTTCTTTGCATCAGGTGGCCAAAGTATTGGAGTTTCAGCTTCAGCATCAGTCCTTCCAATGAACATTCAGGCTTGTTTCCTTTAGGATGGACTGGTTGGATCTCCTTGCAGTCCAAGTGACTCTCAAGAGTCTTCTCCAACACCACAGTTCAAAAGCATCAATTCTTCGGTGCTCAGCTTCTTTATAGTCCAACTCTCATATCCATACATGTCTACTGGAAAAACCATAGCCTTGACTAGACGGACCTTTGTTGGCAAAGTAATGTCTCTGCTTTTTAATGTGCTATCTAGGTTGGTCATAACTTTCCTTCTAAGGAGTAAGTGTCTTTTAATTTCATGGCTGCAGTCACCATCTGCAGTGATTTTGGAGCCCCCAAAAATAAAGTCTGACACTGTTTCCCCACCTATTTGCCATGAAGTGATGGGGCAGATGCCATGATCTTTGTTTTCTGAATGTTGAGTTTTAAGCCAACTTTTTCACTCTTCTCTTTCACTTTCATCAAGAGACTCTT
>NW_011494954.1:3209475-3214430 GCF_000754665.1 Bison bison bison | reverse complement strand
TCCTGACCTGCATATAGGTTTCTCAAGAGGCAGGTCAAGTGGTCTGGTATTCCCATCTCTTTCAGAACTTTCCACAGTTTGTTGTGATCCACACGGTCAAAGGCTTTGGCATAGTCAATAAAGCAGAAATAGATATTTTTCTGGAACTCGCTTTTTCAATGATCCAGCGGATGTTGGCAATTTGATCTCTTGTTCCTCTGCCTTTTCTAAAATCAGCTTGAAAAGCAATAACATTTTTTGGTGGAATCTTGAGCATTCTTCATATACAGTATCAAATCATCTGCAAACAGTGGCAGTTTTAATTTTTCCTAAACAATTTTGATTCCTTTTATTTTCTTTCGTCTGATTGTTGTGGCTAAGACTTCTAGTACAGTGATGAGTAAAAGTGGTGAGAGTAGGCAAACTCGTCTTATTCCTGATCCCAAGAGGAAAAGCTTTCATCTTTTCACCATTGAGTATGATGTTAAGCGATCAGTTTGCCATGCTTCCCTGGAATGGCTTCCCATACCTGGCTCATCTGGTATAGAATCCACCTGCAATGTGCGAGACCTGGGTTCGATCCCTGGGTTGGCAAGATCCCCTGGAGAAGGAAACGGCTACCCACTCCAGTATTCTGGCCTGGAGAATTCCATGGACTGTATAGTCCATGGGGCCACAAAGAGTCAGACACGACTGAGCAAGTTTCATTTGCCATTCATGGTCTTTATTATGTTGAGGTACATTCCCTCTAAACCCACTATACTGAGTTTATATCATAAATGGATGTTGGATTTTGTCAAATATTCTTTGTGTATCTATGGAGATGATAATATGATTTTTCATCCTTTGTCTTGTTAATGTGATGTAGCTCTTTGACTGATTTGTAAATATCAAAGTATCCTTATACCCTTGAGATGAATCTCATTTGATCTTGGTGTATGATTCTTTCAATGTATTGTTGAATTTGGTTTGCGAGTACTGAATTTTTTGTTGAGAGTTTTTGCATCTACGTTCATCAGGGACAATGGCCTTTAGTTCTTTTTTTTTCATAGTATCTTTGATTTAAATACTAGTGTAATACCTGCCTCATAGAAAAAAATAATGGAAATGATCATTCCTTTTCAATTTTGGGGGATAGTTTGACAAGGATAGGTATTAACTGTTTAAACGTTTGGTAGAATTCACCTGTGAAAGTGTCTGGTCCTGGACTTTGCTTGTTAGGACAATTTTGAAAACCAGTTATCAGGAAATTCAAATCAAAACTGTAATGACATATCACCTCACACCTATCAGAATGACTATTATCAAAAAGGAAAATAAAGGAATAACAAGTGTTGATGAGGATAAGGAAAAAAGGGAACCCTTGTGCACTGTTGGTGGGAATCTGAATTAATGTAGATACTATGGAAAATTGTATGGAAGTTCCTCAAAAAATTAAAAATAGAGCTACCATATCATCTAGCAATTTGATTTCTGTGTATTTTTCCAAAGAAAACAAAAACATTAATTCTAAAAGATACAGCCACTCCTATGTTCACTGCAGTGTTATTAATAGCCAAGATATGGAAGCAACATTAAGTGCCCACGTATAGATGAATGGATAAAGCTGTGGTATACATACTTAATAGAACATTAGCCATAAAAAGAATGACATATTGCCACCTGTGACAATATGACTGGATCTAGAGGGCATTATGCTAAGTGAAAAAAATAGAGAAAGACAAATATTGCATATCTTTACATGTATGTGGAATCTAAAAAAGAGAGAGAGAAACACATTTGCAGATACAGAGAGCAACCTAGTAATTGTCAGAAGGGAGAGAGTGTTGGGGAATAAATGAAATAGGCAAGGGGATTAAGAGTACAAGATTCCAGTCATTAAATAAGTCATGGGGTAGAAAGTATAGTATAGGTCAACAATATTGCAATACTTTGTATGGTAAAAGATAGTTACTTGACATCATGATGATTTTGTACTGTACATAAATGTCAAACTAATATGCTGTACTCACAGGCCCAATAATATTTTATGTCAACCATACTTCAATATAAAATAAAAATAAAAAAGTAAATCCTAAAAGTTAAAGTGAAACAAAAAGGCTGTATTATACACTCACTTGCAGAAACTACACCAATGTAGTTAAAAAAGAATGATTTGTGGCTATAATTAATAACACTGTATTCTATTTTTGAAAGTTGCTAAGGGAAAAGTGCTCATCAGAAGAAAAAAAGCTTCTAACTGTATGTGGTGATGGATGTTAACTAGACATACTGTGATGATCAGTTCAGTTCAATTCAGTCGTTCAGTCCCGACTGACTCTTTGTGACCCTCTGGACTGTAGCACCCCAGGCCTCCCTGTCCATCACCAACTCACGGTGTTTACTCAAACTCATGTCTGTTGAGTCAGTGATGCCATCCAATCACCTCATCCTCTGTCACGCTCTTTTCCTCCTGCCTTCAATCTTTCCCAGAATCATGGTCTTTTCTAAGGAGTCAGTTATTCATATCAGGTGGCCAAAGTATTGGAGTTTCAGCTTCAGCATCAGTCCTTTCAATGAATATTCAGGACTGATTTCCTTTAGGATGGACTGGCTGGATCTCCTTGCAGTCCAAGGGACTCTCAAGAGTCTTCTCCAACACCACAGTTCAAAAGCATCAATTCTTCGGTGCTCAGCTTCTTTATAGTCCAACTCTCACATCCATACATGACTACTGGAAAAACCAGAGCTTTGACTAGATGGACATTTGTTGGCAAAGTAATGTCTCTGCTTTTTAATGTGCTGTCTAGGTTGGTCATAGCTTTCTTCCAAGCAGCAAGCATATTTTGATTTCATGGGTTTAGTTACCATCTGCAGTGATTTTGGAGCCCCCCCAAAATAAAATTTCTCACTGTTTCCACTGTTTCCCCATCTATTTGCCATGAAGTGATGGGACCAGATGCCATGATCTTAGTTTTCTGAATGTTGAGTTTTAAGCCAACTTTTCCACTCTTCTCTTTCACTTTCATCAAGAGACTCTTTGCTGCTAAGCTGCTAAGCACTTCAGTCGTGTCTGACTCTGTGCAACCCCATAGATGGCAGCCCACCAGGCTCTGCTGTCCCTGGGATTTTCCAGGCAAGAACACTGGAGTAGGTTGCCATTTCCTTCTCCAATGCATGAAAGTGAAAAGTGAAAGTGAAGCCGCTCAGTTGTATCCGACTCTTAGCGGCCCCAAGGACTGCAGCCTACCAGGCTCCTCCATCCATAGGATTTTCCAGGCAAGAGTACTGGAGTGGGGTGCCATTTCCTTCTCCAAAGAGGCTCTTTAGTTCTTCACTTTATGCCATCACCTAGATTATTTAACATATGCAGAGTACATCATGCGAAATGCCAGGCTGGATGAAGCACGAGCTGGGATCAAGATTGCCAGGAGAAATAGAATATTACTCAGATATTTAAAAAAGGAAATATTGTCATTTGTAGCAACACAGATGAACCTAGATATTATCATTCTAATTTAAGAAAGTCAGATAGAGAGTTATCATATGGTATCAAGTAAATATGTGACACATATGAACTTATTTTCAAAATGGAAACAGATTCATAGACACAGAAAATAAATTTATGGTTACCAAACGGTAAAGGTGTGGAGAAATAAATTAAGAGTTTGCAATTAGCAGATACAAGCTACTATATATAAAACAGATGACAAAATCCTACTTATATCACAGGGAACTATATTCAGTACATTATAAATAAACCATAATGAAAAAGGGTATGAAAAATAATAGGTATATATATAATAGAATCACATTGCTGTACACAAAAAGCTAATACAACATCGTGAATCACCTGGGTGTAAAGTCTGTTAGTCACTTCAGTCGTGTCTGACTCTTTGTGACTCTATGGATTATAGCCCTCCCACCCCAGGCTCCTCTGTCCTTGGGATTCTCCAGGTAAAAATACTGGAGTGGGTAGCTATCCCTTTCTCCAGGGGATCTTTCTGACCCATGGATCAAACCAGAATCTGCAGGCAGAACCCAGATCTGCAGGCAGATTCTTTACCATCTGAGGAATCAGGGAAGCCCAGATCAACTATATTTCAGTTCAAACACACACACACACACACACACACACACACACACAAAAGACAGGGTAAAGGACAGGGACATGGTGCGTGTTAGAGAGTGGTGTTTTGAAATGTTTTAAAATAAAGGGATATGAGTGAAGCAAATGAGTAAGCTCTGGAGTTTTGTATGGAAGGAGTCATTATAGCATAGGCAGTAGGAAATCAAAGTCCTGGACTAAGCACGTGTTTGGCCTGCCCAGAGAAGCAAAAATGTTTCTGTAACTGTGAAGGAAAGAGCAGGGGGGAGGTTGGGAAGAGATGAGCTAAATGGGGCAGCTATTGTCGGAAAAAGTAGAGAGTAACATCGTGAGCTTTGTTCTCAGTCAAAGGGCACACAATACTTTTAAAGCAGATGGGTAAAGCATGCTCACTTATGTTTTAAAGGGTCACTCTCGCTGTTGGGTAGTAAACAGACCTTGCTCAGTCACTTCAGTCATGTTTAACTCTTTGTGAATCTATGGACTATAGCCCTCCAGGTTGCTCTGTCCATGGGAGTCTCCAGGCAAGATACCGGACTGGGTTGCCATGCCCTCCTCCAGGGGATCTTCCCAACTCAGGGAACGAACCCTTGTCTCCTGCATCTCTTGTACTGTAGGCTGATTCTTTACCACTGAGTCACCAGGGAAGCCCCAGATGGACCTGAGGTGAAATAGTATGGATAGAGCATTATAAGCATCAGAGAGGGATCACTACATGAGAATACAATGTTCTCTTAGCCAAGAAGACATAGAAATTCTAAAAATATGTGCAGTAAATAAAATGATCTCAGAGTGTGTGAAGAAAAACTGCAAGGATAAATTAGAAAAATCACCATAGTCAGAGGGAATTTCAACATTATATATATATATATATATATATATATATATA
>NW_011494954.1:3208529-3209323 GCF_000754665.1 Bison bison bison | reverse complement strand
ATAGGATGCAACAAAAGTTGTGCTTAGAAGGAAATTTAGTTTTACAAACTTACATTTGACAAAAAATATTTAAATCAGTTATCAAACTTTTACCATAGGAAGCTAGAAATAAGAGAAAATTAAGCTAAAATAAAATTTACAGAATATTAAGAGAAAAAAAGGAAATCAAATAGAAAACAATAACATCATAACAGAAAGCAGATTGGTGTTTTCCAGGAACAGACTCAATGCAGCTCTTTCTCCAATCCTCTTTTGTCATAATTTAACCTCTTATTAAATTTTGCTTTACCATCAATAAAAATTACAAGACAAAAATTGCATCCCACTTCCAATGTTTCTAAATTAATATCGACATTGGCAACAAATCAGCTATAGGCTCTGAGAAACACTGAAATTTATTCATATATTTAGAATACCCCATTCCCTTCCAATCTGTCCTAATGTAATTGTACTATTCTCCCAGCTGTTTCAGATCTTTTCTTTTTTGGCTCCCATACCATTCTTGGGATAGACAAGCACAAAGTCAGAGCAATGACAATTGGAACTCCATGACTATTCCATTGAAAGTCAATTGAATTTCAATTTCCTTCAATGGAGAAAGCCAGGAGGAACCAATTATTGTTGCTTTAACATTATGCAATTTTACCTCAGGCACCACTTAGGATCCAAATGAAAACATTTCAATTCCTGCTTATTACCTTCTTCCTGATAAAACACTACTTTTCCCTGGCTCCTGAAAATGGTGCTATATCAAGGGAAACCTCTATTAAATACATTTTACCATCTTGGCCATA
>NW_011494954.1:3205659-3208429 GCF_000754665.1 Bison bison bison | reverse complement strand
ATATATATATATATATATATATATATAAAATATATATATATATGTATTTGCCACTTGGCATGTGGGATCTTAGTTCCCCTTCCAGGGATTGAACCCAGGTCCCCTTCATTGGAAGTACAGAATCCTAACTACTGGACTGCCAAGGAAGTCAAGCACAAAATAACTTCAAACACAAAAAACAGACTCCCAAAATAAGTATAATAACATTTATTTGATAGAGAAAAAAGAAATCTGCATCCAGCAACTAGAAAATTTTTCTGAGACTTACATGGAATATTTACAAATACTGATCATGTAATAAGTCCCAAAAGCAAAATTAAAAAGCCTTTGAAGTAGGATAGGTATGGAATAGGTATTAGCACATCATATTTCCTGATCACATAATAATTAGGTTAGTAGTACATAGCAAGAGATATATGAAAATGTCCTGAATAATCAGAAATTAAACAATCATACACTAATAAATAAATCATAATTGAAAAAGATATTCTACAAGGTTTCAAAAGTACCCAGAAATAAATAATAGAGAATACACTACATACCAAAATTCAAATCTTAGGGTATAAAAGTTTTTAATAGTCAAAACAAAAATATCTAACTGTGAAAGAAATGGTACATTTTACTACTTTTAAATTATTATTTTTTGTTAAAATGCTTAAGAGAGTTAAAACTGGAAAATACAATGCTTACAAATAACAAAAGATTAATATAAGCACATATAAAAATCTGTTATGATTTGATTTTAAAAGCTGATGGACTAATTTAAAATGAATGAAAAAGACATGAACCAGCATGTTATAAAAAATGTATATGGCTAAAAAGTATGAAAAAATATTCAACTTTATTAGTGATTATGAAAACTGTATTAGGATTATAATGAGATGTTAGTTTATTCCATTGGAAAACTTTCTAAAAATCTGACAATACTAAATGATGGAGATGTTGTCCATAGACTCATGTGTTACTCATGGGAATATAAATCAAAACTATATTTTGAAAAACAGGCAGTGTATTGTAAGATTGTATTTTCTTGTACCCTACACTTGTAGGTTTATTTTGGGTTAAATTCCCTGGAAGAGAGACAGGGATTCATGAGTAATGGTTTGTAAAGGCAAAGTAGGCAACAGAAACTTACAAGGGAGTTAGGAAGCAGGTTAGGAAAAGCAATGGAGCTAAGCAAGGATGTGATTTCATGTGATCCCTTTGCAGAATTATCCTTGTCTTGAGGCAAGAAAACTGAGCACTGAAGAATTTGATGCTTTTGAACTGTGGTGTTGCAGAAGACTCTTGAGAGTTCCTTGAACTGTGAAGAGATACAACTAGTCCATCCTAAAGGAAATCGGCCCTGAATATTCGATGGAAGGATTGATGCCGAAGCTCCAGTACATTAGCCTCCTAATGTGAAGAGCCAACTCATTGGAAAAGACCCCGACGCTGGGAAAGATTGAAGGCAAGAGGAGAAGGGGATGACAGAGTATGAGATGGTTGGATATCATCATCAACTTGATGGACATGAGCTTGAGCAAGCTCTGGGAGTTGGTGAAGGACAGGGAAGCCTGGCCTGCTGTAGTCCATGGGGTTGCAAAGAGTCTGACATGACTGAGCAACTGAACTGAACTGAGGCAAGGGAGCAAGGCTTCTGACCACTTTCATTGACCCCTATCTGCCTTCCTCCCAGCTGTGGAAGGGTAGGAGGGAAGGGGCATGGTGCAGGTAACTCAGGTGAGGCTGCACCTATTTCTCAGGAACAATCCTCCAAGGAATGTTACAGGTCCAAATCTTTAGCAACAGGACCAGTGGCATCCAGTAAAAAGAATCCCCAAGAATCTGGGTAAGAAACTAACAACATCTTTTAGAACCTGAGAGAAACTTTCCACATGTTCAAGATTGGGCACAGAGGCACTGTTCACAGTGGCCAAAACCTAGAAGCAACCTTTGAGTTTATTGACATGTCAGTGAATCTATCAGCTGTGGGATATTCACATAATGAAATATTATGCAATAGTCAGAATTAAGTAACTTCAGGAACATGCCACAATCAAGATGAATCCCAACAATATAAAGTAAAAAACAAGTTTGCATACACCAGGGAAGCCTTTTTTATGAAGTTAATAAACAATTAAAATGCATAGGGATACATATAGATGAGTTTAAAAGTATATAAAACTATAGAAAGAAAATGATGAAACACAAATTTTAATTGTTTTTACTTTGGGTTAGGAGTGGCAGGGAATGGAGAGGATAGTGAGTAATGTATATAAATTATCCATTCAGCACCATTCAGTTCTTATACTGAACGGTAAGTTCATGAATGCTTACTACTTTATTAATGTCTCTATGTGAATAAATAAGTGTGTAATGAGTCAATAAGTAGGATGAATAAAATTATATGCACCTATAATGTAATATTAGAAAAATAAGATTTTCAAAATATAAGATAGAGTTTCTGTTCAAGAAATTAGTTAGGAATAGTCAGAATAGTCTTAAGGTTTTGGTTCGGAGAAGGCAATGGCACCCCACTCCAGTACTCTTGCCTGGAAAATCCCATGGATGGAGGAGCCTGGTGGGCTGCAGTCCATGGGATCGCTAAGAGTCGGACATGACTGAGCGACTTCACTTTCACTTTTCACTTTCCTGCATTGGAGAAGGAAATGGCAACCCACTCCAGTGTTCTTGACCTGGAGAATCCCAGGGACGGGGGAGCCTGGTGGGCTGCCATCTATAGGATCGCATAGAGTCGGACACGACTGAAGCAACTTAGCAGCAGCTC
>NW_011494954.1:3204070-3205559 GCF_000754665.1 Bison bison bison | reverse complement strand
GAGAGAAATAAAAGACTGAAAAAAGTAGAGACTTTTTTTCACATGTGAGCTAATATCAAATGGTTTGCAATTTTAATCCCCCAAATAGATACAGAAACAAGTTTTTTAGAAATAATTGATAAGAATTTTCCATGTTTGATGAAAATAAGAAACCAACACATGTGAGAAGCCCATCAGACATTAAAAGGGATGAACACAAAGAAAACAATATCAAGATATGGAACACTAACAAACAAATAACTCAAGACCAGTGAAAAGGAGAAGCTCTGAAAAGTAGAGAAATAAAGAAGAAAAAAGAAAGACTGGCAATTGTATCCATCCAAAGTAATTAAAGAATAGAAACTGTATATATGAAATATGTATTGTTTACATTCGCTAGGATTGTGAAAATCACTACAAAAGAGTAGACAACTGACACATCTCATTGTTAGGGAAATGCACAGCGAGCAACGCAGTAGCAGCGAGCAGCTTGGCACCCAGCCGTTAGACGTTTAATTTCTCACTAAAACAAACTAATATCCCTTAGAAAAACTGCTGGTTAAAACTTGCGACAGGTAAACTTATGTATGTATGACTATAACTAGTTTACTTAGTCTAAACTTACTTTAAAGATAATTGACAGTTTCAATGAAAAATACTAGTAATGTATCATTTTTGAGTTATATGTGGTACTAAAATGCATAGCAAATGCACAAAAAGGAGAAATGGAGACAGTAGAGAAGAGGGAAATGGAAACCCACTCGGTACTCTTGCCTGGAGAATCCCATGGATGGAGTAGCCTGGTAGGCTACAGTCCATGAGGTCGCACAGAGTTGGACGCGACTGAGCGACTTCCCTTTCTATACATCAAGTAGTATTCTATTATTTGAAAGTGGACTATAACAAATTAAATCCTAAAGCAACAGTTGAAAAGAATAAAATAAATAAGTAGAATTATTTTAAATATAATACACAAGGCTAAAAAGAAAAAAAAACAAAGAATAGGAAAAATAGAATATACAGTAATGGGTAACAAATTAAAATTCAACCGTATCAATAGTTACATTAAATGTAAATGTTTTAAATACTTCAATTAAGTAGCAAAAAGTATCAAACTGAACATAAACAGGACTCAATTATAAATTCTCTACAAGACAACCACTATAATATGAAGACCATTTGCAGAAAATTAAAAAATGAGAAAAGATCCATCACATAAAAATAAAAGGTTAAAAAAGTGGATTGGCTGTATAAATAGGAGGTAAAATATATATCAGAAAAAGAATAAAAGATAAATGTATCAGTGCCTCAAGAGGACATAGCAATTTAAAATAGATGTACATAGAGGAATTAGAAGTAAGTTATGTAAACAATTTATGGAAAAAAACCTTAAATATTTGGAAATTAAACTACAAGATTCTAAATAACATATGGGTTAAAGGAAAAAAAGAAATTTTAAAATATTTTGAAAAAATTAAAATGCAATATAGCAAAGTTTATAGGATGCAAC
>NW_011494954.1:3202179-3203867 GCF_000754665.1 Bison bison bison | reverse complement strand
ACATTTACTGAGCGACTTCACTTTCACTTTTCACTTTCCTGCATTGGAGAAGGAAATGGCAACCCACTCCAGTGTTCTTGCCTGGAGAATCCCAGGGACGGGGGAGCCTGGTGGGCTGCCATCTATAGGATCGCATAGAGTCGGACACGACTGAAGCAACTTAGCAGCAGCTCAGGTTTTGGTTAAACCACTGGAATAACATTATTGACCTTTAGTTAGGCAGGGTTATTAAAAGGAAAGAAATTATGGAAGAAGGGAGATGGTGGCATCAAGATATTGGTTTGGGACAGGTTAAGTCTGAAATGCCAATCAATAACCAAGTAAACACATCAGTAGTCAGATTTTTAGATTGTAATCAAAAGGTTAGTTCTTGATGAATGATGCTACTATCTATTTAAAGCCATTAGAATGGGATAAGATCTGTCTTATTCAGTGAATGTAGATGAAGTGATGAGATCTGAGAACTGTTGCTTGAGGTGTTTCACCCATTAGAGGTCAAGAAAAAGAGGATCAAGCAAAAGTTTATGAGGACTAGTACAGTGAGGTGGGAAGAGATTTTAGACAGAACAATCTTCCAGGAACCAGATGAAGAAAGTGTTTCAAGAAAAAGCAGACAATTCATTGTGTCAAATGCAGATGAAAGGATCTAGACTGGTCTTCTGATTGTCAACATGGAGTCATTAATGACTTTGAATAGACAGCTTTAGTGGAGTAGTGAGGTAGGTTCAAGAAAGAAGAGAAGGAGAGAAGGGGGATGGGCAACAACCACAAAAACATCTCAATTTTATTGTGTCTCTAATGGAAACAAGTTTAAGACATGGTGCTCTAGTCCATTTTTCCTCCCTAGGAGAGTCACCTTCAATATTAGAATTATGGATATACTGATTTTAAAATCTGAAAGCACCCTAGAGATGACTTAATGCAATTTTCTCATTTTACACGTGAAATACAGGAGGTTAACTCAGATAACCATTATATCTACTACTGTCGATAAGAATCCCTTAGAAGAAATGGGGTAGCAATCATGGTCAACAAAGGAGTCTGAAATGCAGTACTTGGATGCAATCTCAAAAACAACAGAATGATCTCTGTTCGTTTCCAAGGCAAACCATTCAATATAACAGTAGTCCTAGTCTATGCCCCAACCGTAACGCTAAAGAAGCTGAAGCTGAACGGTTCTATGAAGATCTACAAGACCTTTTAGAACTATGACCCAAAAAAGATGTCCTTTTCATTATAGGGGACTGGAATGCAAATGTAGGAAGTCAAGAAACACCTGGAGTAAAGGCAGATTTGACCTTGGAGTACAGAATGAAGCAGGGCAAAGGCTAATAGAGTTTTGTCAAGAGAACGCACTGGTCCTAGCAAACACCCTCTTCCATCATCACAAGAGAAGACTCTACACATGGACATAACCAGATGGTTGACACTGAAATCAGATTGATTATATTCTTTGCAGCCAAAGATGGAGAACCTCTATACAGGCAGCAAAAACAAGACCGGGAGCTGACTGTGGCTCAGATCATGAACTCCTTATTGCCAAATTCAGAATGAAATTGAAGAAAGTAGGAAAAACCACTAGATCATTCAGTTCAGTTCAGTTCAGTTCAGTTGCTCAGTCCTGTCCGACTCTTTGCGACCCCATGAATCACAGCATGCCAGGCCTACCTGTCCATCTGGTTATGTCC
>NW_011494954.1:3201540-3202079 GCF_000754665.1 Bison bison bison | reverse complement strand
GGAAAAACCACAGCCTTAACTAGACGAAACTTTGTTGGCAAAGTAATGTCTCTGCTTTTGAATATGCTATCTAGGTTGGACATAACTTTCTTTCCAAGGAGTAAGCGTCTTTTAATTTCATGGCTGCAGTCACCATTTGCAGAAAAATAAAGTCTGCCACTGTTTCCACTGTTTCCTCATCTATTTCCCATGAAGTGATAGGACTGGATGCCATGATCTTTGTTTTCTGAATGTTGAGCTTTAAGCCAACTTTTTCACTCTCCACTTTCCTTTCATCAAGAGGCTTCTGAGTTCCTCTTCACTTCCTGCCATAAGGGTGGTGTCATCTGCATATCTGAGGTTATTGATATTTCTCCCGCCAATCTTGATTCCAGCTTGTGCTTCTTCCAGTCCAGCATTTCTCATGATGTACTCTGCATATAAGTTAAATAAGCAGGGTGACAATATACAGCCTTGACATACTCCTTTTCCTATTTGGAACCAGTCTGTTGTTCCATGTCCAGTTCTAACTGTTGCTTCCTGACCTGCATACAAATTCC
>NW_011494954.1:3200847-3201440 GCF_000754665.1 Bison bison bison | reverse complement strand
CAGGTGGTCTGGTATTCCCATCTCTTTCAGAATTTTCTACAGTTTACTGTGATCCACACAGTCAAAGGCTTTGGCATAGTCAAGAAAGCAGAAATAGATGTTTTTCTGGAACTCTCTTGCTTTTCTGATGATCCAGCAGATGTTGTCAATTTGATCTCTGGTTCCTCTGCCTTTTCTAAAACCAGCTTTAACATCAGGAAGTTCATGGTTCACATATTGCTGAAGCTGGCCTGGAGAATTTTGAGCATTACTTAACTAGTATGTGAGATGAGTGCAATTGTGTGGTAGTTTGAGCTCTTTGGCATTGCCTTTCTTTGGGATTGGAATGAAAACTGACCTTTTCCAGTCCTGTGGCCACTGCTGAGTTTTCCAAATTTGCTGGCATATTGAGTGCAGCACTTTCACAGCATCATCTTTCAGGATTTGCAATAGCTCAACTGGAATTCCATCACCTTCACTAGCTTTGTTCGTAGTGATGCTTTCTAAGGCTGACCTAAATAGAATCTCTGATGATTATACAGTGGAAGTGAGAAATATATTTAAGGGACTAGATCTGATAGATAGAGTGCCTGATGAACTATGGACTGAGGTTC
>NW_011494954.1:3199583-3200331 GCF_000754665.1 Bison bison bison | reverse complement strand
TGACCTAAATAGAATCTCTGATGATTATACAGTGGAAGTGAGAAATATATTTAAGGGACTAGATCTGATAGATAGAGTGCCTGATGAACTATGGACTGAGGTTCGTGACATTGTACAGGAGACAGGGATCAAGAACATCCCCAAGAAAAACAAATGCAAAAAAGCAAAATGATTGTCTGAGGAGGCCTTACAAATAGCTATGAAAAGAAGAGAAGCAAAAAGTAAAGGAGAAAAGGAAAGATATAAGCATCTGAATGCAGAGTTCCAAAGAATAGCAAGGAGAGATAAGAAAGCCTTCCTCAGCGATCAATGCAAAGAAATAGAGGAAAAAACAGAATGGGAAAGACTAGAGATCTTTTCAAGAAAATTAGAGATACCAAGGGAACATTTCATGCAAAGATGGCCTCGATAAAGGACAGAACTGGTATGGACCTAACAGAAGCAGAAGATATCAAGAAGAGGTGGCAAGAATACACAGAAGAACTGTACAAAAAAGATCTTCACGAACAAGATAATCACGATGATGTGATCACTGACCTAGAGCCAGACATCCTGGAATGTGAAGTCAAGTGGGCCTTAGAAAGCATCACTACGAACAAAGCTAGTGGAGGTGATGGAATTCCAGTTGAGCTATTAAATCCTGAAAAATGATGCTGTGAAAGTGCTGCACTCAATATGCCAGCAAACTTGGAAAACTCAGCAGTGGCCACAGGACTGGAAAAGGTCAGTTTTCATTCCAATCCCAAAG
>NW_011494954.1:3196314-3199375 GCF_000754665.1 Bison bison bison | reverse complement strand
GTTGGCCTAAAGCTCAACATTCAGAAAACTAAGATCATGGCATCTTGTCCCATCACTTCATGGCAGATAGATGGGGAAACAGTGGAAACAGTGGCAGACTGTATTTTTTTGGGCTCCAAAATCACTGCAGATGGTGACTGCAGCCATAAAATTAAAAGTCACTTACTCCTTGGAAGGAAAGTTATGACCAATCTAGACAGCATATTAAAAAGCAGAGACATTACTTTGCCAACCAAGGTCCATCTAGTCGAGGCTATGGTTTTTCCAGTGGTCATGTATGGATGTGAGAGCTGGACTGTGAAGAAGGCTGAGCGCCAAAGAATTGATGCTTTTGAACTGTGGTGTTGGAGAAGACTTTTGGGAGGTCCTTGGACTGCAAGGAGATCCAACCAGTCCATTCTAAAGGAGATCAGCCCTGGGTATTCATTGGAAGGACTGATGCCAAAGCTGAATCTCCAATACTTTGGCCACCTCATGCAAAGAGTTGACCCATTGGAAAAGACCCTGATTGGGATTGGGGACAGGAGGAGAAGGGTACAACAGAGAATGAGATGGCTGGATGGCATCCCCAACTCGATGGACATGATTTTGAGTGAACTCTTTGAGTTGGTGATGGACAGGGACGCCTGGCGTGCTGCGATTCATGGGGTTGCAAAGAGTTGGACACGACTGAGCGACTGAACTGAACTGACTGACTGAGAAAGGTAACACTAGTTGCATGAGAACATAAAGCTTACAATTTAATGAGAGAGACAGTACCAAAATAGAAATTTCCTAAATCTTAATTCAGGTTTACTTATATCCCACTGGATAAGTCAGCTAGGTTTTAATTCTAATTTTTCGTGGAAGAAAAAATAAAATGCATTTAATTTAGCTATCAACATAATAGAAATCTTTGCTGTTGTACTTCACACAAGATCTATTGAACTACTTCATTTCCAGTTGCACTGTGTGCCACCACTTTAACCTGCCCAAGTCCTACTCATCATTCCAGTTTCAGCTTACATGTCAGAAGGTAGAGTCTCTGCCCCAAAAATTATGTGGTGCAAAGCCAAATAAAATATAATTTGTTGTTATTCATGCTTTGAATTATGCATGAATTTACGTCTTCCATTTTCAGGAATAATTGAGACTTTATAAGTATATGAGAGAAAATGACTTCTAGCTTCTCTGACAACCAAGAAGAGCCCTTTTCTCTTACCGGTATTTTTTCTTAGTTATAAAAATGCAAATATAGTTGGAAAAACTTAGAATTGTATTATTGATTACATATACTTTTAACCTGACAACTGATTCAATGCCTGTCAAGGGGCTTTTGCAATGAAAAAATGTAATATTTCAAACAAATTATATAAAAGATATATGTTTTAGGAAAATATTCATTTTATGTACATTCAGATAAGGGTACATATCCACTCATGAGTCATTAAAGATAATTTCTGTGCAATGTTAACTGAAGGCAAAAGAAAAACTTTCTTGAAGAAATAACATGTCATGCTCTTTGGTGTTTTCATTCGATAGAAATCCAAGACTCCTAGCAATATTAAAATTCCCTAGAGTATGTGATATGGCTGATGTTGTTTTATTTTTCCTTTCTCACTCTCTGACTCAGAAGTCACCCAATGAGAAAAGTATGGATTTATTCCTTTCAGTGCAAGAAAGTAACAATTAAAGCTTACCTGTTACTGGAATTGGAAGTCTTGTGGTATTCCTTCATAATACTAAGGGCTAGAATCAGTGCAGGTCTTAGATTAGTCTTCTCTTTGAAGGATAAATATAATGATTCCACTTGCCTAATGTTTAAAAGAGTGACTATTTGCTAACTTTCTTCACCTTTTTTTTTTTTTTTTCTTTTGATATCAAGTTTGAGCTTAATTTGTATTATGGAAATCTCCTTTGTCTTTAATATTTAATGTTAGCTCTAAGTGTTTGGTGTATTTCAAAGGAAATTTAATATGCTCACTTCTGATTCATTTATACTGAATTCTTAAATACTATTAGGTTTGGATATTCAAGAAGACTAAAGGTACTCTTTAAAGCTATCACTTAGTGAGAAAAAGATACTATATTTTCTGAAGAAAATATTTGTAAGAATTTTCAAGATTTAATAGTTCTCTTAATGTAAAAAAAAAAAAAATCCATAAATAAAGATGTACATTTCATTCCAGAAATTTCAATCGTTTTTTTTCAAGATGGCTTCAGAATCAAGAGGAAAAGATAAAGAAGAATTAATATTTTGGGGCAACTATATGCATGCTGCTGCTAAGTACTTCATGCATATTTTCCTATTGAATTCTCATCTCAAATCTTGACAATAAACTACCAAACACATTTACCAGATGGGGAGACCAGTGTTTAGAAAATTTATTTGCCCACCAAAGATCCTTGAATCTTATATATCTTGGTCATGCTATTATAGGGCTATGCCAATTCTTCAGTATACTGGTGAATAAAAAATATGCATTTTTTTTAAACTCCCAACTCACTCAAACAATGAATAACTTGAATCTTGGTACTGAGGATCAAAAGTATCTGAAAAATTATAAACAAAACAAAACAAAACAAAACAAAACAAAACCAAGCAGGATCTTACAGATTTGTACAACCTGTACTTATAGTACATGAAATATCAGGAATACATCTGAAGAAACAGGCAGTGAAGCTAAAGTGATCTCAAAGTAATAGTGCCTGGAGTCATCTGGCATGAGAAAATGTAAATCCTCTCTGGAGGAATTCAAATTTACCCTATGCTTCATAAAAAATATGCAACTGGATGTCAGAACTCAAGATATACACACAGGACAAGGCTTAACTTGGTCATTGATTTTTTTCAGTAAAATAGTCACTGAAAATCTATGTATCAGGTATTCAGCAGTGAACAAAATAATGAGCTTATATTCAAATAGAAAAGGGGAAAAACATAAACACCAAAATAATTAAAATATGAAACATGTTAGACTATAGTATATGATAAGGAGAAGGTATATCACTGGTTTTGAAAATGAAGGATGGGGCCACAAGCCAAGGAATTCAGCCAGCCTTCTCCCTCTCTGCTTCTCTC
>NW_011494954.1:3196061-3196214 GCF_000754665.1 Bison bison bison | reverse complement strand
TCACTTACTCCTTGGAAGGAAAGTTATGACCAATCTAGACAGCATATTAAAAAGCAGAGACATTACTTTGCCAACCAAGGTCCATCTAGTCGAGGCTATGGTTTTTCCAGTGGTCATGTATGGATGTGAGAGCTGGACTGTGAAGAAGGCTGA
>NW_011494954.1:3188394-3195961 GCF_000754665.1 Bison bison bison | reverse complement strand
CTCCCTCCCTCTCTCCATACATATGCAGAATAAAATCACAACATGTTGCCACTTCACACTCAGCAAACTGCCAAGACTGGCAAATCAAAATATTCATCAGGATACAATAAAATAGAATTGCTTGCTCATTTAATGAGTTTTCTATTGTGGTGATAACAAATTATCCCAAAGGTAAAATGGCTTAACTTTATTATCTTATACTTGTGTGGGTTAGAACACCAAACTTACTCTACAGGCCTAAAATCTATGTGTTGTTAGGGTTGCCTTCTCTTCTCAAGGTTCTGGGGAATATACTATTTCCTTGCCTTTTCCAGGTTCTAGAGGCTGATTTCTTTGGCTCATGGCTCCTCTATCTTTAAAATCAGCAAGAGTAGGTTGGATTCTTATCATATTGAATCATTTGACTCTTCTCCCTCTTTCTTCTACCTTTAAGGGCACGTTTTTGTTGGGTTCACCTGGATAACCCAGAATAGCTTCCCAGTCTCAAGGTTCTTAATTTACTTATATTTGCAAGTTCTTTTTGTCACTTAAGGTAACTTATTTATAGGTTCCAGTGATTAGGATATTGGACATCATTGGGAGGCCATTAGCAAACCCACCAATTTCATCCAACACCTGAGAGGAATGTTAATCAGAATAATTATTAAAAAACATTTTTTAATTAAAAAAGAAAAGCAATTGTCAATACCTTGAGGAGTTCAACACATCCATGCTCTAAGACCTGACCATTTAAATTCTAGATGTATACTCTGAAAACCTCTTTCACATGTTCACAGGTAGGCCTGTGCAGAATGTTTATAGCAAAATTGCTTTTAATAACACCAAGTTGAAAAGATCCAAATTCATATCAATGGCAAAATGGATACTGTAAATTATCATAAAGCAGAATATTATACATCAGTGAAAATTCATAATTTAACAAATAAAAGAATAAACCTTAATGAATCTCAAAAATGTGACACTGAGGCAGAGAAACAAGTCATAGAAGAATATACACAGCATGATTCTATAAATCTATATTTCAAAGACATTCAGAATTAAACAATACATTCTTTATGGATGCATAAATTGTTAGAAAGTGTAAATAACAAGAGATTATCAGCCTGAACAATGGACCCACATACACAAGTGTTTTATTAATCATTTTTTTTTTACTCTTTTGTTCTATAAATTATGCCTTTTTACTCTTTTTAGGTAGTAAGTTATACTTTACAATAGATTGTTAAGAAATTCATTGAGTCTCTGTCTTTGGGCCAGTAACATCTCTAAGGTTCCAGGTTAATCATTTGCCAGAGATAACTATATGTACCAATATGAAAATAAAACTAAGTAATGCATCTAAATGTCTGATAAACAACCTATAATATGAAATAATCCCTTCCCTTAGATTGATAAAATCAGTAATCATAAAATAAAATTTTAATTTTTTGTCAACAAATCAATCAACTGAGGTTATTAAACAGTTAATACATAAAAAATGAATCAGCTTCCATGATGATAGGTAAGGAATAATTAATTTTGAACAAACATGTAGATGGTTAATATAATTTTTGATAACAGCCTGAGATTCTTTGGCCTCCGTTTTGCTCTGGTACCTGAAGGTTTAAAGGTAATTAATTATTTAAAAAAATAGACAAAATGAAAATAAATAAAGAAGATGGAAACTGTTGGAGGAAGCCAGACTTGCGGGAATGGACACTGGGCAATGTTATTAAGATCAATATTCTTTTTGAGTCAGGTATGGAGCTCAAGGTAGAGGTCTGTTCTGTAGATGAAATTTTGGTCATTATCAGCATAGAGATGATATTTAAAGCCAAGAAACTGGATAAGATCACCTACGAAGAGAGCATGTGTCCATTCCTTAAAACCTGCACATTCCTAACAAACACATCTGTTCTCCTGGTCTACTGCCATTAAAAAAATCTGTTGTGTACTATACTTCATATATTTCAGGGACTTTATAACTACAGACCTCTATTTAGAGGGACTAAGTGCCAAATTATTTCTCTTTTTACTAACTTTTGATTTTTTCCCCCCTTTAAACTCTTATAAACAGTCTTTCTTCCCACACTCTTGCTTACTTTAGCTCTCAAATTTTCGGGAAGTTACTATATTCCTTCACACTCATCCTTGTATATTTTTCACCCTCTCTGCTTCTTTCTTATTGTTAAAACTTTCTTCTCTCAGTTGGCAAATAATTCCAATTGATCTGCACGATGACAATATTTCTGCAGCTACCTTCTCTCACTGAATTCAACCTTTATAGTTTTTATTTTTCCTTCTATTTTTATGCTTTATCCTCTTAATCTTTTGTTTTCTAAACTAACAAACTACATCATAAAGGGCAGTCTGACTCTAAAATTCACTTAAGTAATTCTCTATGTAGAGGGAAGCAGTATTTATTTTAAAAAAAATCCATCATTGTGAAAGGATAATAATTATTTTTTTTAAATGGAGTGCTAACAGGAGCACCTTCCATTAAAAGCAAAACAAAACAAACATTTTCACTAAGGTAGTTCTCATTTTTCTAGTAATTAATCTTCATTGTATCTTATCTATAAGACAAAAAAATCATCAATTTGGGAACTTTCAGGTGATGGAATACTGTGTTTAATTAATGTTTGCCACTAATGCGTATGGGTTATATTGGGAGATTTCCTGGTAATCGTGGAAACATGGAAACACCAAGTAACCAGCTGTCCCAATTTGTCCAGAACTTTCTCAATTTTAGCACTGCAAATTCTGTGTCCCATGAAACTCTTTGGTTCCTGGCACATCAAGATGGCTAGTCACCCTACAATATGTCAGACTTTCTGAATCATTTGAAAGCACTCAGATCTAATGCAAAGTGGTAGAAATTGACCTTAGGTAACTGGAATGAATTCAAAGTAACAATTAGGCATGGAGCTGGTATGTATTTCATTTATAACAATATAATTCTCAAGGGGGCAAAAAAATTACTTTTTAAGCAAAAATGAATGGCATGTTTTCATCATGTTTTTATATTTAAAAAGATGGATCCACTGTATTCTTTTTCTGGCCTAGGATATATGACATATATATCTCAACATTTTATAAAATTTGATATCTGTAACAAAAAGGAAAACAAAACTGAGCTAAATGTTATACAGTTTATATCCTTGGAGTCTTATTAAAAAAAAAAAAATACTACCTCATCCTTCTTGCCTACCATGTCGATGGGAAATTTACCAATTTTCTTTTCAGGGCTCTAACCACAGCTTATGTGTCCATATCTCATGTTCTTGGTACCCTGGATACTTTATTTCCATCTATCCTATCTTTATTATTTCTCTTTTCCACAACTGTCATACCTCTCCAACATGACCTGCCCGTCTGGGGTGGCCCCACATGGCATGGCTTAGTTTCATTGAGTTAGACAAGGCTGTGGTCCATGTGATCAGATTGGCTAGTTGTCTGTGACTGTGGTTTCAGTCTGTCTGCCCTCTGATGCCCCCTCTCAGAGCCTACCATCTTACTTGAGTTCAGCTTACCTTGAACATGGGGTATCACTTCATGGCTGCTTCAGCAAAGTGCAGCTGCTGCTCCTTACCTTGGACGTGGATGGGAAAACCATTCAGGTATAACCTAAATCAAATCCCTTATGATTATACAGTGGAAGTGAGAAATAGATTTAAGGGACTAGATTTGATAGACAGAGTGCCTGATGAATTATGGATGGAGGTTCATGGCATTGCACAGGAGAGAGGGATCAAACCATCCCCAAGAAAAAGAACTGAAAAAAACCAAAATTGTTGTCTGAGGAGGCCTTACAAATTACTGTGAAGAGAAGAGAAGCAAAAAGCAAAAGAGAAAAGGAAAGATATACCTATTTGAATGCAGAATTCCGAAGAATAGCAAGGAGAGAGAAGAAAGCCTTCTTAGTGACAATGCAAAGAAATAGAGGAAAACAGTAGAATGGGAAAGACTAGAGATATCTTCAGGAAAATTAGAGATATCAAGGAAACATTTCATGCAAAGATGGGCTCAATGAAAGACAGAAACCTAGCAGAAGCATAAGATATTAAGAAGAGGTGACAACAATATACAGAAGAACTGTACAAAATTATTTTCATGACTCAGATAATCATGATGGTGTGATCACTCACCTAGAGCCAGACATCATGGAATGTGAAGTCAAGTGGGCCTTAGGAAGCATCACTACGAACAAAGCTAGTGGAGGTGATGGAATTCCAGTTGAGCTATTTCAATTCCTAAAAGATGATGTTGTGAAAGTGCTACACTCAATCTGCCAGCAAATTTGGAAAACTCAGCAGTGGCCACAGGACTGGAAAAGGTCAGTTTTCATTCCAATCCCAAAGAAAGATGATGCCAAAGAATGCTCAAACTACCGCACAATTGTACTCATCTCACATGCTAATAAAGTAATGCTCAAAATTTTCCAAGCCAGGCTTCAGCAATATGTGAACCGTGAACTTCCAGTAGTTCAAGCAGGATTTAGAAAAGTCAGAGGAACCAGAGATTAAATTGCCAACATCTGCTGGATCATCAGAAAAGCAAGAGAGTTCCAGAAAAACATCTATTTTGCTTTATTGACTATGCCAAAGCCATTGACTGTGTGGATCACAACAAAGTGTGGAAAATTCTGAAAGAGATAGGAATACCAGACCACCTGATCTGCCTCTTAAGAAACCTATATGCAGATCAAGAAGCAACAGTTAGAACTGGACATGAAACAACAGACTGGTTCCAAATAGGAAAAGGAGTACGTCAAGGCTGTATATTGTCACTCTGCTTATTTAACTTCTATGCAGAGTCCATCATGAGAAACGCTGGACTGGAAGCAGCACAGGCTGGAATCGAGATTGCCAGGAGAAACTTCAATAACCTCAGATTTGCAGACGACACCACCCTTATGGCAGAAAGTGAAGAAGAGCTAAAGAGCCTCTTGATGAAAGTGAAAGAGGAGAGTGAAAAAGTTGGCTTAAAGCTCAACATTCAGAAAATGAAGATCATGGCATCCGGTCCCATCACTTCATGGGAAATAGACGGGGAAACAGTGGAAACAGTGTCAGACTTTATTTTCTTGGGCTCCAAAATCACTGCAGATGGTGATTGCAGTCATGAAATTAAAAGACGCTTACTCCTTGGAAGGAAAGTTATGACCAAACTAGACTGTATATTAAAAAGCAGAGATATTACTTTGTCAACAAAGGTCCATCTAGTCAAGGCTGTTGTTTTTTTAGTAGTCATGTATGGATGTGAGAGTTGGACTGTAAAGAAAGCTGAGCACTGAAGAATTGATGCTTTTGAACTGTGGTGTTGGAGAAGACTCTTGAGAGTCCCTTGGACTGCAAGGAGATCCAACCAGTCCATCCTAAAGATCAGTCCTGAGTGTTTGTTGGAAGAACTGGTGCTGAAGCTGAAACTCCAGTACTTGGCCACCTGATGCGAAGAGCTGACACATTGGAAAAGACCCTGATGCTGGTAAGACTGAGGGCAGGAGGAGAAGGGGAAGACAGAGGATGAGATAGTTGGATGGCATCACCGACTCAATGGACATGAGTTTGTGTAAACTCTGGGAGTCGGTGATGGAGAGGGAGGTCTGGCATGCTGCGGTTTTTGGTGTCGCAAAGAGTCAGGTATGACTGAGCTAAACTTATGGAAAAGGCAATGTGTCTTTTGCTCATGCTCTTCCTTCAAAACTCAGTTATATGTATTTTAAGATTTTGAGATGAAATGACAAATTTGAGAGGATTAGCTTTTTTCTGCTACCCAATACAAGCAGAAAATGTAATTTCTCTTAAAATATATAATATATCCATTTTTTTCATTTCTAATTTTGACAGAGAAATAGATGGAGCTTAACCTTTTCCCTCTTTAATATCCTTTCCTTTTAACTTAGAGTGTAGAAAACATTTTATATGAGAAATTTGTCAACATTTGCTCTTTTCCCTTAAGATTACATAGATTTGTCACAAAAAGCTACAAAATACATGACTCAGCAGTTTTTTTTTTTAGTGAACCTCCTGGTTGTTTTGCCTACACTGTTCAAACGGTTAGATTTCTGAATCAGGAAGACTGAGTCTTACCTATAATTTTTGTTTAATCAACATTAAAATGACATGGTCGGGCTTAACTTCTCTAAGTGATCCATTGGAACATTTTCCTGATTAATAACTACATTCAGACAATGCTAGTTTTTCAAAGATAAAAATATATCATGAATCAAGATGCCCTTGAGGCCATTGGATTAAATATTTTTTTTTAAAGCAAAAGATTTGTTTCCTTCTAGCACAACACAGTGATGCCTGGATGCAGGCTTATTGGAATCTGTCTGTATTGTTTTCTTTATTTTAGATTTTTTCTCCTACTCTTAAGTAAATTCCTTGCTTGGTAAATAAACACATAACATTTGGAGCCAACTTTAAGGATTTCCCAGGTGGCTCAGTGGTAAAAGAATTCACTTGTCAATGCACGAGATGCAGGAAATGGGGATTCAATCCTTGGGTCACAGAGATAACCTGGAGGGGGAGATGTCAACCCACTCCAGTATTCTTGCCTGGGAAATCCCATGGACAGAGAAGCCTGACTGGCTATAGTCCATGGGTCTCCAAAGAATTGGACACAACTGAGCATTCACACACACACAGATGGATATCTTGAAGAGAAAACATGAGTTTATTGGCCAGGGACTGGAGACAGCATTTTGATTACATGGCAGCTATGGTGATGGAAAG
The DNA here is from genome assembly GCF_000754665.1 of Bison bison bison. Taxonomy (NCBI): domain Eukaryota; kingdom Metazoa; phylum Chordata; class Mammalia; order Artiodactyla; family Bovidae; genus Bison; species Bison bison. The sequence continues at coordinate 3,189,242 of NW_011494954.1, read as the reverse complement.
CTGTTTATGGTGTTTGACATATAAACCCATTACATTCGCGACACTGTGAGGGAATGAAGATAACTGTCAATTAGACTCAAGAAAGGTGCAGAAACCCACATCCTCATTCATTTTCTTCCCACTTGTGTCTGATTCTTTCTCAGTCTTGTCAAATTGGGAATTGATTTGTTCTGATAAAAACAACGTCAGTATATGAAGACATCGCAGTTATTTTACAAAATGATATTACAATTCCTACTTGTTAACAGTTTTAATGATGGTATTCAAATAAACAATTCTAACACTTGATTACACTTCAATGTCAAAGTAAAATTTGTGTGTAATAGGAAAAGGAGTACGTCAAGGCTGTATATTGTCACCCTGCTTATTTAACTTATATGCAGAGTCCATCATGAGAAACACTGGGCTGGAAGAAGCACAAGCTGGAATCAAGATTGCCAGGAGAAATATCAATAACCTCAGATATGCAGATGACACCACCCTTATGGCAGAAAGTGAAGAGGAACTAAAAAGCCTCTTGATGAAAGTGAAAGAAGAGAGTGAAAAAGTTGGCTTAAAGCTCAACATTCAGAAAACGATCATGGCATCTGGTCCCATCACTTCATGGGAAATAGATGGGGAAACAGTGGAAACAGTGGCTGACTTTATTTATTGGGGCTCCAAAATCACTGCAGATGGTGATTGCAGCCATGAAATTAAAAGACGCTTACTCCTTGGAAGGAAAGTTATGACCAACCTAGATAGCATATTGAAAAGCAGAGACATTACTTTGCCAACAAAGGTCCATCTAGTCAAGGCTGTGGTTTTTCCAGTGGTCATGTATGGATGTGAGAGTTGGACTGTGAAGA
>NW_011494954.1:3181744-3188156 GCF_000754665.1 Bison bison bison | reverse complement strand
TCTTGAGAGTCCCTTGGACTGCAAGGAGATCCAACCAGTCCATTCTAAAGATCAGTCCTGGGTGTTCTTTGGAAGGAATGATGCTAAAGCTGAAATTCCAGCACTTTGGCCACCTCATGCAAAGAGTTGACTCATTGGAAAAGACTCTGATGCTGGGAGGGATTGGGGGCAGGAGGAGAAGGGAATGACAGAGGATGAGATGGCTGGATGGCATCACTGACTCGATGGACATGAGTCTGAGTGAACTCTGGGAGATGGTGATGGACAGGGAGGCCTGGCGTGCTGCAATTCATGGGGTTGCAAAGAGCCAGACATGACTGAGTGATTGAACTGAACTAAACATGTATTTTAAGGATCTCTGTTGTAAGATATTTTGTTATACTCTCTTGATTTGGAGGGCCTTTCTGTGAAAGAAGGCAAGATAGATGCTGGCTTAAAATGAGCAAACCTTCCTATAGGCCAAAATTTTCTAATACAGAATACTGCCTATGAAGTGATATATTTCCTCTCAAGGTCAATGTTTGAGCAAATGCTAGAAGACCATCTGACAGGAAGACCACTGAGGAAATTTTTATGTTACTTCCAGGATCAAACTGTGTCCTCAAAAGTGAAAAAGCAAAAGTGTTAGTTGATCAGTTGTGTGCGACTCTTTGTGATCCCATGGACTGTAGCCTGTCAGGCTCCTCTGCCCATGGAATTCTCCAGGAAAAAATACTGGAGTGGGTAGCCATTCCTTTCCTCAGGGGATCTTCTGAAGCGGGGATCAAACCTGGGTCTCCCACATTGCAAGACGATTTTTTACTATCCAAGCCACCAGAGTGTCCTCAAAAGTCCCTCTCAAATCTAACATGTTAACATTCTCAAATAAAGATTGCATAACAGATATTTACTACAGTTGTACATGACATATAATAAGCCTGATGCCAACATAATTTTAAAATTTAAAAATGATTTTGGCTGTTTTGTGGAAGTAGAGGTGAAGGTGTTAACCTGTTAACCTCTTATAAAGGTAATGAGTGCTATTCTTTTTCTTGTACATTTTCATTGTACTGCATGGTTTTAATATATATATTTTAAAAGAAAACCTGTCTGGGGCTATTAAATAATTCATGCTCTTTTTCATTACAAAACCAAAAAGTCAATTTAAAAAGTTAGTAAAATTTTTATGAAAGCTGGAGACTACAATAACTTTGACTTTTTAAGCAGTGCAGACAACAACATTGCTTCCTTATATACCTTTTTTCAATAAAAACCAATTTAAAAATTTACATTTTTCAAGGAGGCATGATTTTCATAAACAAAAGTATGCATCACCCTGCACCAGGGTGGACGCCTGTCACTCAAACCTCCGTGATGCCGCAAGCTACTCTAATACAATCAGAAGGGAAAATAGAGTTAGTTAGATGGGTTTACAGAATGATGTCTGTGTGAGTGGCAGGTGTTTGTGCTTTAACCACATTATGTGCACTCAATTTTTATTATAAAACAATTGCTTCCAATGACTTTTATGTTCATGATCAACGTGTCACAAATTCACTGGAATTTCAAAAATGATCTAGAAAATCTAAAGAATAGTTCTTCAGTTGTTTTCTTTCAATACATTCAATAATAACAATAAAAAAGTAGCTTCTTTGAGCAGGCATTGGATTGTGGATTCTGACAATCTGTGATATCTCAACTACATGGCCCAAGATTTCCTGGTTCATGGAAGACCTGACATTACGTCCAAGATGATTATCAGTCATCGGCTGCACAATATTGTCTGCCATAAGTGGAGAGTGTGATTAATAACGGCAATTCAAGCATGATCTGGAAAGCTGTGATCTTTATTGACTAAGTAAGCTAGTGACTCTATCTTTTCATGTTGCTTGTACTTAATTTGTACTGCTTCCAGGTATTGATATAGTCTATTATTATTTTGGTTGTGATATCATTCCACATTATGTGAAATCAATAGCAAATGTCACATGAAGCAAGAAACATGTTCATTTATCTTGTAGAAATACTTGCAGCCTATTTTTGTTGACTTCAATTCTGTTCAACAATAAGCTGATAGAAATAGTTACTCTGTGTTTGATTATCAGTTCATTTACACATAAAACAGGTGCTTACCTTCATATTTATAAATATTTCCTCTACCTCTACTGCAGACTCTAGGTTTTCTTCCCTCCCAGTTCCTTAACATTAATGCTTATTGTGAACAACTTTATAGCTAAGTGAAAGCAGAAAACAGGCAAAATATTATTTAGGAGAGTATATATTTGTTGACTGTCTTGGAAATCAACTGTTATTTCAATTTTTGTCATCAGTGTATATCTATAGAATCTTTAAATATGGTTTGGATATTTATATATAAATAAATATTGCATTGGTTCCTACTAGGAACGTCTGATTTAAATTCTCAGTGAGGGATTTTTCTGGCCCCTTGACCATTTTGGAGTACTGATGGGGGAGTGTTTGGGGCAGAGTTGGTAAAAAGTTTGGTGGGATTAGGCAGCTATTGGATGTTCAGCCAAAGGGGCTGCCTCTTGTTGGTCATGGCTAACTTCCTGCCTAACGTTATGAATAAAGCTGCCTTAAACATTCTAGTTAATGTTGTTTTATGGACTTATATTTTCATTATTATAGAAGTAGAATGACCAAGCTACAGAAGAGGTGCATAATTAACTTCATAAGAAATTGAGTTTTCTAAAGTATCTGTATTATTTTACATTTCTACCAGTACTACGGGAAAGTCCAAGTTTCATCATATTCTTTCAATATTTGTTATTTAAAATCTAAATTTTTGCTAGTCAGAAAGTGGTAAAAAAAAATGGTACTTTGCAATTTTGACTTACTTTCCCTAATATTCATAACTTCTTCATATCATTATTTATCATTTGTTTATATTCTTTGGGAAATATCTGCTCACAACTTTTGTCTGCATGCTCTTTTGCATTGTTTGTCTTTACTACTGACTGTATTCTAGTATTGACTAGTAATATTAATCTTAAATATTTTGAATAAAAATCCCTTACAGATACACACACACACACACACACACATATATATATATACATACTGTCAATATTATCTCTCAGAGTGTAGATTGCTTATTCTTTTTTCATTACTGATATTTTTGGCTAAATTTTTAAATTATCACTTGTTTTCCCTCTTACTTTTGGTGTCCTTTAAAAAATAATTACTCACTGGCCAGTTGCTAAGCTTATTCTCCTTTGATTTCTTCCAGATAAATTGTATAGTTTTAGAATTGAAAGTTTATGATCCATTTCAAATTGGTTTTTGTTTGTAGGTGGCATCTTGGTGTATTTTTCCTGTATATTTAACTATTCAAGCAACATTTGTTGAAAAGATTTTTTTTTCTACAATAAGTTGTTTTGGCATGTTTTCAGGTGTGTGCTCAGTCATGTCCGACTTTTGCAGCCCCTTGGACTGTAGCCCACCAAGCTCTTCTGTCCATGGAATTTTCCAGGCAAAAATACTGGATTGGGTTGCCATTTACTTCTTCCCAGGGCATCTTCCCAACCCAGGGATTGAGCCCACATCTCTTACCTCTCCTGCACTGGTAGGTGGATTCTTTACGGCTAGTGCCACCTGGGAAGTCGTGTCGGTGTGATGCCAAAAATCAGTTGTGTTGTTCTTTTTCCAGACTACATACTTTCCTTTGACCTATTTCCTTATCCTTATGCTCTTATTGAAAGATGCTTGCTCCTTGGAAGAAAATCTATGACAAACTTGCTGCTGCTAAGTCGCTTCAGTCGTGTCCGACTCTGTGTGACCCCACAGACAGCAGCCCACCAGGCTCCCCCGTCCCTGGGATTCTCCAGGCAAGAACACTGGAGTGGGTTGCCATTTCCTTCTCCAATGCATGAAAGTGGAAAGTGAAAACTGAAAGTGAAGTCGCTCAGTCGTGTCCAACTCTTAGCGACCCCATGGACTGCAGCCCACCAGGCTCCTCTGTCCATGGGATTTTCCAGGTAAGAGTACTGGAGTGGGGTGCCATTGCCTTCTCCGATGACAAACCTAGACAGCATATTAAAAAGCAGAGACATTACTTTACCGACAAAGGTCTGTCTAGTCAAAGCTCTTGCTTTTCCTTTAGTCATGTATGGATATGAGAGTTGGACCATAAAGAAGGCAGAGCACCAAGGAATTTATGTTTTTGGACTGTGGTATTGGAGAAGACTCTTGAGAGTCCCTTGGACTGCAAGGAGATCAAACCAGTCAATCCTAAAGAAAATTAACCCTGAATATACATTGGAAGGACTGACGCTGAAGCTGAAGCTCCAATACTTTGGCCACCTGATGTGAAGAGCTGTCTCATTGGAAAAGACACTGATTAAAGGCAGGAAGAGAAGGGGACAACAGAGGATGAGATGATGGGATGGCATCACTGACTCGATGGACACGAGTTTGAGCAAACTATCGTAGATGGTGGAGAACAGGGAAGCCTGGTGTGCAGCTGTCTGTGGGGTCACAAAGAGTCAACCAAGCCTGAGAGACTGAACAACAAATGCCCTTACCAGGCTGCTGCTGCTGCTAAGTTGCTTCAGTCATGTCCGGCTCTGTGCGACGCCATAGACGGTAGCCGACCAGGCTCCTCTGTCCCTGGGAGTCTCCAGGCAAGAACACTGGAGTGGGTTGCCATTTCCCTCTCCAATGCATAAAAGTGAAAAGTGAAAGTGAAGTCACTCAGTCATGTCTGACTCTTTGCGACCCCATGGACTGCAGCCTACCAGGCTCCTCCACCCATGGGATTTTCCAGGCAAGAGTACTGGAGTGGATTGCCAGTGCCTTCTCTGGCCCTTACCATACTGGCATATTATTGTATCATCATAGTGAGTGTTGAATTTAGGCAGTGTTAGTCTTCCAAATATGCCTTTCTTTTTAAATATATTCTGGCTATTCTTGGTCATTGGCAGGTCCATATGAACTTTAGAAATCAGCATGCCAATTTCTACAAAGAAATGGATTTTGATTGGAATTGCATTAAAACTGTAAACTAATTTGAGAAGAATTGAAATATTAGATCATATTGCATTCTCCAAATCATATGACATATCCCTTCATTTATTTAGATATTTAATTCTGTAAATAGCATTCTGTAATTTTACACTGATGCAATGAACATGAACTTGGGCAAACTCCAGGAGATGGTGAGGGACAGGCAGGGAGGCCTGGCATGCTATAGCACATGGGGTCACAAAGAGATAGATATAACTGGGTGATTCAACAACAATTTTAAGTACAGACATCTCCATATCCTGTTAAATTTATTTCTAAATATTGTATGATTTTGATGTTATTATAAATTGTATTTTTTAATTTTTGTTTTTCAAATTTACGGTGCATGTATTTGAAAATCCAATTGTCTTTGGAATGCTGTCCAAGGGCTATTCTTAGCAGATTTTACTCTTGACAATTTCTACCCTGCTTTGCAGAAGTGCTATGAGAATATCCTCAGCACTGTGGGCACCATTTGAAAGTCTGTAAAGGGGATTTGGGTAATATAGAAGAAGTGTCTGCTAAGGCATAATGTTCAAGCTGGTTTTAAAAAAGGCAGAGGAACCAGAGATCAAATTGCCAACATCCGTTGGATCATGGAAAAAGCAAGAGAGTTCCAGAAAAACACCTATTTCTGCTTTATTGACTATGCCAAAGCCTTTGACTGTGTGGATCTCAATAAACTGGAAAATCCTGAAAGAGATGGGAATACCAGACCACCTGACCTGCCTCTTGAGAAATTTGTATGCAGGTCAGGAAGCAACAGTTAGAACTGGACATGGAACAACACACTGGTTCCAAATAGGAAAAGGAGTACGTCAAGGCTGTACATTGTCACCCTGCTTCTTTAACTTATATGCAGAGTACATCATGAGAAACGCTGGGCTAGAAGAAGCACAAGCTGGAATCAAGATTGCCAGGAGAAATGTTAATAACCTCAGATATGCAGATGACACCACCCTTATGGCAGAAAGTGAAGACGTACTAAAGAGCCTCATGATGAAAGTGAAAGTGGAGAGTGAAAAAGTTGGCCTAAAGCTCAACATTCAGAAAACTAAGATCATGGCATCTGGTCCCATCACTTCATGGGGAATAGATGGGGAAACAGTGGAAACAGTGGCAGATTTTATTTTCTTGGGCTCCAAAATCACTGCAGATGGTGACTGCAGCCATGAAATTAAAAGATGCTTACTCCTTGGAAGGAAAGTTATGTCCAACCTAGATAGCATATTGAAAAGCAGAGACATTACTTTGCCAACAAAGGTTCGTCTAGTCAAGGCTATGGTTTTTCCTGTGGTCATGTATGGATGCAAGAGTTGGACTGTGAAGAAGGCTGAGCGCCGAAGAATTGATGCTTTTGAACTGTGGTGTTGGAGAAGACTCTTGAGAGTCCCTTGGCTGTAAGAAG
>NW_011494954.1:3158698-3181591 GCF_000754665.1 Bison bison bison | reverse complement strand
GACAGAGGATGAGATGGCTGGATGGCATCACTGACTCGATGGACGTGAGTCTGAGTGAACTCCGGGAGTTGGTGATGGACAGGGAGGCCTGGCGTGCTGCGATTCATGGGGTCGAAAAGAGTTGGACATGACTGAGCCACTGAACTGAACTGACAACTCTATTACAGTCTGATTTCATTGTAGATTCCAATCTTTAAGTCTGTCACCATCAAACTCTATGTTTCTTAAGAGTTTTCTACAGTAAACATTTTCAAATATAACACCTTCTTGATGACACTGTGAAAGTGCTGCACTCAATATGCCAGCAAATTTGGAAAACTCAACAGTGGACACAGGACTGGAAAAGGTGTTTTCATTCCAATCACAAAGAAAGGCAATGCCAAAGAATGCTCAAACTACCACATAATTGCACTCAGCTCACACACTAGCAAAGTAATGCTCAAAATTCTTCAAGCCAGGCTTTAACAGTATGTGAACAATGAACTTCCACATGTTCAAGCTGGAATTAGGAAAGACAGAGGAACCAGAGCTCAAATTGCCAACATCCACTGGATCATTGAAAAAGCAAGAGAGTTTTAGAAAAACAACTACTTCTGTTTTATTGATTATAGCAAAGCCTTTGACTTTGTGGCTCACAACAAACTGTGGAAAATTCTTCAAGAAACGGAAATATCAAACCACCTGACCTGCCTCTTGAGAAATCTGTATGCAGGTCAGGAAGCAACAGTTAGAACTGGACATGGAACAACAGACTGGTTCCAAATAGGAAAAGAGTCAAGGCTGTATATTGTCACCTGGCTTGTTTAACTTATTGAGAAACGAGCTGGATGAAGCACAAGCTGGATCAAGATTGCTGGGAGAAATATCAATAACCTCAGATATACAGATGACACCACCCTATGGCAGAAAGGGAAGAACTAAAGAGCCTCTTGATGAAAGTGGAAGAAGAGAGTGAAAAAGTTGTCTTAAAGCTCAACATTCAGAAAACTAAGATCATGTCATCTGGTCCCATCACTTCATGGCAAATAGACAGGGAAACAATGGAAACAGTGTCAGACTTTATTTTTGGGGGGCTCAAAAATCACTGCAGATGGTGACTGCAACCCTGAAATTAAAAGACACTTGCTCCTTGGAAGAAAAGTTTTGACCAACCTGCTGCTGCTGCTGCTAAGTTGCTTCAGTCGTGTCTGACTCTGTGCGACCCCATAGACAGCAGCCCACCAGGCTCCCCCATCCCCGGGATTCTACAGGCAAGAACACTGGAGTGGGTTGCCATTTCCTTCTCCAATGCATGAAAGTGAAAAGTGAAAGTGAAGTCGCTCAGTCCTGTCTGACTCTTAGTGACTCCATGGACTGCAGCCTACCAGGCTCCTCTACCCATGGGATTTTCCAGGCAAAAGTACTGGAGTGGGGTGCCACTGCCTTCTCCAATGACCAACCTAGACAGCATATTAAAAGGCAGAGACATTACTTTGCCAACAAAGGTCTGTCTATTCAAAGCTATGGTTTTTCCAGTATTCCTGTATTGTGCGATACGCGAATTGTGTGAGTTGGACTATAAAGAATGCTGAGCGTTGAAGAATTGATGCTTTTGAACTGTGTTATTGGATGAGACTCTTGAGAGTCCCTTGGACTGCAAGGCAATCCAACCAGTCCATCCTAAAGGAAATCAGTCCTGAATATTCATTGGAAGGACTGATGCTGAAGCTGAAACTCCAATATTTTGGCCACCTGATGTGAAGAACTGATAAATTTGAAGAGACCTTGATGCTGTGAAAAATTGAAAGTGGCAGAAAAAGGGGATGGCAGAGGATGAGATGGTTGAATGGCATTACCAACTCAATCGACATGAATCTGAGTAAACTCCGGGAGTTAGTGATGGACAGGGAGGCCTGGTGTGCTGCAGTCTATCGGTTCGTAAAGAGTCGGACATGACTGAGCAACTGAACTGAACTGAACTTCAACTTATAAGGTAATTGTCCTAGATAAGGCTCCCACATAATCTTTACTGGGTGATTACATAAGCCTAACAAGTTTAATCTCTTTTCTTTTCAGGTTCAAAAAGGATATGTAGATGCCACCTTGATTAGAACAGTATGATATAATTGAAATAACACAATCTTTCAAACAAACAAAAATGTACCTTATGTTCAAACTTTAGTCTGCTATTTCCTATCTGTGTGACCCAGGAAAAGTTACTTAAATCCTGTAAAATCTAGTTTTCTCTTCTTTTTAAATATTTTTAGTATTTAAAAATTTTATTGAAGTATAGTTGGTTTACAATGTTGCATTAATTTCTTTGGTACAATAAGGTGATTTAGGTATACATATGTGTGTGTGTGTTTTCTTTTACATTATGGCTTGTCACAGAATAGTAAATATAGTTCCTTGTGCTATATAGTATGAAGTTGCTGTTTATCCATTGTATGTATAATACTTTGCTTCTGTTATACCAAACTTCCATTCCTTCCCTCTCTTACTCCGTCTCCCACTTAGCAGCCACAAGTCTGTTCTCTATAACTGTGTTTGCTTTTGTTTCATATATAAGTTGATTTGTATCATGTTTTAGACTCCACGTATAAGTGATATCACATGATATTTGTCTTTCTCTTTCTGACTTACTTTGATTAGTGATGATCTTTAGATCTATCCATGTTGCTGGAAATGACATTATTCATTCTTTTGGATGATTGAGTAATTTACCATTACACACATACACACCATATCTTCTTTATCCATTCGTCTGTAAATTGACACTTACCAGTTTCCTTTTTTTAAAGAAAGAATTGATCCTATTGTTTATAACTGTAGGTACAAACAAAAAAGCACAAAGCTTAGTGGGTCTTTTGAATTGGGAAGCAATACATTCCTCATTTCAGTGTATTATTCCAGCTTTTTTGCCAAGAAACTCAAAAAGCTGCTAGCTTTGAGTGAGGGCCAGAAAAAGAGAAGGCTCTACAACAGGTCCAGGATGTTAAGCAAGCTGCCCTAACACCAGGGCCATATGATTCAGCAGATCCAATGGTCTTAGACTGCCAGAGTCAGATAAGGATGCTGTTTGGAGCCTTTGGCAAGTCTAGGTGAATCACAGTGCAGACTCTCAGAATTTTGGAACAAAGACCTGCTCTCCTCTGTAGAAACTATTCCCCATTCAAGAAATGGCCTGCTATTGGGTTTACTAGAAAGTGAGCATTTAAACATGGTAAACCAAGTAGACCTGCAACCTGGGCTAACCCCCATAAATTGTTGTTTGACCCACCAAGCCATAAAATTAGGTATACTCAGCAGCACTGCCTCACTGACTGGAAGTGGTATGTTCATGACTGGGTCTGAAAAGGCCCTTAAGGCACAGGTAAGTTACATGAATAAACAGTTCAAAGGTCCATCATCCCCATTCCTAGTATCTTGTCTTCTTTCTCCTTTAAATTAGATACTAAATGTAAAAGCTTTGCATGTTATCAGCATAAATTTGCATATCATCAGCATAAATATTAGTTCTCTTTTAGATCATAAACTTATAAAACGTTTCAGAGACATAAAGTATTATTAAGTGTACTTGGTGAACTGATGTTGGAAGACATTGAATATAATTTCCTCTTGTGAAGCCCAAAAACCTGAAGTAGAAAAAAGTCTTGTTATCATATCTAAAGGTAGGTGAAACACGAGTTAATATTTTTGTGTGTAGACCTAAGTGTTTCTGTTTTGAAGAAATAAGTAGATAGAAGGAAACAAACCTGATAGGATGAGTGTGCAGTTGTTCTTTCATTTGTCAGAAATGTTATAGATCATAACAGCAATGAATTAAAATTTCTATCAGAATTATTTTCATATAGCCCTCTAAAATGACTTATGTGTGTCATATCATATATTGTAGAATTGATTATGGAATTTCAGTGATGAATAATTTTTGGTCAGGGAATGAAATCCTGTGATTTGGAAATGATTGAATCATTATGAAATGAGAACAAGTCTAAAACCATCTGTATAAGATGTGAAATATCTGTAAGAACTGGGCAGTATTTTACTCTTCTAGAAAACTTCCTTCCTTCCACATTTAGATGATATTACCTTCCATCAAAGATTTCTTTTTCATTTCTTAGATTTTAATGGGGAGAACATTTTTTAGAGCAGGGATATAAAATCAGATATTTTTTGGAGCATATTCTTGGTAAACTAAGCTGGTAATCTGTGAAATATAATATCTGTGAGGGCAATGAACTCTTCCAAGAAATCCTTTGGTGATTTTCTTATATAACACTAAATATTTCATTGAGAAAGTGTTCCCTTAGGGAATGATTATTAATTATACTCTCTCCAGTTTCCCCATTGAAATATAAGGTATAGAGGATATAAATTTGAATTTTTTTTACATAAATACTGCTGATTTACTTTATCATCATCAACTTTTGATAATCAGCTATGTAGTAAGACTATTGGAGAAGACAATGACACCCCACTCCAGTACTCTTGCCTGGAAATTCCCATGGACGGAGGAGCCTGGTAGGCCGCAGTCGATGGGGTCGAGAAGAATCAGACACAACTGAGAGACTTCACTTTCACTTTTCACTTTCATGCATTGGAGAAGGAAATGGCAACCCACTCCAGTGTTCTTGCCTGGAGAATCCCAAGGACGGAGGAGCCTGGTGGGCTGCTGTCTCTGGGGTCACACAGAGTCGGACACGACTGAAGTGACTTAGCAGCAGTAAGACTACAAAATTTCTCTTAAAGTATTTCTATTTGGTGAGCATTTGCTTTACATGTAGGGAAAAGGAAGGGAATGATAAATACATGTTGAAATTCTCTGTAATTGCTTTTCAATGATTATGTGGTTAAACTTTAATGTAATCTTTACAAATGAGATGATTACAAAAAATTGAACATCAGAAAATTTTTCTCAATATTTATTTGAGTAATGTTTTTGCATTTTAGGATGATAAAATAAAACATGTCTCTTTTTTTTTTCTGAAGTTTAAAAGATGTTCAACAACAACAATAATAAAACCCCTTTTTTACTTTATATCTCCCTATCCTGGCCCCAGGAACCAAGGCACTGTGCAGAGACTTTTCTGTGGGTATTGAGCAGATGAACGAAGAGTATTGTTCCTTTTTCAGTCATGTGTTGTTGGAATGTTCTGGTATGTTGTCTTCTATTAGCTATATTCAGAGAGCTTCAGTTACAAAAATGTAGATGAGAAGGAATTTCAATAGTTACAATGCTTAAATAAATACCTGTTTGGATGCTGCCTGTTCTCTCTTGAATATATTTTTCCATATTTTCTTTAGATTGCTGCCTAAGTGGAAGTTGAACAAGTTCTGAAGTTATTACCATGTATGCATTGATGTATACATGAAGCTATTAACATATGAATCTTTGACAGGGCAAACTTGTAATGACTTCCTGTTATGACTGAAGCTGTTATCTTGAACTGTCTCTGAATTTTCCATTTCTTTCTGTTGAACAGGGCTTTTTAGGAAAAGGGCATAACACATTTAGAGTCAGAAAACATTTAGATTTTGCTCCTTTGTAGGTTCATAACAGCCAAACTATTTTCGTTTATAAAGTGTGAAAAAATAATGCTTCTGGGCTAAGAATATATGCCAAGTTCATGCCAGCATCACATTTTTTATGGCTGATTTATAAATCTCTCAAAAAGGATAGAAATGCTGACACATTATAATTCTAGCAGAATGAGTTCTGCATACTTCAAGAAAGAAATGCAGAAAAGAAATACAATGAACAATGACAGTCTAAGGCAAAAAAAATTCTTAAAAAGGATAGATATTTTTATATATTGCTCAAAGATATTTACTTTCTGTATTTGTTTTAGTAAGAAATAACTAATTACAGATTATTTTAACCAATATTTATTATCATTTTACCTATTCATTCAAAATAATCCAATATGAGAATGATATTCAAGCAAATAAATAGTATTTCAATATTAGACATGTTATTCTGGAGTTATATATTAAGCTTATGTACCATAAATCTTAAATTATAAAAAAAGGTAAATCCTAAATATAAATATAGCAGTCCTTCCCATTTCTTATTTAATCTAATAAAATATCAAATATATTTAAAAGTAGTGATATTCAATATTCCTATTGGTGTAGAAAAATCGGCACTATCATATCACGTATTAGAAGGGAACTTTGACAAAACGTACTCAGAATCCAAAAATTCATGCATATTAACTCAGTCATTATACTTCCAACGGCCTATCCTTAGTTTTTAATTAGAGATTTGGTTAACTACTTAAAAATTAATATTGTTTATATGTTATTTTTAAAATTTGTAAACAACACATTAACAACAAAGGGGAAATTTGATTACAGTGCATAAGCAAATGTAATAATAAATTAAAAGAGCAATCCTTGAAAGATAATTAATAAGCTGATGAAACTGGCAAAAAGCTTAATAAAATACTTTGCAATAGCCTATATGGGAAAATAATAAAAAAAACAGAGCGGATATATGTATGTGCTGTGCTTAATCTCTCAGTCATGTCTGACTCTGCGACCTCATAGAGTGCAGCCCACCAGGTTCCTCTGTCCATGGGGATTCTCCAGGCAAGAGCACTGGAGTGGGTTGCAGTGCCTTCCTCCAGGTCTTCCTTCAGTTCCCAACTGAGGAACTGAACCCAGGTCTCTTGCATTGCAGGCAGATTCTTTACCAGCTGAACTACCAGAGAAGCCCAGGTATATGTATGAAGTGACGTGAAGTCACTCAGTCACGTCCGACTCTTTGTGACACCATGGATGGAGGAGCATGGCAGGCTACAGTCCCTGGGATTTTCCAGGCAAGAATATCAGAGTGGGTTGCCATTTCCTTCTCCAAGATATATGCATGCTGCTGCTGCTGCTGCTAAGTCGCTTCAGTCGTGTCTGACTCTTCGACCCCTGAGAAGGCAGCCCACCAGGCTCCCCGTCCCTGTGATTCTCCAGGCAAGAACACTGGAGTAGGGTGCCATTTCCTTCTCCAATGCATGAAAGTGAAAAGTGAAAGTGAAGTCACTCAGTCGTGTCCAACTCTTAGCGACCCCATGGACTGCAGATATATGTATAGGTATAACTATTTCACTTCTCTGTACACCTGAAACAACCCAACACTATAAATCAACTATGTTCCAATAATTTTTTAAAAAGCTAAATAAAATGCACAACTATATAAATATTGATAATGATATGGATTTAGACATAATAAGATATACAAACTGAAATTTCTACCAGTCACTAATATACAACATGCTAAAGTGTTTGCCAAATCACCATATGCAGGTTTTCAGTGCAAAGTCTTTAGAACCTGGGTTAAGAATTTTGAGTTTTCTCAGCCACTTTGAGTCTTAATGTGAGTGAGGTATAATTCTTCAGTTCAGTTCAGTTCAGTTCAGTCGCTCAGTCATGTCCGACTCTTTGCAACCCCATGAATCGCAGCACACCAGGCCTCCCTGTCCATCACCAACTCCCAGAGTTCACTCAGACTCATGTCCATCAAGTTGGTGATGCCATCCAGCCATCTCATCCTCTGTCGTCCCCTTCTCCTCCTGCCCCCAATCCCTCCCAGCATCAGAGTCTTTTCCAATGAGTCAACTCTTTGCATGAGGTGGCCAAAGTACTGGAGTTTCAGCTTTAGCATCATTCCTTCCAAAGAACACCCAGGACTGATCTTTAGAATGGACTGGTTGGATCTTCTTGCAGTTCAAGGGACTCTCAAGAGTCTTCTCCAACACCACAGTTCAATTCTTACCAGGACGTAATTTTGTAAAGATTGTATTTTGAGTCTCAGCTTATTCATTCCAGTTAGTGAGATCATTTTTTGCCCTCTTTCTTCAAACCTATTGATGAAAGTCTTCTAAGGAGGTCCACAGAGAGCTTATATGTGACTCTCTTCTGTGGTCTTAACTCCCACCTACCTATTCCAAGCATCTAGGATAAAGGTACCCTGAACTCACTGCCTCAGTAGCTGATCTGATCAAGTTCTGTTCTCTTGAGAAGGGCTTACAAGCCTGAACTTCGGTGAAGCCAGAATGTCCTAGAGGCTGTCAACTGGATGAAGGTTGTTGGGAATAGACAAGGCCATGGTCTACTTAGATCTTGTTTTGTTGGTCTGCCCAGAGGAGAGGCTTTAGTAAGAAGAAACAGGAAGTTAAATACCTAGGGGTGAGGACTGAGTACGAAGTGATCACCCTGGTGATTTTCCTGGAACAAGAGAACTGCTAGAAGGAAAAGTCAGTGGATATCTTTCTTGAGTTCCCTGACAATGAGTTCACATGAAGTCAAGCAACATGGGCTTAATTTGTTTTTGTGGGGTAACTTTCAAAGGCTAATAGTCTACAACTACAATTGGTGAAAATAAAAATAAGCAACTGGCTGAACAGTTGGTAAACTTCACATTGAGAGTTGACATAGCTTTATTGTCAGAGACTTCAGACTTCCAGTCTGGCTATACTAATGATTAGAATGAGCAATCTCAGACAACTTAATTAACCTCTTCAAACTACAACTTCATCATCCATTTTGTAAAGGGAGTAATAACACTACCTAACTCCCAGAGTTAGAGTGAGGATTAAGTGAGATAATGAATGTAAAACATTTAATCCAGTGTCTTGTAAGTAGTAAATGCTCAGTAAATCTTAATTACATTATTATGATTATATTCCTTGTCATGAAGTGCAAAACACCCAAGGCAATTAGTGCGGGTATGAGAAGGTCGGGCAAATGTCACTGAGGATCCTTCCTCATTTATGCCTGAGAGACACAGATGAACTCATCACACTTAAAGAAGCCTTGTAAGCCAACACCGTTTAACCATTGAACTTCTAATGGTTTTGAAATATTTTAAATGGATTGTTAAATTAAAACTGTTAAGCTTCCTGAAAATTGCCAACTAGGAAAAACAACACAAAACAAAAAACTTGCCACTTTTTTTGGAATGCCAGCATTAAATGGAAATTCCACAAAAATATCAATGTCTCCATTGGGAGCGTGCAACCAAAAATAACACCCGTTATTTATTCTCAGGACAGTTTGTGCCTTGATAAAATATGACACAGGGACTCCTTCACTGTCTTCTATATTTTTTAACCAGGACGGTATAAAGTTCATCACCTTTTCATTTAAACTCTGTTCCTGCCAGTGTCATAAATGGTGTCATAAGCAGGAAGCTCACAAATGTTTGTAATTAAAAAAAAAAAAACAGACAAATTTTATCCCAGGCACATACGCAGTATGGATATTAAAAAAAAAATGTTTTTCACCATGTGAACACTGAGGTTTATAGCAGAAGACTTTAAAAGTAAATTAAAATAGGTGCATGATTCTTGTGAAGGACGGTGGCTTAATGTTCGTCTATATGACTGTGGTTGCAGACACAGGCTTTGAATCCATGATGTATAATTTACTGAGCATTCATGCTCTTTTCGTTTACAAATATTCAGCTTGGCAGATCCGATTTCCTTTACTACCAATCCCTGTGATTCATTTTCCACAACTATATGGTGTGGGCCCCCTGTGGAAAGCCTGATATTGCCCTCCTGCTGTTCTGTCCACCTGTTTAGAATTTACATCCAAAATTCATCTAAAACATACCATTTTTCCCTTGGAGAATACTGAGTTAATATATTTACAAATTCCAGATGAACTAGATATGTTTTAAAGGCTTTGCAATCTCATATTTTGCAACTACACTTTGATAGAGCTGGCAGTGTCTACTTTTTAAAGTAAAAGCAAAACAGAACCCCTTCCCCAAATAAAACTGAAACAAAACAACTCATACACACAAAAATTCCTCCTATGCACATTTCATGAAAAAAATGTTCCCTCCTTGAACCATGGCATTCAACATGCCAGAATCAGACACAAACAATTATATGTATTTTAGGTTACATTTTTTCTTAATAAAAACAGACAGAATTTATTTGTCATGGAAATTATGCAATTTTTCTGAAGTTCTGGGCTACCTGGCTCCTGAGGCAACTCTCCATACATCACAGCTCAGTGCTCAACTTCCTTCTTCCTTTGTACTACAATAGTAATTTTCATTCACATAGATTACTTTGGAGTGAACATTGTATAGACTTATTTAATTGACATCAGGGTAGTCTTCATGCTCATAAATTTATTCATAAGTTTCTCTTTTCTGTTTCTTAAATCATTTTGGATTGAGGGACACAAGTAGAGGGTGATGGTAGAACTTTTTTGATTTAATAAGCTCCTGAAAGAAAACTCCAGCTTCTGGAAAGCACTCTGAAAAACAGATGTCTGCATTCCAAAGTGAAAAACATGCATCTGTTGCTTAAATGTCAAAACAATAATAGTAAAGTTATAGCAAGCACATGTAAAGGTTTGTGTGGGTGTTCTATAGTGTAGCTGGGACTTATTTTTAGACAGCTGAGAAATCCAACAAAAAGCACATACATTATCTTACCTGTGCACACATGCAGTTTAGGGAGAAGGTAGGAAAAAATAAACTGAGAAGGCAGATAGGCAGGGATTACAATTTACGGAATAGGAATTTAGTTGTTGGCTTGGATAATAGAGATTTGTGCTGCAATTATGAATCTCTTTTTCAATATTCCACCAGGATTTCATTACTCTATTTAGACTTACCTGGGTGCATTTAGCCACAGTTTCCTCTCTCCATCAGTACAGAGTTTTCTTTCTGTTACCTATCAGTTTGTTTTCTTCCAAATGCCTGCATTCACGGAATGTGGTCAGGAACTGATAGGGTCCAAAATAAAGAAGGTTGATTATTTCTTCCTGTTCAGTACACAAGCTGGCAGGAAGGAAATCCCACCATCTTTCCTCTTCAAAAATACTGTTTTCCACTGTTACTGAAGAGAGAACAGATAAAAGGGAGGCTAGCTAGAATGTCAGTATTTTCTATACAGAATGGCAAACATTTTAATGTAATTACTTGTTAGGATTAATTTGTTAATCCTTATATATTTCCCTTATCCATTCAAGAGATGCATCTCTAATTAAATTTGCCTTTGGCCACACTAATGAAAAGAATATCATCTAGAACTCTAGCCATAGTCAGCATGTGGGCAATGGCGATAAGGTTGGGTAATTGCAGGATTAAGAATTGGCTTTTTATTGAGGCTGAAAGCAATGCAGTGTATAGAAAAACTAAATTACTTGAAATCACATCTATAGACTCTGCTTTGTTCTGTTTGCTTTATACTGCTTCTTCCAATAATTCCTGTTTCCTTTTTTTGTGTTCCTCTTGATTTTTGCAAGCAAGGTAACAACTGTGCTATGGCTACTCAATTGTTTCCAGGTTGTTTTCCTATTATTGGTTTTACCTAATCCCCATAAGCAAGGAGTGCAATTTAAGCTGCAAGCTGCACCAGGAGTTCTGTGATTAAGAACATTGAGTTTTGCTATCTCCAACTCAGTTTCCTATTTACAATAAAAATCACACGGTAACTGTTATTGTGGCAGGAGGACATGTATCCCTCTCAAATGTTGCAGGGATGAACAACAACCTCAGAACTATGCTCAGAGTTTGTTATTATACTGCTACTATATACAGTAGAGTTATTTTGTATTTTTTTCCTCAGGGGAACCTAGATGTGGTTTGTGAGGGCACGTCAGGAGGAACCTGAGCATCTATCTTGCATCCAAGCAAGGTTATCATCATCTACTCTCTTTACCTTCTTCAGTATGGAAATAAAACATTTATGGCCTGGGACAAATTCTTCCTTACAAAACCACACTGACCTAGTCATCAGTCAGGTCACTCTATAGCAGTATAACAGTGTATTGGAAGCAACTCCAGAGCAGAGCAGTGAAAAGTATGCCCTCTTGAATTGAAGCTATTTGTTATGGCTTGGCCGTGATAGTCTTCAAATACTGGAACCAATACAAAATAAATATGAGGATGGTTCCATGAGGCTGCCTTGCACTAGGGAATTAGGGAGCCTGTTTCTCATTTCATCTTTTGCTCTGTTAACCTGTAAAGATCTAAGGCACACATGGAAAGTTTCTTGGTAGATTTCACTTTTACTTTGGTGGACAAAGACTTCTATTATACATTCTGCTTAACACCAGTCTATTCTCATTGCTCCGATATTCTTTATCCAATTATCTGAAGACTCCTAACATGGAAAATATGGCCAGGGTGAAAGCAAATTCTCCAGAGACTCTTAAACTGTAGACAATAATTTTTTTTATTTTTTAGAAAATGACTGGAGCAGATAATTGAAAGATGAAAAAGTAGACTGTATCTATCAGAATTAATTAACAGCTCTAACCAATTGAATCAGTTCTTCAGCCATTTAGTTCTAGTCACTGGTCATTCCTCTTCTTATGGTGATTCAAGTCATAAAGTTTGAGGACATAGAATTCTTTCAGCAGGCTCTGCTTTTGTTAATATTTGTAGAGCCCAGAAATATTGAATGGCTGCCTTTAGAACGTTAGGTATATTATTATTCTTACTTTGGGCAGCATAATCATTTAATATTCCTTTGCTATCTTCACATATTAATATTTATTAGCATTATCTAGTTAGAGCTTTATTTCATACTTGGGGGATACATTTCCTAGCATCATTTACATAGTTAGTGCTTGTGATTTCCAATGCACTTAGCAAAAGAGACGATTAATCTCTGTAAGTAAAATGTAAACTAAGTACAGTTAAAAATGAGGTGCAGAAATTCAAGGGCAATTGAAGTACATGTGGTTTTTTTCAAAGCATAGATTAACAAAGTGTGTTTTTATGCATCACAGTCTGACTATAGATTTGCTTTTAAAAGTCCCATTTGGACCCTTCAAGTGTCATACTGAATCTCTTTTGTTTTTATAATATTTCTCATGGTTTATCCTGATAAAAGGAAATGCTTTTCAAAGATTATTTACTACAAATTTCCATAAAGAATGTAATTTATCCTGTACTGTATGTCCATTAACTATTACTGTCTTCAATCTGTCAGCTCTTCAATAATCTTTTCCTTAAATGCAAAGCTTGTAAAAAACATCTTATTGACTCTTTTATTATTCAGCATGTTAATTTAATATTTTTTTGAAAAACTAATAAAATCTAAATGCTGAAAGAAAATGGGACTGTTTATAATTCAGTGAGACTGAAATATATCAAATTTCAAAATTTTTCCAAGAGAAAATTGCAAGAGATCATTTATTAATATAGAAGTTTCAAGATGATCCATGCAGAGGAGAAGCAGAAGGACATTCTGTAATCATAGTTCTCTTTGTGACAGCAAGAAGTAACTCTGAAGAAACTAAATTTTTAAAGGAGAGAGTTAAAAAACCAAAGTAGACCTGCAGCATTATAGATCCTTAGGAGGATTATACCCACATCTATCCGTTATCCCAAGGCAAGACTATGATGGCTGCCTTTTTTGAGCCTTTAATTATACTGGTAGAATATTTAGATCTAGTTGTTGGTTGATGAGAAGGTTACAAATATACAAAGGTTCATGCACACAAACACACATATGTTTGTGATGTGGGGATGGTGGGATTGGTATTCTTCATTGCTTTTTAACTCACCACACAGCAAGAATTGCCAGGTCTGATATTGTCAAAGGTGCTAAAGGCAGTTAAGGAGGTAATGCCTGGCATGGTTATCTCATAATCTTGAATCTAGATGATCAAAAAGTATATAGCCACTTTTTCTTAGGTGTTTCACTTATCTGCAACATAAATACACAAACATGAAAACACAAATAAAGACACAGATACACTAAATGTGAGCAACCAAACATAAACAGACAGAAACAAAAATAACAAATATAACTATGACAGCTTCGATAGATCAACATATTCTTTAGTTGGCTAGAGTTTGGTTATTGATGCTAATAATATTAAAATTGTAGTGTCTATTATTCTGCTGGCCCTTTTCTTGGCATAGGAAAAAAAATGTTTCAAAGGGATGCAGTTTCACTGGTGGTGTCAATTTTATTTGGCTAGACAAGTATAATCCATTGCCATTCCTGGCGAGAAATAAGTCAAGGGCTGTTTATGATTCAATGATGTACACAGCATTGCTAAAAACTATAATATGCTGAACAGTGAAAAGTGTTAGTGAAATGATGGTAGCCAGAAAGGATTTATAGTATTGTTTTTCCAGAATAAATAAATCAAATATAAACTAGGAAGAACTGAAAAGATAGGTTTCAGCAGGTCTTTAGAGGAAGAGAATTGATGGGAATATTCAGTTAACTGGTTAAGAAGAATGTTGTTATGTTTGAAGGTGGAATAAGTTTTAGAGGATTGGTCAATGAAGAGAGACTATTGAAGGACGATGCAGATAAGTGACTATCTACAGACTAACTCCAGCCTTTAAAAAGAGGTTTGTCTTTATTCTGGAAGTGATGGTGAATACTGCAGATCTCTGAAGAGG
Organism: Bison bison bison; assembly: GCF_000754665.1. Lineage (NCBI taxonomy): Eukaryota > Metazoa > Chordata > Mammalia > Artiodactyla > Bovidae > Bison > Bison bison. The sequence goes on along the minus strand of NW_011494954.1, from coordinate 3,167,226 downwards.
CAATATCAAGGTAAATGTGAGACAGGGTAACAGTGCTTCTGAATAGCATGTGACAAAGGATATGTACTGTAAACAGTTCTACAGAGAGTAAAATTAATTTCTGGTAATAACTGTATAGCCATACTTTTAGTGGAGAGAGAGATCATTGAAGAATGCAGATTTTAAGGAGGATAATTATAGAAGTCCAGAGATAATGTAGTTGTGACTTTTGGCTAACCAAAAAAAAAAAAAAAAAGTAGACTATTGGGAGAATCTGTTAACCTCTTTAGCCTTCCATTACATTTTTGGTAAAATCAGGAGTTTAAAAATAATTTGGAAGATATTTTTTAGATTTAAAATGTAACACGGTATATGATCTGGTAATATTGCAAATAGGTTTCCCAGGTGGTGCTATTGGTAAAGAACCCACCTACCAATGCAGGAGGCCTGGGTTTGATCCCTGGGCTGGGGTTGTGGTTACAGTCCATGGGATTGCAAAGAGTTGGACTCACTGAGCAACTAATACACACACATGCACAACATTGCAAATAATTAATCTGCATATATTTCTCCACATCAGGCAACTTTTAATTAAAAAATGAGAAAACGTAGGAGTGTTAGGGATGGTTTCAATATTTTGAGATTCTCGAGGTCAAAGAACTTGGTTGCTCCACTGATCATGGGAAAGATGTAGACGCCTTCAATTCTTTTTAGTGTGTTTATTCTTTCTTTGTTTTCCTTTGTAGTGTTTTTCTATTTGTTTGTTGGATGGTTTGTTTTACTATTCACATTTCTTTGGAGAATGAAACTTTTGGCCTTCAAACAGTTTATTCATATCAGAAAAGACACAAACCTGGTAAAATATGATAAAGTGATAAAAATCAATTCCCTTTGCTTTTGAAATTCCTGAGGCACTACATTTTCATGAATGAAAGTGAGAAACAATAGTAGATTCTGACGATGTTACATCCTGGTATTTGAAACATATACCTTTAAGTAATAGCCCTGATGGCAGCTATTTTGAGTCCATTTAAAGGTTCTGGGGGAAAATTGTAGTGAGGTATTCGATCACAGTAACCAAGTTTTTAGAAAGCCTAAAGGCAAAGGAAATCCACAGCCAAACAGATGTAAGTAAATTCTTAAGTACAGAACTGTTATACAGCGATAAATATAGAGTTCCTTACAGAGATTCAGTCCAGTTCAGATCAGTTGCTCAGTCGTGTCCGACGCTTTCCGACCCCATGGACTGCAGCATGACAGACCTCCCTATCCATCACCAACTCCTGGCACCCCACTCCAGTACTCTTGCCTGGAAAATCCCATGGACCGAGGAGCCTGGAAGGCTGCAGTACATGGGATCGCTGAGGGTCAGACACGACTGACTTCACTTTCACTTTTCACTTTCATGCATTGGAGAAGGAAATGGCAACCCACTCCAGTGTTCTTGTGTGGAGAATCCCAGGGACGGGGGAGCCTGGTGGGCTGCCGTCTATGGGGTCGCACAGAGTCGGACACGACTGAAGCAACTTAGCAGCAGCATGTCCATTGAGTCGGTGATGCCATCCAACCATCTCATCCTCTGTCACCCACTTCTCTTCCTGTCTTCAATCATTCCCAGCATCAGGGTCTTTTCAAATGAGTCAGCTCTTTGCATCAGGTGGCCAAAGTATTGGAGTGTCGGCTTCAACATCAGTCCCTCCAATGAGCATTCAGACTGATTTCCTTTAGGATGAACTGGTTGGATCTCCTTGCGGTCCTTACAGAGATTGTTGCTGCTGCTGCTAAGTGGCTTCAGTCCTGTCCGACTCTGTGTGACCCCGTAGACGGCAGCCCACCAGGCTCCTCCTTCCCTGGGATTCTCTAGGCAAGAATAGTGGATGGAGTAGGTGGCCATTTCCTTCTCCATTACAAAGATTCAGTTCAGTTCAGTTCACTCGCTCAGTCGTGTCCGACTCTTTGAGACCCCATGAATCGCAGCATGCCAGGCCTCCCTGTCCATCACCAACTCCTGGATTTCACTCAGACTCATGTCCATCAAGTTGGTGATGCCATCCAGCCATCTCATCCTCTGTTGTCCCCTTCTCCTCCCGGCCCCAATCCCTCCCAGCATCAGAGACTTTTTCAATGAGTCAACTCTTCGCATGAGGTGGCCAAAACGCTGGAGTTTCAGCTTTAGCATCATTCCTTCCAAAGAACACCCAGGGCTGATCTCCTTCAGGATGGACTGGTTGGATCTCCTTGCAGTCCGAGGGACTCTCAAGAGTCTTCTCCAACACCACAGTTCAAAAGCATCAATTCTTCGGCGCTCAGCTTTCTTCACAGTCCAACTCTCACATCCGTACATGACTACTGGAAAAACCATAGCCTTGACTAGGCAGACCTTTGTTGGCAAAATAATGTCTCTGCTTTTCAAATATGCTATCTAGGTTGGTCATAACTTTTCTTCCAAGGAGTGACTTTTAATTTCATGGCTGCAGTCACCATCTGCAGTGATTTTGGAGCCCCAAAAAACAAAGTCTGACACTGTTTCCAACTTTTGTTTCCCCATCTATCTGCCATGAAGTGATGGGAACCAGATGCCATGATCTTAGTTTTCTGAATGTTGAGCTTTGAGCCAACTTTTTTACTCTCCTCTTTCACTTTCATCAAGAGGCTTTTTAGTTCTTCTTCACTTTCTGCCATAAGGGTGGTGTCATCTGCATATCTGAGGTTATTGATATTTCTCCTGGCAATCTTGATTCCAGCTTGTGCTTCTTCCAGCCCAGCATTTCTTATGATGGACTCTGCATATAAGTTAAATAAGCAGGGTGACAATATACAGCCTTGACGTACTCCGTTTCCTATTTGGAACCAGTCTGTTGTTCCATGTCCAGTTCTAACTAGTGCTTACTGACCTGTGTATAGGTTTCTCAAGAGGCAGGTCAGGTGGTCTGGTATTCCCATCTCTTTCAGAATTTTCCACAGTTTATTGTGATCCACACAGTCAAAGGCTTTGGCATAGTCAAGAAAGCAGAAATAGATGTTTTTCTGGAACTCCCTTGCTTTTAGGTGATAGTATATTTATCAAAACATTTTACTTCTTTAGTATGAATGACAGTTTTTCGTAATGAAGTTAGTAGGCGTTTTATTTTCCCTTGATAACACCTGTGCTGACCTGTTTTATATATCTGCAGCAATCTTAAAGAAATAGTGGTACTGAATTAAAAACTATCATTCTAGAAATCAGTTTGATGACCTGGCAAATAAGAATGAGGGGTGTGTATGTGTGTGTGCACACGTGCGCATGTGTGGGTGTGGGTGTGGTTTTCACTATGCTGCCTCTCATTTAACCCTTGACAGAACACCCCTCCAATTCAGGCTAACTGTTACCTGGAAGGCTCTATTCGGATATACATTATAAAGACTCAGAGAGAATATACCATCAATATGCAGCTTCAGGCCCTGTGGACATTTTCTAGTGCCTGGCTTGTTTTTGTGCTATATTGTAGCAATTGGGTCAAGTGTCAAATCTATAACAACCTTAGTTCCAGGAATGTTTATTCTATCTTTATCTCCATCTTCTATCCTGTCCTGTCATCATAACATAACACCTCTGATCCCTTCTAGTTTAGTGTAGACTATGATGCTCTCTAGGTGTTTTCTTTACCACTTAGCACTGTATTATAATTACAGGTTTAGTTTTCTATATTTGTACTAGATAAAATATCCTTTGTAGTTGTTAAGCATCTTTTGATTGCAATTGACAGAAAACAATACAAGCCGGATTAAGGAAAAGGGAGGATTCTCTTATTAAGATTATTTTATGATGTAGAGCATTTTTAAAGTCTTTATTGAATGTGTTACAATATTTTTTTCTGTTTTACATTTTGGTTTTTTGGGTCACAAGGTATGTGGGACCCTAGCTCCCTAAGCATGGATGGAACCTGTACCCCTGTACTGGAAGGTGAAGTCCTAACCACTGGACCATCAGGGAATTCCCAGGGGATTTTAACATAAGGATTTAAAATGTTTAGTGAGTGACTTCTCTGGTGGTCCAGTGGTTAAGAATCTGCCTTGCAATGCAGGAGACCCAGATTCAATTCCTGGTCAGGGAACTCTGATCTGCCCATGCCACTGAACAACTGAGCCTACGTGCTGCAAAGAAAGATCCTGCATGATGCAAGGAAGATCCTGCATGCTGTGTGGTAACTAAGACTTAAAGCAGCTAAATAAATAAATAAAATATTTAGTGAAACCCAGCAGCTAGAGATGGAGAAGGCAATGGCACCCCACTCCAGTACTCTTGTCTGGAAAATCCCATGGACGGAGGAGCCTGGAAGGCTGCAGTCCATGGGATTGCTGAGGGTTGGACAGGACTGAACGACTTCACTTTCACTTTTCACTTTCATGCATTGGAGAAGGAAATGGCAACCCACTCCAGTATTCTTGCCTGGAGAATCCCAGGGACGGGGGAGCCTGGTGGGCTGCTGTCTACAGAGTCGCACAGAGTCAGACATAACTGAAGTGACTTAGCAGCAGCAGCAGCAGCTAGAGAATTGCAAGTTACCAGGAAGAAAGGATACCTTGAAACTGTGCTGTGTTGTGCTGTCGCTTCAGTAGTTTCTGACTATTTATGACTCCATGGACTAGGGCACACCAGGCTCCTTGGTCCATGGGATTCTCCAGGCAAGAATACTGGAGTGGTTGCCATGCCCTCCTCCAGGGCATCTTCCTGACCCTGGGATGGAACCCATGTCTTTTATGTCTCCTGCATTTGCAGGCAGAGTCTTTACCCCTAGAGCCTCGTGGGAATCCTTGAAATTTTATAAAGGTCAACAAAAACTTCTCTCTACATTATCTTTGTTTGTCTTAGTGTACTTCAGTATTCTTCCTTTTAGTGGACCAGCTGTCCATGATTCTATTATCTTGAGAAAATACAAAATAGCCACCCTGTAGTTCAAGAGTATACAAATGATTTTTCCAGCTACATAGAAAATCCCTCAGTCTCTTCAATGTTTCTAGAGTTATTTCTCCACTGATCTCCAGTAGCATATTGAGCACCTACCATCCTGGGGAGTTCATCTTTCAGTGTCCCATCTTTTTGCCTTTTCATACTGTTCATGGGGTTCTCAAGGCAGGAATACTGAAGTGGTTTGCCATTCCCTTCTCCCATGGACCACATTTTGCCAGAACTCTCCACCATGACCCATCTGTCTTGGGTGGCCCTATATGGCATGGCTCATAGTTTCATTGAGTTAGACAAGGCTGTGGTCTATGTGATCAGATTGGTTAGTTTTCTGTGATTGTGGTTTTCATTCTGTCTGTCCTCAGATGGAGTAGGATAAGAGGCTTATGGAAGCTTCCTGTTGGGAGAGACTGACTGAGGGGAAACTGAGTCTTGTTCTGATGGGCAGGGCCATGCTCAGTAAATCTTTAATCCAATTTTCTGTTGATGGTCACTCAACATCTGTTGATGCTCTGTTCCCTCCTTGTTATTTGACCTGAGGTCAATCTATGCTGGAGGTAATGAAGATAATGACAACCACCTTCAAAATGTCTCATGCAGGCACTGCTACACACAGTGCCCCCAACCTGGCAGCAGGCCACCGCCAACCCACCCTCCAGCCTCAGCTAGAGACTCCTGGACATCCACAGGCAATTCTGGGTCAGTCTCTTGTGGGGTCACTGCTTCTTTCTCCTGGGTCTTGGTGTGCACAAGGTTCTGTTTGTGCCCTCCAAAAGTCTGTTTCCCCAGTCCTATGTAAGTTCTGGTGGCTCTATGGTGGGCTGAATGGTGACGTCCTCCAAGAGGGCTTATGCCATACCCAGGTCTACTGCAACCCCAGCCCCTGCCCATGCAGTAGTCCACTGATGACCAGTACGTCCTCAGGAGACACTCAAATATGGTTCTGACTCAGTCTCTGTGGGGTCTCTGGGTCCTAGTGCACACAAGGTATGTTTGAGCCCTCTGAGCATTTTTGGTGGGTATGGGATTTGATTCTAAACATGATTTCGCCCCTCTTACCATCTTGCTGGAGAAGGCAATGGCACCCCACTCCAGTATTCCTGCCTGGAAAATCCCATGGGTGGAGGAGCCTGGTAGGCTGCAGTCCATGGGGTCGCTAGGAGTCAGACACGACTGAGCGACTTCACTTTCACTTTTCACTTTCATGCATTGGAGAAGGAAAGGGCAACCCACTCCAGTGTTCTTACCTGGAGAATCCCAGGGACAGGGGAGCCTGGTGGGCTGCCGTCTATGGGGTTGTACAGAGTCAGACACAACTGAAGCGACTTAGCAGCAGCAGCAGCAGCAACCATCTTGCTGGGTCTTCTCCTTTGCCTTGAGAGTTGCTCCAGCACTGTGCAGCTGCCACTCCAGTACTGTGCAGCTGCTGCTCCAGCAATTATCTTGCTGGGGCTTCTCTGCCCTTGGATGTGGGGTATCTCCCCATAGTTCACACCAGAAAGAATGAAGAGAGGGAGCCAAAGCAAAAACAACACCCAGTTTTGGATGTGACTGGTGATGGAATAAAGTCCAATGCTGCAATGAGCAGTATTGCATAGGAACCTGGAATGTTAGGTCAATGAATCAAGGTGAATTGGAAGTAGTCCAACAGGAGACGGCAAGAGTTAATATTGACATTTTAGAAACCAGCGAACTAAAATGGACTAGAATGGGTGAATTTAACTCAGATGACCATTATATCTAATACTGTTGGTAAGAATCCCTTAGAAGAAATGGGGTAGTCATCATGGTCAACAACAGTCCAAAATGCAGTACTTGGATGCAATCTCAAAAGTGACTGAATGATCTCTATTCCTTTCCAAGGCAAACCATTCATTATCACAGTAATCCAAGTCTATGTTCCAACCAGTAATGTTGAAGAAGCTGAAGTTGAATGGTTCTATGAAAACCTACAAGACCTTCTAGAACTAACATCAAAAAAAAGATATCCTTTTCATTATAGGGGACTGGAATACAAAAGTAGGAAGTCAAGAAATACCTGGAGTAACAGGCAAATTAAGCCTTGGAGTACAAGATGATGCAGGGCAAAGGCTAAGAGTTTTGCAAAAAGAACACATTGGTCATAGCAAACACCCTCTTCCAACAGCACAAGAGAAACCTCTACACATGGACATCACCAGACGGTTAATACCAATATCAGAATGGTTATATTCTTTGGAGCCAAGGATGGAGAAGCTCTATATAGTCAGCAAAAACAAGACTGGGAGCTGACTGTGGCTCATGAACTCCTTATTGCCAAATTCAGACTTAAACTGAAGAAAGTAGGGAAAACCACTAGACCATACAGGTATGACCTAAATCAAATCCCTTATGATTATACAGTGGAAGTGAGAAATAGATTCAAGGGATTAGATCTGAGAGACAGAGCACCTGAAGAACTATGGACGGAAGTTCATGAATTATACAGGAGGCAGACCATCAAGACAATCCCCAAGGAGAAGAAATGCAAAATGGTTTCTGAGGAGGCCTTACCAATAGCTGTGAAAACAAGAGAAGTAAAAGGCAAAAGAGAAAAGGAAAGATATATCCATTTCAATGCAGAGTTCCAAAGAACAGCAAGAGATAAAAAGCCTTCCTCAGTGAACAGTGCAAAGAAATAGAGGGAAACAATAGAATGGGAAAGACTAGACATCTCTTCAAGAAAATTAGATACCAAGGGAACATTTCATGAAAAGATGGACTCAATAAAAGGCAGAAATGGTATGGACCTAACAGAAGCAGAAGATATTAAGAAGAAGTGGCAAGAATACACAAGAAGAAATATACAAAAAGATCTTCACAACCCAGATAGTCATGATGGTGTGATCACGCACCTAGAGCCAGACATCCTGGAATGCAAAGTCAAGTGGGCCTTAGGAAGCATCACTACAAACAAAGCTAGTGAAGGTGATGAAATTCCAGTTAAGCTATTTCAAATCCTAAATGATGATGCTGTGAAAGTGCTGCATTCAATATGCCAGCAAATTTGGAAAACTCAGCAGTGGCCACAGGACTGGAAAAGGTCATTTTTTAAATTTCAACTTCAAAGAAAGGCCATGCCAAATAATGATCAAACTACCATACAATTGCACTCACACACTAGCAAAGTAATGCTCAAAATTCTCCAAGCCAAGCTTCAACAGTATATGATATGTGAATTTCCAGATATTCAAGATGGAATTAGGAGAGGCAGGGGAACCAGAGCTCAAGTTGTCAACATCCATTGGATCACCAAAAAAGAAGAGAATTCCAGAAAACATCTACTTCTGCTTTATACAACTGTGGAAAATTCTTCAAGAAATGGGAATAATAGACCACCTGCCTTCTGAGAAATATGTATGCAGGTCAAGAATCAACAGTTAGAACTGGACATGGAACAACAGACTGGTTCCTAATCAGGAAAGGAGTATGTCAAGGCTGTATATTATCACCCTACTTGTTTAACTTTCATGCAAAGTATATCATGAGAAATGCTGGACTGGGTGAAGCACAAGCTGGAATCAAGATTGCCAGGAGAAATATCAATAACCTCAGATATGCAGATGACACCACCCTTATGGCAGAA
>NW_011494954.1:3119974-3158598 GCF_000754665.1 Bison bison bison | reverse complement strand
CCTGTCACTTCATGGCAAATAAATGGGGAAACAATGGAAATAGTGACAGACTTTATTTTGGGGGAACTCCAAAATCACTGCAGATGGTAACTGCAACCCTGTAATTAAAAAACTTGCTCCTAAGAAGAAAAGTTATAACAAACCTAGACAGCATATTTAAAAGCAGAGACATCACTGTGCCAAAAAAGCTATGGTTGTCAAAGCTTGTCAAAGCTATGTCTGTCTTGTAAAGCTATGGTTTTTCCAGTAATCATATATGAATGTGAGAGTTGGACTATAAGGAAAGCTGAATGCAGAAGAATTGATGCTTTTGAATTGTGGTCTTGGAGAATACTGAGTGTCCCTTTGACTGTAAAGCAATCCAACCAGTCCATCCTAAAGGAAATCAGTCCTGAATGTTCATTGGAAGGACTGATGCTGAAGCTGAAACTCCAATACTTTGGCCACCTGATGTGAAGAGCTGACTCATTGTAAAGACCCTGATGTTGGGAAAGATTTTAGGTGGGAGGAGAAGGGGAAGACAGAGGATGAGATGCTTGGATGGCATCACTGACTCAATGGACATGAGTTTGGGTAAACACTGGGAGTTGGCGATGGATAGGGAGGTCTGTCGTGTTGCAGTGCATGTGGTCGCAAAGAGTCGGACACCACTGAGTGACTGAACTGACTGAACTGAGAGAATGCCTGTGAACACTCTTCCCAAATTTACTAGGGAGAGAATTTGGTGATCCCAGCTTGGACTGAGAACCCACCACTGCTCCAAGCAGCCAAATTCAGGGAATAGAGTCAGAATTTAAACATGGTTACTGAGTAACCCCTCTTAGGAATAAAACTTAGGTAGACTTCTTTATTCGGAGAAGGCAATGGCACCCCACTCCAGTACTCTTGCCTGGAAAATCCCATGGATGGAAGAGCCTGGAAGGCTGCAGTCCATGGGGTCACTGAGGATCGGACACAACTGAGCGACTTCACTTTCACTTTTCACTTTCATGCATTGGAGAAGGAAAGGGCAACCCACTCCAGTGTTCTTGCCTGGAGAATCCCAGGGATGGGGGAGCCTGGTGGGCTGCCGTCTATGGGGTTGCACAGAGTCGGACACGACTGAAGCGACTTCGCAGCAGTAGCAGACTTCTTTATTATAGTTTAAAGACAATCTTTCATCTCTGATCACTCCATGGCTCCACAACCTGGCACTGTCTTGACATATACTTCAGAATGTTTTGTTTTGCAAATGAATTAAGAGAAAATAAACCCTTTCTTATTACATTCACTAACATTTATGTTCCTTAATAAGACTCTCTCTAATTATTTTAATTTTTTGCCATCCCTGGAAAGAGCAGTTTACTTTCAAGTGCAATGATAGCATTTTGATGAAATTGTTTAGGGTTTTTTGTTGGATGAAATGACTGGCTGGAGTAAAAATATATTTGTATGTATTTATATTTTTTCAATAGGAGGAAAATATATGGTGGTTGTCATGTATTCATTTTAGAATTAGGATAAATGTGTTATTATCTCTTTCTATCTAGGAAGAAGAATGGCCCAGTTTTACCCCTCAGACATGCAGCTTCTTTTGTATTACGGTATTTAGATATGTTTAGGGATTCCCTGGTGGCTCAGATGGTAAAGAATCAGCCTGCAATGCTGGAGACATCAGTTCAATCCCTGGGTAAGGAAGATCCCCTGGGAATGGCTATCCACTCCAGTATTCTTGCCTTGAGAATTCCATGGAAAGAGGAGCCCGCAGACTATTATCCATGGGTCTCAAAGAGTTGGACATGACCGAGTGACTATCACTTTCATTTTTTCATTCAGATATGTATGTTTACCTGGAAATGTTAAGTGCTATTCTGGTGTTTCCTGTTGTGAAGTACAGCTGTCTTAGAGAGGTCTGAAGTAATCATTTGAGTGTTTAGAACATTTTTTTGGTTTCTTCCCCTCACACTGCCCCCCCCTCCACCCCAGTGAGGAGCAACAACATTATCAACATAGACATTAATCCATCAATATTGCCAACATTTCCTTAAAAATCCATTCTCCTGCTGAGATGTTTTAAATGCCTATCACATCATCCTTACAACAAAAGTACGTGTGTATCAGATTTACAGATTTAGAGTGTAATGATCAGATCTAATAATATGAGAGCATCTAAGAATTAAAAGGAACATTAAAAGCAATATGGCAGCTAGAGTTAAAGAGTATTAGAAATAATCTTGAAAAGAGTCAGAATATAAGCACATTAGATTAAATTTGAACACCAGTCTAGATGACTGGGCTTCCCTGGTGGCTCAGATGGTAGAGAATCTACCTGCAATGTGGGAGACCTGAGCTCCATCTCTGGGTCAGCAAGATCCCCTGGAGAAGGGAATGGCAATCCAGTTCAGTATTCTTGCCTAGAGAATTGCATGGAGAGAGGCATGAGGTCACAAAGAGTCAGACATGATTGAGCGATTAACAGTTTTCACTAGGTGACTAGGGGGCATCCTTGGTGAGTCAGACAGTAAAGAATCCATTTACAGTACAGGGGACCCAGGTTTGATCCCTGGGTCAGGAAGATCCCCTGGAGAAGGGAATGGCTACTCACTGCAGTATTCTTGCCTGGAGAATACCGTGAACAGAGAAGCCTGGCGGTTTACAGTCCATGGGGTCACAAAGAGTCAGATGTGACTGAATGACTAACACATTAGATGTCTAGATTACAGTTAATTTTGAACAGTCTTTACAATTCTAACCTTTACAAAATTTACATAAATATATTCTGTAAATTTGAGGTGATTCCTTTTTCAAAGCAATTCCAAAATTTCTAAGCTTTTTTTTTTTTTTTTACTAATATCAGCAAAGATGCATATTCCAATGTTAAATGGCAGTCTACCCCTTGCCCTAATTTTTCATCTGAAGCTTAATATCATAGGAATGTACTGAAAGGTCACATTAGCTTGTATTCCCTTGGCTTCCACCCTATTGAATCATGTAGGAAATTAGGGCAGAGTTGATTTCCTGTAGCTTATGAACAGTCAAAAAACAGCCTGTACAGATGGTGTTAGCTTGCTATTTACAGAATATGTTACTTACTTAGAGTGAGTAATCAACTCAGGAACCCCAGCCAGATCACAGCATTCACTGCAGAGAGACACAGTCAAGGACATTAGCAATCTATCTATTGTTTTACTGAAGCATTTTTTAAAGTCCTAAGAGTAAAGCATCATAATTAACAAGCACAGTGGAAAGTATTAGTATTAATATCTCATGCACTAGGGAATTAAGGTTCTTAATTCTCACTATAAAACAAACAGCCAGGTTTTCCTCTTATGGACAACTACATATAAGAGAAAACAATAGAAATTTGAGATAATTAAACATTTTATGTATCCTCCAACTTCAAACTTTGCTTTATCCTCTTGGAAAACCAGGCATTAGCCTTTGTATTTTCAATTCCAATTGTCTGAAATATTTAGAATTTTGAGTTACCAAGGTATCAATACTTCTTGGCAGAGATCTAGATGATATAACTAGACAAAGCAACAGTTTTACAAATCTTGTATTATTTGATGGAAAATAAATTCTGATTTGCTCCTCCTTTTGCTTGGATGCCCTTGTAATATCTGTATAACAGAGTATCTAAAAAGAAAACACAGGAAATAGCAAACACAAAGTCTCTAGAGTAGGAGGAGGCAAGGTCAGAGTATTATACAGAGACAAAAGCATGAAGGGTCTTAAAGGCCATTGTGAAGCACTAATGCCTAATTGGCAATGAATGTTTAGGAAGGACGGGAATGTAATGATCCAAAATAATCTTTGGGCTTGAAATTAAGAAAAAGAATTGGTGACAGGAGAACTGCTAGAGGAGCAGTTAGCAAGTAATTTATATAACAGAGTTGAGAAAGGATGGATGATGGTTTAAACCAGAGTTGTAGCAATAGACAGAGAAAAGCACATAGATTAAAATTATACTTTGGAGATACTGCATATGATCTGCGCCGTTAAAGCAAACAGTGAAGTAGGAGGTAACTACTCTTTGGGTGTGTGTGCCAAGTCACTTCAGTCATGTCCAACTCTTTGTGACCTGTGACCATATGGAATTCAGCCCGCCAATCTCCTCTGTCCATGGGATTCTCCAGGCAAGAATACTGAGTGGGTTGCCTTTCCCTCCTCCAGGGAATCTTTCTGACCTGGTGTTGAACCCTCTTCTCCTGTGTTGCATGGATTGGTATACGGTTTCTTTACCACTAGTGCCACACGAGAGGCCCCAACTACTCTTCATCATTTTACAATCAATAATTAATATTGGCATCTGTTCAGTTCAGTCGCTCTTTTGTAACCCCATGGACTGCAGCATGAAGGCTTCCCTGTCCTTTATCAACTCCTGAAGCTTGCTCAAACTCACGTCCATCGAGTTGGTGATGCCATTCCACCGTTTCATTTAATCCTCTGTATCCCCTTATCCTCCTGCCTTCTATCTTTCCCAGCATCAGCATCTTTTCCAGTGTCTTAGTTCTTTGCATCAGGTGGCCAAAGTATTGGAGCTTCAGCTTCAGTATCAGTCGTTCCAATGAATATTCAGGATTAATCTCCTTTAGGATTAACTGGTTTGATCTCCTTGCAGTCCAAGGAACTTGAAGTGTCTTCTCCAACACCACAGTTCAAAAACATCAATTCTTCATTGCTCAGCTTTCTTTATGGTCTAACTCTTACATCCATACATGACTCCTGGAAAAACCACAGCTTTGACTAGATGGACTTTGTTGGCAAAGTAATGTCTCTGGTTTTTAATATGCTATTTAGGTTTTTCACAGATTTTCTTCCAGGGAGCAAGTGTTTTTTAATATCATGACTGAATTCACCATTTGCAGTGATTTTGGAGCCCAAGAAAATAAAGACTATCACTGTTTCCATTGTTTCCCCAATGATTTGCCATGAAGTAATGGACCAGATGCCATTATCTTTGTGTTTTGAATGTTGAGTTTTAAGCCAGCTTTTTCATTTCTCTCTTTCATTTTCATCAAGAGGTTCTTTAGTTCCTCTTCAATTTCTGCCATAACAGTGGAGTCATGTGCATATCTGAGATTAGTATGTTTGTGCTTCATCCAATCCAGGATTTCACATGATGTACTCTGCATATAAGTTAAATAAGCAAGGTGACAATATACAGCCTTGAGGTACCCCTTTCTCAATTTGGAACCAATCTTTTGCTCCATGTCCAGTTCTAACTGTTGCTTCTTGACCTGCATACAGATTTATCAGAAGTAGGTAAGGTGGTCTAGTATTCCCATTTCCTTAAGAATTTTTGACAGTTTGTTGTGATCCACGCAGTTAAGGCTTTCATATAGGCAATGAAGCAGAAGTAGATGTCTTTCTGAAATTCTCTTGATTTTTCTATGATACAACAGATGTTACCAATTTGATCTCTGGCTCCTCTGACTTTTCTAAATCCAGCTTGAATATCTGGAAGTTCTTGGTTCACATACTGTGGAAGCCTAGTTTGGAGAATTTTGAGCATTACTTTGCCAGCATGTGAGATAAGTGCAATTGTGTGGTAGCTTGAATATTTTTTGGCATTGCTTTTCTTTGGAATTGGAAAGAAAACTGACCTTTTGCAGTCCTGTGGCCACTGCTGAGTTTTCCAAATTTGCTGGCATATTGAGTGCAGTACTTTCACAACATCATCTTGTAGGATTTGAAATAGCTCAGCTGGAATTCTATCACCTCCACTAGCTTTGTTCATAGTGATGCTTCTTAAGGCTCCCTTGACTTCACACTCCAGGATGTCTGGCTCTAGGTGAGTGATCACACCATCGTGGTTATCTGCATCATTAGTATCTTTTTTGTATAGTTTTTCTGTGTATTGTTGCCACCTCTTAATATCTTCTGCTTCTGTTAGGTCCATACCATTTCTATCCTTCATTGTGCCCACCTTTGCACGAAATATTCACCTGATATCTCTAATTTTCTTGAATAAAACTCCAGTCATCCCCATTCTATTGTTTCCCTCTATTTCTTTGCACTGTTCACTTAGGAAGGCTTTCTTATCTCTCCTTGCTATTCTTTGGAACTCTGCATTCAGATGGATGTAACTTTCCTTTTCTCCTTTGCTTTCATTTATTTTCTTTCTCAGCTATTTGTAAGGCCTCCTCAGGTAACCATTCTGACTTTTTGCATTTCTTCTTCTTGGGGATTGTTTTGATCACTGCCTCCTGTACAATGTTAGGAACCTCCATCATTAGTTCTTCTGGTACTCTAGCAGATCTTAATCCCTTGAATCTATGTGTCACTTCCACTGTATAATAGTAAGAGATTTGATTTAGGTCACACCTGAAAGATCTGGGGCTTCCCTGGTAACTCAGATGGCAAAGAATCTGCCTGAAATGCAGGATACTGGAATTCAATCCCTGTATTGGGAAGATCCCCTGGAGAAGGAAATGCAACACATTCCAGTACTCTTGCCTGAAAAATTTCATGGACAGAGGAGTCTGGTGGGCTACAATCCATGGGGTCACAAGAGTTAGACATAACATAGTGATAAAACCACAAAAACATGAATTGTCTAGTGGTCTTCCCTACTTTCTTCAATTTAAGTCTGAATTTTGCATTAGGGAGTTCATGATCTGAGCCACAGTGAGCCCCCAGTCTTGTTTTTTCTTACTCTGTGGAGCTTCTGCATCTTTGGCTATAAAGAATATAATTAATCTGGTTTTGGTATTGACCATCTGGTGATGTCCATGAGTAGAATCGTCTCTTGTGTTGTTGGAAGAGGGTGTTTGCTATGACCAGTGTGTTCTTTTGGAAAAACTCTGTTAGCCTTTGCCCTGCTTCATTTTGCATTCCAAGGCCAAATTTGCCTGTTACTCCAGGTAGCTCTTAACATCTTACTTTTGCCTTCCAGTCCTCTATGATGAAAAGGATATATATATTTTTTGGTGTTAGTTCTAAAAGGTCTTGTAGGTCTTCATAGAAGTATTCAGCTTCAGTTTCTTCAGCATTAATGGTTGGGGCAAAGACTCAGATTACTGTGATATTGAATGGTTTGCCTTGCAAACTAACAGAGATCATTCTGTTGTTTTTTAGATTGCGCCAAGTACTGCATTTTAGACTCTATTGTTGACTATGAGGGGTACTCCATTTCTTCTCAAGGATTCTTGCCCACAGTAGTAGATACAATGGTCATCTGAATTAAATTCACTCATTCTGGTCCATTTTAGTTCACTGATTCCTAAAATGTCAGTGTTCACTCTTGCCATCTCCTGTTTGACCACTTCCAATTTACCTTGATTCATGGACCTAACATTTCAGGTTCGTATGAGCTATTGTTCTTTACAGCATCAGACCTTACTTTCATCACCAGTCATATCCACAATTGGTTGTTGTTTTCACTTTGGCTCAGCCTCTTCATTCTTTCTGGAGTTATTTCTCCATGCTTCTCCAGTAGCATATTGGGCATGTACCAACCTGGGGAGTTCATCTTTCAGTATCATATATATTTGCCTTTTCATACTGTTCGTGGGGTTCACAAGGCAAGAATACTGAAGTGGTTTGCTCTTCCCTTCTCCAGTGGACCATATTTTGTCAGAACTCTCCACCATGTCTGTCCATGATGGGTGGCCCTACATGGCATGGTTCATAATTTCATTGAGTTAGAAAAGGATGTGATCCAAGTGATCAGCTTGGTTAGTTTTCTATAATTGTCATTTCCATTCTGCCTGTCCTCTAATGGAAAGGGCAAAAGGCCTTGTGGAAACTTCTTGATGGGAGGGACTATCTGTGGAGGAATCTGGGTCTTGCTCTGATGGATAGGGAGCATCATCAGCATTTACTGAGCATTTACCATGCTCAGTAAATTTTTAATCCAATTTTCTGTTGATGGGTGGGCCTGAGGCCAAGCTATGGTAGGGGTAATGGCAGTAATGGTGACCTCCTTCAAAAGGACTTATGCCAGGACTCTTTTATTCAGTGCCCCTGACTCCATGACAGGCCACTTTTGACCCATGCCTTGGTTGGAGGCTCTTGGTCACTCACAGGCAAGTCTGGCTTAGACTCTTGTGGGGTCACTGCTCCTTTCTACTGGGTCCTGGTCCACAGAAAGTTTTGTTTGTGCCTTCCAAGAGTTTGTTTCCTCATTCCTGTGAAAGTTCTGTAATCAAATCCCACTGGCCTTCAAAGTCAAATTCTCGGGGGAATCTCAGTCCCTTTGCTGAATTCCCAGGCTATGAAATCTGTTGTGGGCCATAGAATTTGCAACAGTGCAAGAACTTCATTGGTAAAATTGTTCTTCAGTTTGTGGGTCGTCTGCTTGGTGACTCTGTGGTGGGGCTCACATGCTGCATCTCCCAGGTCTGCTGCAACCAGAACTCCTGTCCCTGTAGCACGCCACTGCTGACCCTTGCCTCTGCAGGAGACACTCAAACATTCAAAGACAAGTCTGACTCAGTCTCTATGGGCTTTCTGGGTTATGGTGTGCACAAGGTTTTGTTTGAGCCCTCAGAGTGTCTCTGGAGGGTATAGGGTTTGATTCTAAACATGATTTCACCCCTCTTACTATCTTACTTGGGCTTCTCCTTTGCCCTTGTACGTGAGGTATCTTTTTTTGATGGGATCCAACAGTCTCCTGTTGATGGTTGTTTAGCGGTTAGTTGCAATTTTGGAGTTCTCACAGGAGAAGATGAGCACATGTATGAAAATGCTTTATTGGTTGATCGCACATAGGATAAAATCAAACCTCTTATTAGATCTCATTAAGTCTCTGAATGGACAGAGAAGCCTGGTGGGCTACAGTCCATGGGGTCAGAAAGAGTTGGACACGACTGAGTGACTAACATTTTTACTTCACTAAGTCTCTGAAACTATCAGTTTTGTTGGGCTCACCTTCTAACAGCATCTTTTCACTCTTCCTAATCTAGTTGTACTGGACTTTTTATAATTCCCTGACACAATCTTAGCATCTTTGCACACGATATATTTCTGCTTAATACATCTTTCCTTTTCCTGAGCTAAGTAGCTCATTCATTTAATTTTACTCCCAAAACTTTAAATTTCATTTCCTCCATGACTTCCCTGAGAGTGTTTATTTTAGGTTTAACTTAAATCTTGCATTTCATCATGGTTCTCATTATACATGACTTCTCCAATAGTCAATGCTGTATATGTCTCTGTCACTTTCTGCATCTCTAATTCCTAGCCAAGTACTTAGTATATACTGGGGATTCAATATTTTGATTAAATAACTGTCTATATATGCATTTTTCAGAATTCAAATATATATTGCCTATTAAAAACTAGTCTTCATAAATATACATAATACATATTACATACATATGTATATACATGGCTATATAAATACAAATTATATATTATAGGTGTGTATATATGTTATATATATATATATACACTATAATCTATATATAAATGAAAGTGTGTTTTCATTGACATTAGTCTCAATATTTTTTTGGACATGTTTCCTCAGGTAATGGAAACAAAAGCAAAAATAAACAAATGGGACTACATCAAACTAAGAGTTTCTATACAGCAAAGAAAACTATCAACAAAACTTTGTGGGAAAAGATATTTACAAACAATATATCTGGCAAGGAATTAATATGAAAAATGTACAAAGAACTTATACAACTCAACATCACAAAACCCAAAAAACCTGATTAAAAAATGGACAAGGACCTGAATAAACATTTTTTCAACGAAAACATACAAGTGGTCAACAAACACGTGAAAAGATGCTCAGCATCGTTGATCATCAGAGAAACACAAATCAAAACCATAGTGAGATATTCCCTCATACCTGTCAAAACGTCTATCACCACAAAGATAGAAAATAAGTATTGGGAAGGATGTGGAGAAATGGAACACTTATTCACTATTAGTGAGAATGTAAACTGGTGCAGGCTCCATGGAAAACATTATGAAGTATCCTCACAAAATTGAAAATAGAATAACATTCAATCCAGGGATTCTGCTTCTGGGTATTTTTCCAAACTAAGCAAGCACACACAGTTATATATAATTCCATTATGTATGTTCACACATGGAATATTACCCATACATATATGCAGGCACAATGGAATATTACTGTCAATAATATTACTTGCCATCTGCAAAAATTTGGATAGACCTAGAGAGTATTAAGTGAAATGTGTCAGACAAGAGAATGACTAACATAACTTATATGCAGAGTACATCATGAGAAATGCTGGGCTGGCAGAAGCACAAGCTGCAATCAAGATTGCCAGGAGAAATGTCAATAACCTCATATATGCAGATGACACCACCCTTATGGCAGACAGTGAAGAGGAACTAAAAAGCCTCTTGATGAAGGTGAAAGAGGAGAGTGAAAAAGTTGGCTTAAAACTCAACATTCAGAAAATGAAGATCATGGCATCTGGTTCCATCACGTCATGGGAAATAGATGGGGAAACAGTGGAAACAGTGTCAGACTTTATTTTTTTGAGCTTCAAAATCACTGCAGATGGTGACTGCAGCCATGAAATTAAAAGATGCTTACTCCTTGGAAGGAAAGTTATAGCCAACCTAGATAGCATATTCAAAAGCAGAGACATGACTTTGCCAACAAAGGTCTGTCTAGTCAAGGCTATGGTTTTTCCTGTGGTCATGTATGGATGTGAGAGTTGGACTGTGAAGAAAGCTGAGTGCTGAAGAATTGATGCTTTTGAACTGTGGTGTTGGAGAAGACTCTTGAGAGTCCCTTGGACTGCAAGGAGATTCAACCAGTCCATTCTGAAGGAGATCAACCCTGGGATTTCTTTGGAAGGAATAATGCTAAAGCTGAAACTCCAGTACTTTGGCCACCTCATGCGAAGATTTGACTCATTGGAAAAGACTCTGATGCTGGGAGGGATGGGGGCAGGAGGAGAAGGGGACAACAGAGGATGAGATGGCTGGATGGCATCACTGACTCAATGGACGTGAGTCTGAGTGAACTCCGGGAATTGGTGATGGACAGGGAGGCCTGGCGTGCTATGATTCATGGGGTTGCAAAGAGTCAGACACGACTGAGAGACTGCACTGAACTGTGTGATTTCACTTATATGTGGAATCTAAAATGCAAAATAAATGAATAAATATAAGAAAACAGAAACAGAGCCATAGTTGCAAAAAACAAACAGGTGGTTGTCAGGGTGGAAGGATGTAGGGAGAGGAAAGAAATTGATGAGGGAGATTAAGAGGTACAAACCTCCAGTTACAGAATAAATGAGTCATAAGGAAAATGTAAAGACGTAAAGCACATAAAGCTTGGGGAATATTGTCAGTGATAACCTAGTATGTTTGTATGGTGACGAAAGTAGTATAAACTTCCAGTTATAAGTTAAATAAGTACTAGGCATGCAATGTACAACATGATTAATATAATTAACATGCTGTAAGTTATACATGAAAATTGTTAAGAGAGTATGAGTTCATCATAAGGAAAAAAATATTTTTTAAACATTTTGTACCTATATGAGATGATGGATGTTAAATAAGTATGTATATATCGAATCATTATGTTGGGTACCTTATACTTGTAGAGAGCTATGCCAATTATATTTTAATAAAACAGGAAGGAAAAATATATATATATATACACACACAAACACACACTCTTACACACATTTAACACACACAAACATGACTATCTTTTTTTGAACTAACATCACTTGATATTTCGTGTTCATGGAATCCTTTCTCTTACATTTCCTCATATTTTCTAATGGGAATGTAGAATGTACTTGGAAAAATGTCCCCCTATATCATACATTTTGTAGAAAAGCTTATTTTCTGCCTAGTTTTAACCAGTTGCTACTAAGGAATGTTATTTCAAATTCCCATGACTTTGCAGAGGTTATTTTAACCTCTCTCTGCCACAGTTTTCTCTGGCAAAATGAGGATAATATCAATAATTCTTTTATTGAACTGTGAGCTTAAGTGAGCCCACATATGTATGAACAGAGTTTTAAATGGTTTCCTCCACATAGGAAGAACTCATTAGATTTGAAGTATTTTTATATTAAGTAATTTGCTACAATATAATTGTATCTTTGGGGGATGAGATCTTAAATTATAAATAAATACGTAATCTAGTTTTCTTTGAAATGTGTTTTCTAAAAAACATAGTGTAATAATAAAATATAGAAAACCTTGAAGATAGTTTAAATTACAATTTTTTTTTCTTTTAAAATATTTTCATCCAACAATCTTTGATGTGCTTTAATTTCTGTAGAATCCAGAACAAATATATAATAATGTGCCAAAATAGATAATTTTGGCTACTTAGGTTATGGATTGGAGAAGGCAATGGCACCCCACTCCAGTACTCTTGCCTGGAAAATCCCATGGGCGGAGGAGCCTGGTGGGCTGCAATCTATGGGGTTGCGAAGAGTTGGACACGACTGAGTGACTTCATTTTCACTTTTCACTTTTCACTTTCATGCATTGGAGAAGGAAATGGCAACCCACTCCAGTGTTCTTGCCTGGAGAATCCCAGGGACAGGGGAGCCTGGTGGGCTGCTGCTGTCTATGGGGTTGCACAGAGTTGGACACGACTGACGTGACTTAGCAGTAGCAGGTTATGGATGTATGAATTATGAGCCTAGTACCATAGTTAATGTAGGAAAACATCAGGAAATTTATCTATTAAAAAAGAAACTACTACCATGGATTTTAATAGCATAAAACTGCTGAGGTCTTTATAAAATGAACTTGAAGTTTTACTTATTCATTTACTCTGGTAGCACTTTGCTTAGTTTAATTAAGCATTACAATTACCATATATTTTGTGAGATTGCGGTGATTCATAAATTAATAACATTAATGATAGAAGAGAAGAATAATAATGAAAGCATATACATATTTATTAAATACCTATATTGTGTTGCATAAAATACAGCTTCTATTCTGCTTTGACTACTATTTTTTCCGCAACTTCCCTGAAGTTAGTCTTTATTTTTGTAAAATTTACTTTCTTGTAGTTTTATGTGTTTCTTTGTCATCTGCTTTATTACTCATTTGTTCTGCTTAGTGTTCATGCTACATCAAAATTTTACAATTCTAATGGAATATAGTTGTTGTTGTTCAGTTGCTAAGTCATGTCCAACTCTTTGTGACCCCACAAACTGCAGCACTCCAGGATTCCCTGCCCTTCACTGTCTCACCGAGTTTGCTCAAACTCCTGTCCATTGAGTCAGGGTTGCCAACCAACCATCTCATCCTTTGTTGCTCCCTTTTCCTTATGTTCTTCATCTTTCCCAGCATCAGATTCTTTTCCAATAAGTCAGCTCTTCATATCAGGTGGCCAAAGTATTGGAGCTTCAGCTTCAGTATCAGTCCTTCCAGTCAGCATTCAAGGTCGATTTTCTTTAGGATTGATTGGTTTGATCTCTTTGCAGTCCAAGGGACTCACAAAAGTCTTTTCTAGCATCATAATTCAAAAGCACCAGTTCTTCGATTCTCAGCTTTCTTTATGGCCCAACTCTCACAATTCTTGATGCTAGGAGTTTGAAATAGACATCGGGCAGGGCTGAGCCCTCTCTAGTTTCTAGAGAAGAATCTGTTTCATGCCTTTTTCTTAGCTTCTGATTGTTGCCAGCAATCTTTGGCTGTGGATGGGTCACTCAGTCTCTGTCCTTATCTTCATGTGATATTCTCCCTGTGTGTCTGTGTTTCTGTAAAGGAAAAACACTCCTCTGTGTGTCTCTTGTATTCCTATACTACACTCACAGCACTATCTGGGATCACGTCAGATCCCACATGCTAAGGACTCAGTTCCCTAGACTGCTTCCTCCCACACATTTCAGATCCCAAGGCCCTTCCGGTTGTCACCTGTGCTTCTGACTGATTGGTTATAAATCCAGAGGTTCCTAAAACCTCTTTCTTGGGTTTGATTTATTTGTTAGAGTGGTTCACAGAATTCAGGAAAACAGTTTGTTACTCTATTACTGATTA
Organism: Bison bison bison; assembly: GCF_000754665.1. Classification (NCBI taxonomy): domain Eukaryota; kingdom Metazoa; phylum Chordata; class Mammalia; order Artiodactyla; family Bovidae; genus Bison; species Bison bison. The sequence goes on along the minus strand of NW_011494954.1, from coordinate 3,144,657 downwards.
TTATAATAGGATGAGATGGTTGGATGGCATCATCAATTCACTGGACATGATTGGGCGAACTCCAGATGGTGAAGGACAGGGAGGCCTGGTGTGCTGCAGTCCGGAGGTTGCAAGGAGTCAGACATGACTTAGCAACTGAACAACAACAACAAATAAAAAGATATAACTCAGAAGTAGCCAGACAGAAGAGATGGATAGGGCAAGGTATGTAGGAAGAGGTACAGAGCTTTCGTGCCATCACTGGGTTCCCTCCCCACTCTCCAGCACCTTCACTTGTTTACGAACGGAGAAGTTCCCTGAACCCTCTCCTTATGGATTTTTAGGGAGGCTTCATTCCTTGCTGGGCTTCCCTGGTGGCTCAGCTGGTAAGGGATCCGCCAGCAATGAGGGAGACCTGGGTTTGATCCTGAGGTGGGGAAGATTCCCTGGAGAAGGGAATGTCTACCCACTCCTGTGTTCTGGCATGGAGAATTCCTAGGACGGTATAGTCCATGGGGTCACAAAGAGGTGGACACGACTGAGTGACCTTCACTTCACATTCATTGCCATAAGCATGACTGATTAAATCAATGGTTATTAGTGATTATGTCTACCTTTGGCTCCTCTCCCCAACTCCAGGGGTGGAGCTAAAATTTCCAATATTCTAATCACCTGATACATTCCCCTGGCAAACAGCACCCATCCACAGGGGCTTTCCAAAAGTAACCTCATTAACATACACTCCGGGTTTTTCTAAAGGAACTTTCATATGAATAACAAAAGACACTCCTTTCCTCTTTATTGCTCTGAGTTATTTTGGGAACTGGGAACAAAACTAAGCATTATGACAAAAGAGGCCCTTATGGCTCTTATGTAGGAAATTATAAGGTTTTAGAAGCCGCACATCAAGAAAAGGAAAAGAAGACCAAATACATATTTCTTACTATAAGTTTTGTATTCAAATTTCTCTTTCCTTTTGAAGATATTATTCAATTGGATTCACGTCCAGCCTAATACAAGATGACCTCATCTTAACTACTTTCTAATTGCATGTGACCTTAAATAAGGTCACATTCTGAGGTCCTGGGTGAACATGCTTTGGGAGGAATGCAATATTCAACTCAGTACACAAATTCAAATTCAGCTATCTAAGTGACTCAAAGGATTGTTCTGGGGAAGGCAAATTTCTGTCTCCATCAATTAATCAACCCAACACCAAATTTTCTGAACATTTTTAATACGGAAGGGACTTATTGTCTCTACCCCTAGAAGCTCAAAAGCTTGACAATTAGAAGAACAGGGTTGGTACTGAAGGAAAATATATGTTTTAGTCTAAGCATTGTGTTTTTTACACTGTTGCTTTGTGAAGAGGTCATTAAACAGTTAGTTGATCGTCTGATTGAGTGAAGAGGATGATCATATGTAGAGAGGGTTTGCCTGGGCACCTGATTATAGCAACATATATTTTAATGAAAGTGGGGAAGGGGTGAAAAGAATGTGATGAGTAATCACAACAAACACAAACATTTTTAAGCTCCTGACATTTTTGAAGAGGTCCAGTTTCCCACTCCCAAATCTCCTTGTCACTAATCCTCTAATCCTACTCCTTCCAAGATTCTCAGCAGCTAATTGAGCACAGTCATCCTACCTTTAATGCAAAGCAGAAAACATAAATACACATCTATGTCCATTGGAAGAATATTACTTTCTACAGTCCTTAAATCCCCCTTGTAGTGAAATTGTAACATCTAAGAAGTTAAATTCCATATAGAGTTGGTACAGCTTATTGGGCCTTTTGTAAATGAGACCAGAGGTTTTCCACTCGATCATGCAGTAATAGGAAACTTTTTATGAAGACCATTGTTTTGGGATGCAGGATGGTTACAATATGAAAATAGTAGCTCATATTTAGAATGAGCTGCTTTCTTATTCATATTTCTGCATTTAGGGCTATTTGGGTCTAGACTATTTATTGTTGTGGTACTGTTGAGTTCATTTAATAGTACATAGATTATCATGGGCATTTTCTGGCATTCTTGATGGGGTTCAAGGAACACAGTACCAAAATATGACACATTAAATATGCCATAAAGGCTGGAGGAATTTTAAAAACAGAAGATATCAGAAGGTCACTCTGAAACCCACTCCAACCCTCACTTTTACTTTCTGTTACAAGTCATAAAAGATACCTTCCTTGTACAATGAGGCAGGATGTCTCACCAGAAACAGGGAATTGGGGGCCAAGAAATCTGTACAAACATTTGTCACACTAACCCTATATTTCAGCTGCTGCTTGTCCATTTATTACTTCTGGAACAAACCCTTTGTGCTGTCAGTTCTTCACAAACTTATTGTTTCATTGTCCAAAGGTAAAACTTCCTACTATGTCACTTCTGGTCTTCATTCTCTTATAAAAACTCTTCATCGTTGTTCAATTGTTCAGTCGTGTTCAACTCTTTTAAGACGCCATGGACGGCAGCACACCAGGCATCCCTGTCCATTACCATCTGCTGATGGTGAGCTTGCTCAAAGTTATGTCCATTGATTTGGTGATGCCATCCCACATCACATCATCTATCATCCCCTTCTCCTCCTGTCTTCAATCTTTCCCAGCATCTGGGTCTTTTCCAATGAGTCAGTTCTTCTTATCAGGTGTCCAAAGTATTGGAGTTTCACCTTCAACAATAGTCCTTATAATGAATATTCAGGACTGATTTCCTTTAGGATCGACTGGTTTGATCTCCTTGCAGTCCAAGGGACTCTCAAGAGTCTTCTCCAACACCACAGTTCAAAAGCATCAATTCTTAGGCACTCATCCTTCTTTATGGTCCAAACCTCATATCCATATGTGACTACTAGAAAAACCATAGCTTTGACTATATGGACATTTGTTGGCAAAGTAGTCTCTGCTTTTTAATATGCTGTCTAGTTTTGTCATGGCTTTTCTTTTAAGAAGCAAACATCTTTTAATTTCATGGCTGCAGTCACATTCCACAGTGATTATGGAACCCATGAAAATAAAATCTGTCATTGTTTCCCCATCTATTTGCCATGAAGTGATGAGACCAGATGCCATGATCTTTGTTTTTTGAATGTTGAGTTCTAAGCCAGCTTTTTCACTCCCCTCTTTCACCTTCATCAAGAGGTTTTTTTAGTTCCTTGCTTTCTTTCATAAGAATGATGTCATCTGCATATCTTAGATTATTGATATTTCTCCTGGCAATGTTGATCCAGCTTTTGCTTCATCCAGCCTGGCATTTCACATGTTCTATTATACATATACATTAAATAAGCAAGGTGGAAATACACAACCTTAATGTCCTCCTTTCCCAATTTTGAACCAGTCCATTGGTCCATGTCCATTTCTGACTGCTGCTTCTTGATGTGCATACAGTTTTCTCAAGAAGCAGATAAGGTAGTCTGGTATTCCTATCTCTTTAAGAATTTTCCATAGTTTGTTGTAATCTACAAAGTTGAAGCTTTAGCATAGTCAATGAAGCAGAAGTAGAATTATTATTATTATTTTTTGAATTCTCTTGCTTTTTCTATGATCTAATGCATGTTGACAATTTGAAATCTGGTTCCTTTGCCTTTTCTAAATCCAGCTTGTACATCTGGAATTTCTCAGTTCACTTACTGTTGAAGCCTAGCTTGAAAGATTTGAGCATTATCTTGTCAGCATGTGTAATGAGTGCAACTATGCAGTAGTTCGAGCATCCTCTGACATTGCCCTTCTTTGGGATTGGAATGAAAATTGACATTTTCCAGTTCTGTGCCCACTGCTGAGTTTTCCAAATTTGCTTGCATATTGAGTGGAGCACTGTCACAGTATCATCTTTTAGGATTTGAAATAGCTTAGCTGGAATTCCATCACTTCCACTAGCTTTGTTCATAGTGATGCTTCCTAAGGCCCATTTGAATTCACACTCCAGGATGTCTAGGTGACTGATCATACCATCAGGGTTATTTGGGTCATTAGTATCTTTTTTGTATAGTTATTCTGTGTATTATTGCCACCTCTTAATCTCTTCTGCTTTGGTTAGGTCCATACCATTTCTGTCTTTTATTGTGTCCAACTTTGCATGAAATATTCCCTTGGTATCTAATTTTCTTAAAGATATCTCTAGTCTCCCATTCTATTGTTTTCCTTTTTTTTTTTTTGCATTGTTCATTTTGTTTTCTTATCTCTCTTTGTTCTTCTCTGGAACTCTGCATTCAGATGGGTATACCTTTCCTTTTCTCCTCATCTTTTTGCCTCTCTTCTTTACTCAGGTATTTGTAAAGCATCCTTCAACAGCCATTTTGCCTTCTGGCATTTCTTTTTCTTGGGGATAGTTTTGATCACTGCCTCTTGTACAATGTCACAAACCTCCACCCATAGTTCTTCAGGCACTCTGTCTATCAGATCTAATCCCTTGAATCTATCTGTCACTTTCACTATATAATCATAAGGGATTTGATTTGGGTCATACTTTAATGGCCTAGTGGTTTTCCCTGCTTTGTTCAATTAAAATCTGAATTTTGCATTAGGGAGTTCATGATCTGAGCCATAGTCAGCTCCCAGTCTTGTTTTTGCTGACTGTATAGATAGATCTTCTCCATCTTTGGATGCAAAGAATATTATCTATCCGATTTCAGTATTGACCATCTGGTGATGTCCATGTGTAGAAGCATCTCTTGTGTTGTTAGAAGAGGGTTTTTTCTATGACCAGTGCATTCTCTCAGCAAAACTTTGTTAGCCTTTGCCCTGCTTCATTTTGTACACCAAGGCCATACTTGCCTGTTACTCCAAGAATCTCTTAACTACCTATTTTTCCAGTCCCCTATGATGAAAAGGGTATCTTTTTTTTGGTGTTAGTTCCAGAAGGTCTTGTAGGTCTTCATAGAACCGTTCAACTTCAGCTTCTTCAGCGTTACTGGTTGGGACGTAGACTCGGATTACTGTGACATTGAATGGTTTGCCTTGGAAATGAACAGAGATCATTCTGTTGTTTTTTAGATTGCGCCCTAGTACTGCATTTTAGACTCTATTGTTGACTATGATGGCCACTCAATTTCTTCTCAAGGATTCTTGCCCACAGTAGTAGATACAACGGTCATCTGAATTAAATTCATCCATTCTGGCCCATTTTAGTTCATTGATTCCTAAAATGTCAGTGTTCACTCTTGCCATCTCCTATTTGACCACTTCCAATTTACCTTGATTCATGGGCCTAATATTTCAGGTTCATATGCAATATTGTTCTTTACAGCACTGGATTTTCACCACCAGACACATCCACATCAGGGTGTTGTCTCTGTTTTGCCTCAGCCTCTTCATTCCTTCTTGTGCTATTACTCTTTTCCTTCCCTGTAGCATACTGGGTACCTACCGACCTGGAGAGTTCATCTCCTCAGTGTCATATCTTTTTGCCTCCTCAGCCTCTTCATGGGATTCTCAAGGCAAGACTGCTGAGGTGGTTTTTATATAGACATAGGTAAAAGCTCCTATGTATCTGTAAAAATTCAATAAAATTTGTATGTTTTTCTCCTATTAAGCTGTCTTTGTCAGTTTAAATTTCAGACCCAATTAGGGTTCTCAAGAAGGTCAAGGTAAACTTTATCCTCTCCTATCTCTTATTTTCAAATGTTCAATTTCCCAAAGTTCCCAATATAAGCCAGCAGGTGCATATCAAAAAGAATGATTACTTGGTGAAGAGAGCATAGTAGTTGCTGCCCCTTCTCCAGTCTGGTTGATCAAATCCCAGCCTCCTTAATTCTGTAAATTATGCCATTTCCTTCCAAGTAGCTACTGTTTACAATAAAATAAGTTATCTCTGCTGCTGCTGCTGCTGCTAAGTCGCTTCAGTCGTGTCCGATTCTGTGCGACCCCAGAGACGGCAGCCCACCTGTCCCTGGGATTCTCCAGGCAAGAACACTAGAGTGGGTTGCCATTTCCTTCTCCAATGCATGAAAGTGAAAAGTGAAAGTGAAGTCGTTCAGTCGTGTCTGACTCTTAGCGACCCCATGGACTGCAGGCTACCAGGCTCCTCCATCCATAGGATTTTCCAGGCAAGAGTACTGGAGTGGGGTGCCATTGCCTTCTCCAATTTATCTCTAGTAATAGCAAATTAAAAATTCTAGTGCATCTAATGATTCTATAGCCCATGGGATCACGGAGTCAGACACAACTGAGCAACTAACACACAATGCAAAAACTGACACTGAGACTTTAATAAATAGTATATGGCTTCATGTGAACAAAGGAATGAATAGGCTATGAACCAAAATTTCAATCTTTTGGCTCACCTCAACCAAATCGTTGTTGTTTAGTTGCTCAGTCATGTCCAACTCTTGTAACCCCATGGACTGTAACCTTCCAGGCTCCTCTGTCTATGCCATTTCCCAGGCAAGAATACTGGAGGTATTGCTATTTCCTTCTCCAGGGGAATCTTTCTGGCCCAGGGATTGAGCTGCTTCTCCTGCATTGGCAAGAGAATTCTTTACCACTGAGCCACCAGGAAAGTCCATCTCAACCCAATAACCAATTCCAAATACTCCACTTTTCCAAAATTATGTTGCCCATAACCTACTTTTTCTACTGATTTGATAACCATAATTGGTTATTTGATAGCAATCATAAACAAACTTAAAACTTAAGATAACTTAAGTGAAAGAGTAATTTATTAGAAAAAAATTGCCTATCTCACAGAGTTGAAGGAGGAACTTAAAAACTGCACATGCCTTTAGGAGTGACACTCAGGGACAGAATGAATTTAGCATTCAGCATACACCTGGCAGACTTGCAGAGGAGTATCACTGGATATGAATCTGTAGATCTAAATCAATGACCATCTTATACAAGTCTCTCATTACATGTTTTGAAATTAAATCACAATGTCACTTCATAAACTCTGTGACAAATTTTACATTATTCAAGTATGATTAAAACTCAGAAGGTTTTCATGGAATGTACCTGAATACGTTTTTCTAATTATATTTATATATTCAGTATATGAATTTATGAACATCTCTACCTCTTATTTTTAAACTCTGTTGTCTATAAAAGTAAAGGTGACATTTAACCACAACCAATGTCACTTTACCTAGAATGTAGATATCTTACTTTATTAATATTATGCCAGATTTATTTCCAACAGTGATTATGTTGGAGATTTGTTGATTTGTAAAATGCTGTATTTCTCATTCTATTATTGAAAATAAAAGCAAGATGGACATTTACATGAAACTGACATATTTAAATAAACGCAGATAAAAGAATAATCTCACACCCATATTAATTCAACAAGATTTAAGTAATCTACAAATTTGCATTTCTATATAAAAGCTATACTGTAGATAAATCTAAGCCCTAATTTAAAGTATATTCCTTATGAAAAAGCTCAAGTTCTTATCGGTCAACTGATTCACCTTTCAGAAAGATTTTTTTAATGTAGTTAAAGTTTCTGCAATAAAATTTATAAATCATTTCTTCATTTGGAATACTGAAAAGGAGATAATGAAAACCTTGCCCCTTAAGATTAATTCTTTAAAAACTTCTGATATAAATTGTGCTGATTCTTCCAAAGAAGGGATTAGCAATTCATAAACTAAAGATTTAACAAATTTCCCTTTCTTAACCCCCACTAAACTAAATCTCTTTCAGTGGGTATTTAGACAGAGCCTATCATTGCAAATGTAAAGTGCAATAGTCATCTACTTGCATTCAGATTATCAGAATATTTGGGAATGTAGATCAATTATAGAATATAACTACCAAAGAGCATTTTTTGTTATTGATGTGTCTCAGGGTAGGCCACTCCAAAATATGTCCCAATGGTATATTGATTATTTTGTTAAAGTTAATTAAGAAACAGTCGGTACAAGAACACGCTGACTCTCTGAAAGTAGAAAATAAACCTCCCATGTGAAAGGTACTCTTTCAATATCAGGAAGCAGAGAAATATTATCAACAAATCAGAGCCCATAAGGCTGTATAGGCAAACTTTGCTGCTACTGCTGTTGCTAAGTCACTTCAGTCATGTCCAACTCTGTGTGACCCCATAGACGGCAGCCCACCAGGCTCCCCTGTCCCTGGGATTCTCCAGGTAAGAATACTGGAGTGGGTTGCCATGTCCTTCTCCAATGCATGAAAGTGAAAAGTGAAAGTGAAGTCGCTCAGTCGTGTCCAACCCTCAGCGACCCGACGGACTGCAGCCTTCCAGGCTCCTCGTCCATGGGATTTTCCAGGCAAGAGTACTGGAGTGGGGTGCCACTGCCTTCTCCCAAACTTTGCTACTTTATTACTAATTTACTACTCTAACTCTGTTTAGACTCTTAATTTGTAAAGCACCTAAGGGTACATTTCTTTGTCTTGTCTATTCCTCACAAATTTATTGTTTGTCTAAAAAGTATAAAAGTTGCCTGCTTTAGTCATTTCTTTATGTTCCTTGTCCATGAGCCCTCTGTACATATGAAATTAAATTTTATTTTTCTCCTGTTAATTTGTATTGTGTCAATTTAATCATTATACTAGTCAAATGAACTTAAAAAGGGTGGAGGAGAATTTTCCTTTTCCCCAAGATTATTAATAAAATTACTGTATTTAATTCTCAGGAAGGGTGAAAACGTAATTTGTGTAGATTAATAGGTTGCTTTTGTATTCTTGGATTTTGACAATGGAAGCTTATGCTTTGATGATTTTTTTCAAGTAAGTAGAATTTTTTAAAGTTCTTTTTATTTCGTGTTGTTCTAAGTTCTATGAAAGCTACTATAACTACTGATGATGCTTAAATTACTTTAGAGAGTAATTTAGCATGGGGAACTTTCTATTAAAAAGTTAAATGTATTTATTTCCTTTTATTCATTTAATAATTTCTTAGGTTTATTGTGACATTAGATATTTGTGTCACGCATTTGGCTAAGAGTTGGGGGGCAGACTAAAGATTTAAAAGAATAAGTAAATGTAATTTTTAAATAAGAAGACATGAAATTACTAGAACTGGCATCTTTCTGAGAAGTATGTCTAAATACTAGTTGATGATACTCCTCTCAGGAACAACCATGGACTTAAAGAAATAAGAATGTTCCTCTGAGGTTTAATGAACATCATTTTAAAATATATCAATTACCAGGTTTGAACACTAAATGTCTCTTTGTTAATTCTTAAACGTAAGTAATCTTTCAGGTTAGTGTTATATATGTATAATATTAAAATATTATAACTTTATGTATTATGGTAATACATATACATTATCACCTATCTATAGGAGTTATCCTTTCTAATGTGAATTTACAATCTGAGCAATTTATCTATTTTGTTTCTATGAGAATATAAGAATGAGTCCAGAAAGTTTCTTTTCAAATGGATGAGTGTTTATCGCTCAGTCATGTCCAACTTTTTGCAACTCCATGGACTGTAACCCATCAGGTTCCTCTGTCCATGGAATTCTCCAGGCAAGAATACTGGAGTGGGTAGCCATTCCCTTCTCCAGGGGATTTTCCAAACATAAGGAATGAACCAGGGTCTCCCACATTGCAAACAGAATCTTTACCACCTGAGACACCAGGGAAGACCTTTCAAATGGATAAATTATTTAAAATATTGCACTAAAAACAATGATTTTGATTGTAAAAAATTTTACTATAGCCTAACATTCTTAGATTTCTGATGCTGGGAGGGACTGGGGGCAGGAGGAGAAGGGGACGACAGAGGATGAGATGGCTGGATGGCATCACCGACTCGATGGACGTAAGTTTGAGTGAACTCTGGGAGTTGGTGATGGACAGGGAGGCCTGGGGTGCTGCGATTCATGGGGTTGTGGAGAGTTGGACATGACTGAGTGACTGAACTGAACTGAACTGAACATTCTTAGATTTTTTTCCCCATACTTTTGGTTCCAGACAGAATGACTATTTACATTTTGGCATGTGTGGCAATATTATTAAGGAATTTGGAACAATCTCAGGGGTTCACACATGTCAAAAAATATAAAAATATTTATTTCTGAAGTTCAAAAGAAAACTTAAACCTATCCTTTTCTGCACATTTTAAACTTGGGTCTTGCTGTGAAATTCAGATAAGAATATACATTGAAGCCTAAAAGTAAATTTCTAAAGTCTTTGATGCTTAATAACTAAAGAAACAAACTATATTTAGGACCATGGAGACACAGTTTTATCAGATTAGGCCCATCATGTTTCCAGTTCTAGCATTCTGTGATTATAAAATGGGTTAAATCAAATTTCTATGATCTAAGTGTAGTTTTACATGTATAAATTAAACCATTGCTTTTGCCTCAGAACTGTAATACCTCGTTTTTTTGTCTTTGGCATCTGGGAACTTTCATGGTTTACTATATGGAATGTGGCTGTAATTTTTTAACTTGGGAGAGGAAAGGGAAAATGTTCTTATGAGTAAACAAAAGGTTATAGAGAGAAGGTTACATGGAAGTCTATTTACATAAAAATATTCTCTAAGTCCTCTTGGGAAAAATGGTAAAGGTTATGTGGGGGTAATTATTCAGTGCTCTGAACAGCCAGGATTAATAATTCCTTACTAAAATCAAAACACAATGGGTTTGGGCAAATGTCCAGAGATTATACTTAAGAAAGGAAGCAACAAAAGATATGTAGTAGGTCTGGAAGCACTAATCATAAATGCGTTTTAAATATCATACAATAGACTTGTGTGGAGAAATAAGTTAAATGGTACTGAACTTACCATTTATGGTAATGAATGGTAAAAACAAACTGTAATTAATTACTTCCTTAAAAATTCACTCCAAGCTTGCTCTTCAGCATAGCATATATGTCTGTCTCTAAATCCCTGAATATTTTCTTCCATAACTAAAAAAATATTTGTTTTTGTAGGTTAATTTTTATTTTTGTAATGAAAGAAGAGAATTTGTTCACTTACTTTAGACCCTATTTATTCTTTTCCTAAGTCCAATTTTGAAAGCTTTATTAGTATTTTGAAATATTTTTGTTGGCTGAGTTAAATTGTTTGCTTATACTTTTATTTCCTTTTCTTTTAAAATTTTTAGTGACATTATTATTATATGTAGTTTATACTAAATAAACTGCACCCATTCATAGTATAAAATCAAGATATAGAGCATTTTCATCATTCCTGGTACATCTTTTGTGTACCTTTGCAGATTATAGTTCTTTGCAGTCCCTCCCACTGCTGTTGCTGCTGCTGCTAAGTCACTTCAGTCGTATACAACTCTGTGTGACCCCATAGACAGCAGCCCATCAGGCTCTGCCGTCCCTGGGATTCTCCAGGCAAGAACACTGGAGTGGGTTGCCATTTCCTTCTCCAAGTCCCTCCCGCAGACAAATAGTAATCTAATTCCTATCACTATATATTATTTTTAATTATCTTAACTTTTATCTATATTACTGGAGTAATATAGTATATACTTGTGTCTGACTTTTGTCCAGCAAAGTGATTTTTAAATTCATTCATATTTTTAAATAATTTAATGGAAATTTCCTATTCATTGCTAAATAGTATTCCATATGGGCAGAAGGAGGTTGCTGGGGTATAGCCCATAGATTTGTACAGAGTCGGACACAACTGAAGTGATTTAGCAATGTCAGATCTCTCCAATTTTAGCTATTTTAACAAGTTTGGAACCTCACTGTAGTTTTAATTTCACTTTCTTAATGATTATATACATTGAATATCTTTTTATGGGCTTTTGACCACTCATATATTTTATCTTATGAAGTGTTTGTTTAACATATGCTTATTTTTATTGAGTTCTTTGACTTCTAGTTATTGTATTATGAATTATTTGTATATTCTTAATACAAGTTATATGCAGAGTGCATCATGAGAAACGCTGGGCTGGAAGAAGCACAAGCTGGAATCAAGATTGCCAGGAGAAATATCAATAACCTCAGATATGCAGATGACACCACCCTTATGGCAGAAAGTGAAGAAGAACTAAAGAGCCTCTTGATGAAAGTGAAAGAGGAGAGTGAAAAAGTTGGCTTAAAGCTCAACATTCAGAAAACGAAGATCATGGCATCTGGTCCCATCACTTCATGGGAAATAGATGGGGAAACAGTGAAATAGTGTCAGACTTTATTTTTTGGGGCTCCAAAATCACTGAACGTGGTGATTGCAGCCATGAAATTAAAAGATGCTTACTCCTTGGAAGGAAAGTTATGACCAACCTTGATAGCATATTCAAAAGCAGAGACATTACTTTGCCAACAAAGGTCTGTCTAGTCAAGGCTATGGTTTTTCCAGTGGTCATGTTGGATGTGAGAGTTGGACTGTGAAGAAAGCTGAGCACTGAAGAATTGATGCTTTTGAACTGTGGTGTTGGAGAAGACTCTTGAGAGTCCCCTTGGACTGCAAGGAGATCCAACCAGTCCATTCAGAAGGAGATCAGCCCTGGGATTTCTTTGGAAGGAATGATGCTAAAGCTGCAATTCCAGTACTTTGGCTACCTCATGCGAAGAGTTGACTCATTGGAAAAGACTCTGATGCTGGGAGGGATTGGGAGCAGGAGGAGAAGGGGACAACAGAGGATGAGATGGCTGGATGGCATCACCAACTCGATGGACGTGAGTTTGAGTGAACTCCGAGAGTTGGTGATGGACAGGGAGGCCTGGTGTGCTGCAATTCATGGGGTCACAAAGAGTCGGACACGACTGAGTGACTGAACTGAACTGAACTGAATACAAGTTCTTTTATTTATTTATTTTTTTAACATCTTATTTTGTATTCGGGTACAACCAATTAACAATGTTGTGATAGTTGCCAGTGTATATGTAAGACAGTCTCTTCTCTGTTCACCTGAAAATACAATTCCTTTTTAAGATGTATGTATAAAAAATATTTTCTTCATTTTGTGGCTTAATTTCCATATTCTTAAAAATATGGACATTTTTAAAATTTAAAATAAAAATTTGTTAAATGAAATTTTAACTTTGAGAAAAACCATTTTATTATTTTTCTTTTATTATGTTATTTCACAAGATACATTGATGAATGATAAAATTGTAAGGGTTTTCCTTTAGAGGTTTTAATTGTTAGATTTATGATGTGTTTTGAGTTAATCACTGACCACACAAATGTGGATATATTCGCGGATTGCATTCTATTCAGTTATTTCCCTTGTCTATCCTGTTTTGTAAAACCAGAGTCTTGACGAAAATATTTAGAAAGATGTAAATACTGAAATATGGTAGTGTCTCTATTTTTCTTTTTTAAAAAATTGTTTTAGCTATTCCAGATTATTTGTATTTGATACATATTTTAGATTCTGCTTGCCTATTTGGCTTTGAAAAAAATCACGCTGTAATTTGAAGAGGATTGTATTGAAACTAAAGCTCAAGTTGGAGAGAATTCACATTTAGCAATATTGTTTTTCAATTTATGAACAAGATATAGCTCTTTCATTTTCAGTGTGTGTCTATATTTTACATATTTTGCTAAATATGCCTGGGTAATTCCTTTGTTTGAATTCACTATAAAGTAAATAACATATTTTTTTTACAAATAAAGCCTAGTATAGTACTGAAGTATGATACCATTACATTATTTAAATATGAAAACATTCACATATTTTAATTTACAATGAATATATAACAGATTTATTGTTGAAGCATACATGGATATGATAGACACAGCTTCAAACTGGCCTTGGTTTAATTAGAACTTTTAAAAAAAATTAATAACAGTGTTTGCTTTAGGCTTCTCCACTGTACTGCCTGCAACAGTGCCATAACCAACACAGGAGACTATATAAGAGCAGAGCTTTCTCCTTTTATTAAAATTTTTTTTTTTGCCAACTCAATAAATTATAGCTCTTCAGCTAGGCAACCTTTAAAAAAAGGTGTATTAGTTTTCTACAACTGTATAATAAAAATGATCACAAGCTTAACACATTAAAACAATGCAAATGATCTCTCAGAGTGTCTATGGGTTGGAATACAAATAGTCAGTTGATTTTGTGAGATCTGTGTTGGTGATGGCAACGTTACAGGTAATAATCACAACAATAGAATCACAGCAGATTAATGATTGTAGTTTCCTTGCAGCCATGAGTGAGTTAAGGAAATCAATAGCAAAGTAAGACAGTAACTGAGGATCAGGAACATAGAAGAGTGGGGAACAGGAAGTATTTTTGGCAATACAGTTTTGGGAAGAAGCTATGTTAATTAATGATATATTTACTCTAAATTTAAAGAGTAAGGCTTCAAGGAGTAAGACATATAATTTGTAATTTGTAACAGTTAGTAGTCATAAAAGATCTGGAGTTTGAGGTGTTACTAGTAAGTACAATGCTATTCTAGTCTTTAGAAGTTGATAAAAACATGTAAAATTTAATTCAGCTTAATTTACATACTCTCAGCTAAGTTTTAGGAAGGTCTGATGAATTTCAAGATTTAAAAAAACCTCTATTTGCTATTGACTCAGTTTGTTCTTTTCTTCTACTTTCTTAGTATCTCTGTTTTAAATATTTCCTTCTTCCCTTGAGGTTGATTCTTCTTAAGGCTATTTTTCTCCAAATGGACCTTCTAAACTGGGTAAATCATGAAAATCCTATTCCCTATGCTAATGATTGGGTTATGGCAGGGTATTTAACCAAATGCTGACTGATGAATGAGATGGATGTTAGGTCTTCTGGAGGGGTTTTGGAAATGCTTTCTTGCACTGAAGTCTTCTTTTTCCAGATATTGTGGGCCCTGGATTTTACTTGTTAAGCTGATACAGGTATTTTTGCTTTCAGTTTGAAAACAAAGACATGAATAGAACATGGCTTATTGGAAAGTGGAGCTGGAGTCAGCATGTCTCACCTATACCACACCTGCTTCTGAACTACTTATGTGGGAAAATTTAATTTATTTATTATTCAGTGCAGTTTAGGACAGAGTATACTAGTCACTCAGTCCTGTCTGACACTTTTGAGATCCCATGGACTGTACCCTGCCAGGCTCCTCTGTCTAGGAAATTCTTCAGGCAAGAATACTGGAGCAGGCAGCTATTCCCTTCTCCAGGGGAGCTTCCTGACCCAGGGACTGAACCCAGTTTCCCACACTGCAGGTGAATTCTTTAACTTTTAAGCCATCAGGGAAGCCCAGGACAGAGTATTATTAGCTAAATCTCAGAAAGCATCTAAACTGATAATACTCCAGAAGTGTTTTGTCCTCTAAGCCAGTTACTGTCTTTATCTCTTCCTATGACTTATCATCTAATATCTTGAAAGAGAAGATATAATTTAGTTATTAGTCAGTATTTGGTATAGAGAACCTCTCATAGGCAACATTTTTGTACTTGGTAGGATTCATCATAGGCTATTGCCTCTTTATCCACTTTGATATCAAATTTGAGTGCTGGAATAGTCAGATATAGCCAGCCATACAGATTCTTATTACAGTTTGTGATAACTTCTGTAAAAGACAAGCAAACAGCTGTTTTGCATGGAGATAAGCACAGAG
Organism: Bison bison bison; assembly: GCF_000754665.1. Taxonomy (NCBI): domain Eukaryota; kingdom Metazoa; phylum Chordata; class Mammalia; order Artiodactyla; family Bovidae; genus Bison; species Bison bison. Next base: position 3,129,237 of record NW_011494954.1, on the reverse strand, counting down.
ACTGACAGATTGTTTGATATATTATGGCCTTTCCAGAAAAGATGCTTTATATGAGAACCCAATAAACCTAAGGATGACTCCTCATTTAGTTGGTTTTCTCTAGTTTAGCCTCAAATAAGAAATCCCAAAAAGACAATTCAGAAATGGTCTTAATCCACTGATGCTATTAAAATAGTCTTTAATGAAAAAGAGAAATCTCTTTAGAGTCTATTTTACCTTTGATCATAGGAATGAACCCTCAGATCAGCTATTGCATTAAAATCTGTAGTAGCTGAATAGAACCATAGAGATGAAATGGTCCATGATGCTTGCATGTTTATTTAAATTAAAGGGGGGTGGGAGGTGGGGAGACTGCCAACCAAAGTCAAATCAAGCATCAGGCCTCTTATTATTTTTCAATATTTTTCCTCAGATTTTTCAAGAAGACAGCTAAATTGCTGAGCAATTTTCACCAATTGGACAGATATTTATGCAAACTTTATATATTGTCTTCAAAACTAAAACCACATAAGCTTTTCTTCTGGAAGTTTCAGGGTGTTAGTTCTAACTTTCTTTGGGACTTTTCAAATTTGAAGAGTAGAATAACTAAGGAAGGTCATTTTATGGATTATACAACAGAGAAAAAGACCTACAAATAACCCAACTACCTGTGCATTAGAATGAAATATGTTAGAAAGTGCCATCTGTTTTTCTACCCCTTCTTTTTCTATTTTTTAGAATGAATATATCTGACAGAACAATGAGTTTGTGAATGTGAATGAATTTACAGTTGACTGAAAAATAAAATCACTACAAAGTTGATCTGATAAATGATTATTCAAAACCCAAGATATATTTTACATAATAATAGAGCTCTGGAAAATAAGTGTGTGTTAAAAGAACAGATAATTTCGACCAGAAAGTTACTCTTTTAAAACGTTGCTTCCATTCTTCTCTGGCAGAATTAGTGAGCACTTGAATACAAAATAATATCAATTTGGTCTGATGTTTTCTGACAGTTGTATTTGAAAGAAAAATATTATGTAAACCCATGCATGTTCATGGGAGATGAGAAAAACAATGCTCAGGGCAACCTGGTGGTATTCTCTAATATATAATGCTGTTTGTGTCTCTTCTTTGATTATCTTTATGTCCCAATTATTAGCAACCATTAGTGCCCTCAGGATAAGGAAGAGCAAAACAAAACAAAACAAAGACCTGTCAGTCTGTAACTGACAGATAGGTCTTTGAGGCTATAGAAGGATTTATTGGTTCTCTGTTTCTAAATCTGTCAAAAAGACCTGAACAATTTCTTGCCTGAAAGAGGTTGAGGACTGAGCACCTGGAGGCCTTTAATAATGATGATGGTGAGAAAGCATGGTACTTTTGAAGTTAATTTTCAATGTGAATTATATTGAGTACTCTGGCTCAGAAAGAAACTCCTCTAGTGAAAGAAAGGGAAATATAACATTTCCTGAAGAGGGTATAAAACTTTTTTTTTTCTTTTTTTTAGATTCTATTTGTAAATGGTATCAACAAGCCTAAGAAATAAAGCCTCATCTGGGCTCCACTGAATGTGATGAAATAAGTATCGATATCTACTTTTTTTGTTTCAATTTTTATACTGCATTTCATAGTTTGAAAAAATAAAAAAGTCAAATATACTTTTGTATTTCTTTAAAAATTTTTTAAATTTAATTTATTTTTTAATTGAAGGATAATTGCTTTACTGAATGTGTTGTTTTCTGTCAAACATCAACATGAATCAGCCATAGGTGTACATAGGGGGGCATATGGTATGGTATGGTCTCCTGTTCTAAAATTTGATTTTTAGGTCAGTTCAGTTCAGTTCAGTCGCTCAGTCGTGTCCAACTCTTTGCGACCCCATGAATTGCAGCACGCCAGGCCTCCCTGCCCATCACCAACTCCCGGAGTCCAACCAGACTCACGTCCATCAAGTCAGTGATGCCATCCAGCCATCTCATCCTCTGTTGTCCCCTTCTCCTCCTGCCCCCAATCCCTCCCAGGATTAGAGTCTTTTCCAATGAGTCAACTCTTTGCATGAGGTGGCCAAAGTACTGGAGTTTCAACAATTTGATTTTATGATGTTACTAAAAGCAAATAGAATGTGTCAGTTACAGTTTCTAACTAAAATAAATGCCATTTTCTGCCCACATATGAGTATTATCTCATGATAAGTACTGGGACTAACATTCTACAGTATTACTTTTTTCCAGTTACATTTGTTGAACTTCTATTATGTGCCACACAGGGTACTGGGAGCCAGTGATTCAAAAATCATACTTGTGATCTCTTTATGTGTTCATTTTTTTTGTGCTCAGAATGTACTGAATAGGACCAATAAGTAAGAACTAAGCAGACAATTATGACAGTATGACAAATGCTGTAACAGAAATGCCTGTTTCTAGTTTAAAGAGCCATGTAATTTCTTTCAAAGTATTTGAACTCTCAGAGACGCAGCTTCTTTTCCATAAAGTGGTATTATTGTTACCTGGGTGAGAACAATCAAGTGGAGCAGATGCTTTCTTCCCAACTCTTGCAACCCTAACATTTACAATTCATCATAATAATAATTTCTTGGAAGTCACTTAAAATATCCTAATCAAACTCCCACCTCCGGAAAACAATCATGAAATAATCAAGAACACAGATTCTAACCTTGTTTGCCCTTTAAGAGTTTCTAGAAAAGGTTTGTTTGGCATATAAAGATTCACAGTAAGGATGAGACAGTTATATGGTCAATGATAATTTGCCATAGCATTTTAGTTTTAGTGAATGACTCCATGGTCATCCCAGTACTGGTTTCCACGTTTCCTCTTTTACAGATAGGCAGTTGGTAATTTTTAATTACAACGACCCAGAGGGATGGTACGGGGAGGGAAGAGGGAGGAGGGTTCAGGATGGGGAACATGTGTATACCTGTGGCAGATTCATGTTAATATATGGCAAAACCAATACAATATTGTAAAGTTAAAAAATAAAATAAAATAATAAAAAAATAAAGGTTTAAAGGGTAAAAAAACAAAACAAACAAACAAAAAAAACGTCTTGCAAGTTTTTAGCTTTCATAGTCTTCTGAACATACTCCATAAAGCTGTGTAGGAAATTACCAGGAAAAAAAATTAATAGTGTTCTCTTGATCATGATTACCTTATGAGGCTTCCAAAATAGTATCTAGAAATAAACTGAGAGAAAAGAAATAGACTTCCAAAGAATGTCCTAGTAACTGAAATTGTTGGATTTGATGTGCTTCCAGAGAAGGTCCTAGTAACTGACACTGCTATATTTGATGTCTTAGCACATGTCAAGCTTTGTATCTGAGTATGCAAAATGTAGTACAAGTTTTGTGCATTTGCCATGACTTCATATAGAAGTTAATATATGGATGACAATTGCCAATATGTTACTATATCTTTATATTTCAATTTAATCCCATATTTAATTTAAACAATATTCTCAGAATATAATTTAAAAATCTGCTCCCAAATAGGATAGAATATCATGTATCTAGAATGATTGACGTGGATTGCAATATTACTGAGATAGAAGAACTCTGGCTAGTCAAAGTCAATTTTAAAGTTAATTTAAAAAATATATTAATTTTCTTACAAAGGGATAAGATAACTCAAATCAGTAATGTGGTGTCATTATCACCATTATTATTATAGGAATAAGAAATTGGAGTAGATGACAACTTAGGTCATTTCAAGTGATAATAGCTTTTGGTAGTTCTTACTTTATCATAACACTATGAATTAAGTGAAATAATGTATGTATGTAACAATGATTTGAAAATTACAGTGTTTTGTGTAAGTGTGCTATTCAGGTCATCTGATGGTCAGTTCTTCCTTAGTTGATCAGTTAATTCAAACAAATGGCCAATTTCATCTCTTAAAACAGTTTTACTTCTTCCTCATAAAAATGATCAACTGTGTTACTGTATTGACTGCTTTCTGACATATTGTTAGGGTCCTGCTGTAACATTATTCTGGAGTCAGAGCTGAGAGTATCATAGACTAGTATGTGGGACAGTTAAGCCACATCACTCCTTGGTGTTTTCTTATCGACAACTGAACATCTACAGTATGGCTTGAGAATTCTTTTACCTGACACAGAATGTTCATTGGAACATATGCCTGGCAATACTTTTAAATTTACGTGGTTCTTTGGAAGTTGGTGGAAAAGAATTTGAATCATATCCATAACTGTGGTTTTATTAAGTATGAACTTATGTGAGGGAATGGACGTCACTAAAAGAAATGAGGCTGGTGAGAGAAAGAGTGGGTCCTTTGAAAAAAATATTCTGAGGACCGGCAAACAAGTAGCAGTGTACCTAAGCTAGCCGCAGGTCTGCTTAGACGTAGGGGAGTTGTTTCTAGAGTAGCATCTCTGGGAGGGAAAGCCTAAAACAAAGGGATAACTGACTGCTCTGCTGATAGAATTCCCTGGGAAAGAACTGGTGACCCAAACAGAACAGCGTTTCCAACTGACTGGGAAAAGAAAGCATAAAAAGATGGCAGTTCATAGCAGGGAGAATGTTGGTCCATGATTATTTTGTAATTATGTTTGGGAATCTACTCATACCACTCAAAGATTCACTTAACTAAAGAAGCCATTGATAACTCACGTGCATAAGCTAGAAAGATAAGAAAAGACTATCATTACTTAAGCATGCACTTTGTGTCAGACAACTGTTTATATGCTATATTATTTAATCTATCAATTATTTAACCAATTTGTGCCTTTGATATGCCAGGCATTGTTAAAGGCTTGTAGATACATCAATGACTGTGATAGATGAAGTTTTATTCTTATGGGGCTTACAATATAATAGAACTGGATTAAAAATTAAAAAAAAAAAGTAGATTAAGATAATTTCTGTAATAATTTTTTTTTGTTAAATAGTAGTACAATATTGTATGATGACTGAAGAAACTTTGATTAGAACTCTCAAAAGTTATGTTTAATAAAGAGCTGAAGATTGAAAAGATAGGTTTAGAGTAGTATCATCAGAAAAAGAAAGAAGAATCCAATTTATTAGATTTTGCTGAGAAGCAAAAGACAAGAACAGAAAAAATGCCATCAGATTTAGTAAGATACAGGTCATGGCTAAATTTGAGAAAACATGACTAAATAGAAATTATTGAGAATAAAGATACAAAAGTGGAGATGGTTTAGAGAAAACTCTATTAGTATTGCTATGAAAGAAATCAGGGGTAGTGCAGTTGATAGAGAAAACTTGTCACCCAACGAGTAACTTTTTAATAGTGTGAAATTAGATTATAATGATAGGCATGATCTTAGAAGAGTAGGGATACAGATAATGATAAAAAATGGCAATGATGGTTTATAATCTGCCAGATATTTTTCTAAGGGATTTACCATAATTATCTATATTTATCTTCACAGCATCCCCTCAAAGAAAATTTTACAATGAATTCCATTTTATACAGAAGAACACTGAGACTCAGGGATGATATCCTTTCTCAAGTTATACACATAGTAAACACAGAATTATGATTTGAACCCAAAACATTTGACTCCAGAGCATACATTCTTTACCAGTTATCTTTAACTTGAGAAAGCAAGAGAGAAAGGAGAGAATCATTGAAGTTAGACATATTGTGAAGGTAAGTTACCTGTAAAAAGTCACTCAACTACTCTGCACGGATCCAGTATTTGCATCCCAATCTCTCTGATTCAAAAGTTTCCCCTTGTAGCTCACTGCAAAGTCAACAAGCCCTAATCTTTCTAACATTACTCAACACTGTGCATGTTTTGGGATGAGGAAAGGAGAAAGTGAGTAAAGGAATTAATTGTATAGAAATTGCCAACCCTAACGTAAATATATATATATATACTTGCATATATTTTGGGAAGCCTGCACAGTCCTTGGAATTTAAAGCTCATTTTCTTAGTTACGTGGCCACGCCCAAGTACCAACATCTTCAAGTCTAAGTTTTCTGTCTTTTGGCTATGCCATGTGGTGGCTGGATCTTAGTTTCCCAGAGCAAGAATGAAACCTGTGCCTCTTGTATTGGAAGCTCAGAGTCTTAACCACTGGACAGCCAAGGACGTCCCCTAAGCCTTAGTTTCAGTTTGTAAAATGGAGAGGTTAATAATTCTCTTAGTAGATTTTTTTTATAGATGAACTATATCATATACATGCAGGTACTGAAAAGTTGTTGTTGAAACACGAAAGACACCAGGATTCTTGGCCTCTGGAGGAGAAGAAAGCAATCAGGGGCCAGAGGCTGGATTGCTCAGAGCTTTTGTGTAATAAAGTTTATCAAAGTATAAAAGAGATAGAGAAAGCTTCTGACATAGACATCAGAAGGGGACAGAAAGAGTGCCCCCTGGCTAGTATGAGGCAAGGGAGTTATATACTTTTTAATTAAAGCGAAGTTGCTCAGTTGCGTCTGACTCTTTGTGACCCCATGGACACCAGGCTCCTCCGCCCATGCAATTTCCTAGGCAAGAGTCCTGGAGTGGGTTGCCATTTCCTTCTCCAGGGAAGTTCTGAACCCAGGGATCGAACCCAGGACTCACACATTGTAGACAGACGCTTTGTCTGAGCCACTAGGGAAGTCACTTTTTAATTAGTTATTACAATGAATCAAAAGGATGTCTGGAGGTTGTAAAGGTCTTACTAGACTCACTTCCATAATTTACATTTTAAGATAACAGGATTAGCCAGAAGGTTTTCAGGAAGGAGAAGCTGTCCTCAAGTAGGATACATTGTTATATAATCCTTAGTACAAAGTTTAAACTGAGTTGTTTAAATCATCAGTTACAGGCTTTAAGATAAAAATGTTTAATGTGACTAGGACTAAGGAGTGTAGAGGAAAAAAAAAAAAAAGAAAATTTGTCCTTTCCTCCTCCCTGGTGGCTCAGATGGTTAAGCAGCTGTCTACAATATGGGAGACCCCGGTTCGATCCCTGGGTCGGGAAGTTCCCTGGAGAAAGAAATGGCAATCCACTCCAATACTATTGCCTGGAAAATCCCATGGACAGAGGAGCCTGGTAGGCTACAGTCCATGGGGTCGCAAAGAGTCAGACGCGACTGAGCCATCTTCACTGTAATCTCTCCTTGGAGACTCCCAGACTTATCAACCTGCCTAGGAACTGACTCTTTCAGTACTTTTTAGACTATAAAGCGTTATACTTCAGTAAGGTATTATTATGATCATTTTTACTATGGTTGCTTTTATGAATATTGGGAACTTGGGTGTACCAGCTATCTCTGGATTTTTACTTTCTCTTTTGGATATTCCTTGTATTCTCTGTGGTGGGGGAAGGGGAGAGAACAGGGGCTGACATTTGTATAATATATTAATGAGATTACTTTACTCTTTTAGTTGAGTTCTGCCAATAGGAGGTAAAAGTAGGAAAGTAAGGGATAGAAATAAAGATATCATCTGTCTGGCTTTCATCATGCCAGGCCAATTTTGGAATGGTTCTGTTTTATCCTACAGAAGCCACAGATTCTGTCCGACTCTATTAACGGTTCAGGTCATTGGATTCTACTGCTGCCCCTTCAGGAGTAGTTGAGGTGGGTGGGGGGTAATGGATTTCTGCCTGTTGGTTTCACTATAGCAGCCCACTCCTTAGTTTCTCTTTTGACTATGCCAACTTTTTTTTTTTTTTTTTGCCTAGACTGACTGCCTTTGCCTTCCCTGGTAACTCAGAGGGTAAAGCATCTGCCTGCAATACAGGAGACTTGGGTTCGATCTCTGGGTCAGGAAGATCCCCTGGAGAAGGAAATGGCAACCCACTCCAGTATTCTTGCCTGGAGAATCCCATGGATGCCTGGTAGACCACAGTCCATGGGATCGCGAAGAGTCAGACACGGCTGAGGAACTTCACTTTCACTTTCACTGACTGCCACCTGCTTCATTAATAACTCTTGCTGTGGGGATTCTTAAGGTTTCTCTCTCTCTACTTTTGGTTTTGCAGTGATTTCTGACTTTTTAGTCAGTGGCTCTTTTCAATAATCATTCCTGCCCCAAAGTATCTTATCATAAGTGCTGACTCTGTTTTTTAAGAAATCAAACTTACATAAAACAGTCAACCACAATTTTGATAAATATGAAAGGGCCAACATTACAATCTGAAGTTTATTTTTTAAGTAGAGACAAACATTATCATCTGTATCAGTCATGTTATAAATACTTTCTACATTTGTACCATGTTTTGTGATATCCTCCCATAAACAGAAGTTCTAAGTTTTAATGTGGTTGAAATGTCCAGTTTTTCTTTAATAGATTTTTTTAAAAAAATATTTAAGAAACACTGATATTGCAACTTATTCTATGTTTTCTATTAAATTTTTTATGTTTTTATCTTTTGTATTCTATTATTTAATCCAAGTGAAATTGGTATTTTACTATGATATGGGGTAAGGCCTAAGTGTAATTTTTAAATGAATGCATTATCTTCCCCATTTGTATGTAATATCAGTTCTATCATAAACTAAATTTCCATATCCCTGTTCTTTGCATTATTTAACTTTTTAGCCTTATACTAATACTTCTATCTTAATATTGATTTACAATGTCCTGATTGTTAGCTAGACATATCTATTCTATCTTATTATTTTTAGGAATGGCTTAACTATTCATTACATTTTGCATTGCCATTCAGATTTTAGACTGTCAACCACTGCAAAACATGCTTATATTATAATTTTAATTATATTAAATGTAGATTATTTGGGGAGAACATACATCACATTACATTAAAAGTCTTAATCCATGAACATGGTATTTTTCTTCACATTTGTTGAAATCTTTTAATAGCTTTGGATAACATCTCATGATTTCAGTCTTATCTATATATTTATTTTGCTGTTAAAATCTGTAAGATTTGAAAAATTATGTGCTCAGTCAATACACTTGGATATTGATTTATATTCAGTTGCTAAATCTTCTCCTTAAACTTAGTAATTCATTTGTAGTTTTACTTATATTTTCTATAATATTTGTGTACTTTTCTATACAGGTAATAATACTGTCAAAAATAATGAAAACATTTTTTCCTTTCTTTCTAGTTCTAGTAATTTTATTCCTTTGATTAATTATATATGTTTTAAGTTTTTATTCAGGCAAAGAGCCCCCCAGATAATGTTGAATATAAAAGATTCTCTTTACTTGTATTTGATATTAAGATGAAAGCTTAAAATTTTTAACTTTATATGTATTTGCTTTAGTTTATTATACATGAAACTATATGTATGTATTATTTTACATATATCTTTTGCCACA